>NW_025533883.1:0-372898 GCF_020615455.1 Coregonus clupeaformis | reverse complement strand
TTGAAAATGGATCTATGCTTGTGCTCCAGCCAGAGCACGACTCTTCTGGCCCTGCTGTTGGATTGGGGGTCTCTTCTGTCTGTCCCTCTGTGTCTTCTTCCATCTGCCCTGTTGGTTGTTCTATTTGTCCTGTCTGTTGCTCCTCTGCATGGGCGTCAATCTGTCCTGTCTGTTGCTCCTCTGCTTGTTTGTCAGTCTGTCCTGTCTCCTGCTCTCTCGTCCTTTGTGTTGGTCCTCTGTCTGTTGTCCTGTCGTTTCTATCAATCTGTTCTGGCTGTTCTGTCAGTGTGTTTGTCTGTCTTTTCTCACTTGGCTGGTTCTTTAAATAAAATAAAAGGTTTCGCTTTTGTCCTCAAAGGTCTCTTACGGGACATCTTTGAAACCTTAAACAATTCAAATGGTCATGTTGGTTTAATAACTCTACTCTCAGTTACAAAACATACCTACTTCTATTGCGCACATTTCCTGTATTTATGTTCAATTCTTTTGGAATACATCTTACCTGTTCGGAAATCAGCTGAGTTTACATTCCCCACACTAAATCATGTTCACACGCACAAACAATAATTGATTTCAAGATTTAAAGTTTAAGAGAGTGAGTACTCAATTGGACGACATTTCATTGTTACATACCTAGTCTCAGCTCAGCTTCTTATCAGACTTGTTGAGGTAGTGACCGTTTCTTCTCTGTCGACTCATTCGCGGAAAATGGTATCTCTTCTTCTGTCGCTAACTTCGGGTGCAGCACATATGGTTCAGTGGCGCCATCAGCGCCATCTACCGTCGGGGAGTTTGAAAAAGGGAACGAACGAGTCTCGCATTTTTTTGCGTGAGACATTGGATGTGTGGCGTGAGTGCGTGTAAAAACAGGCAAAAACGTGTGTCACACGAAAGCGTGAGAGTTGGCAGCTCTGTGTTAACACCCTTGTTGATGCATGCCAATGTGTTAAGTCAATGCAAAGAAAATCAAACTACATTGTAACAATTCATATACAATTCAGTATGAAAATGTATGCACTCTCACTAACTGTAATTGCTCTGGATAAGAGCGTTGCTGCTAAATGACTAAAAATGTTTTTAAAATGTAAATATACTGTATCTACATGTATCTCTCTACAGAATGTAGAATATATGTTTGGAATAGTTGGTGTTCCAGTCATTGAAGTAGCTATGGCAGCTCAAGCCTCAGGAATCAAGTATGTGGGAATGCGCAATGAACAAGCCCTAAGCCACCTTTTATTACTAAACCAGCTCTCCCCAAATCATGTGATATTAACTACCCTTACAACCACAGGAGCGTGTAGTGTGTGAGGGTCTAAGCTTTTTGCATTGCTAATTATGTCTGCCTGTCTGTCTGACCCTTTGTGTGTCTGTCTGCCTGTCTTCCTGTCTTTCCCTCTGTCTGTCTGTTCCTCTCCAGTCCAGGTGCATGTCTGGTTGTGTCTGACGGGGACTCATCCATTCACTTGGTGGAATGGCTAACGCTAACATGAACTGCTGGTATGCTAGAACTCCACAAACAGAAGACCCTACTACTCATGTTCAGTTGCCTTTCAAAATAAGGGATGCTATCCGCACACTGCAAAAAATGATCTGAGGACTCCAAACTATCTCAGCTTGTCAGTTGATGTCATTGTGTGATACCTCTCTCTCTGTAGGCCTGTGATTGTTATTGGAGGCTCCTCTGATCAAAACCAAGAGACCACTGGGGCGTTGTCAAGAGTTTCCACAGGTACCGATTCAACCATGACATTTCTGACTATTGAACATTAGGGGGATGGTATCCCGGGACACAGATTTAAGCCTAGTCATGGCCTAAAAGCAAACTCAATAGAGAATCTCTGTCTGGGAAACTGGCCCCTAGCAGTTTAATTGCTGAAAGAGGAAATACATTTGTTATTTTTGGTCCTCTTTCTCTGTCAGGTAGGCATGCAGATTGTACAGTAAGTTCTCTGCTGGTCTAGCAGTCTGGATATGATCTCCTCAGTGGTAGAGAAGGATACAGTCTACTCTGACTCCCTCTGTGTAGTCCTCTTCATATAATTTGGTATCACTGCAATTTCTGTTTTCTGACCTCTAATTTTCCAGCTTAGCAAGGTACCTTAACTGCTTCATAAGAGCACAAGCACAGCCTTAATTGATCTGAATGGAAGGGTGTTTGGTCTGTCTAAGGCAGCACGCACTAGCATGTATGGACGTCCAGGTGCTGTATACGTAGACATATCTGGGGACATGGTCAATGCTAAATTGGACAGGAGCAGAGCCAGGTTAGTGGCCATCACTGTCTTTCATCCATTTAAAATGTATACTAATGTGTTACTGTTGAATATGTATACCTCTGAATTCACATCACCGTAGTCATTTATATTTTATCTTGTTATACCTTTTAACGTCTGAAGTGAACCTGAAATTAAATTACTTAGAATTTATTTTTTTTTTTTTCATTTTATTTTTTTTGTCTTTAATTTTATTTTATTTTTATTTATTATTTTTTTTTATTTTTTTTATTATTATTTTTAGTCAACGCTCTTATCCAGAGCGACTTAAGTTAGTGAATACATATTTTTTATACTGGCCCCCGTGGAATCGAACCCACAACCGCGTTGCGCCAGCTCTACAAGGACTACATCCCTGCCGGCCATTCCCTCCCCTACCCTGGAACTGGGCCAGTGTGCGCCGCCCATGAGTCTCGGTGCGGCCGCTCGACACCGGATCACCAGGATCTAGTGGCACAGTTAGCACTGCGATGCAGTGCCTTAGACCACTGCGCCACTCAGGAGTACAAAATATAGCACTATATCAAAATATTCTCATCAGAGAATAGCAATAAGCCTCGATAGACCTTCATGGTTTATTTACATATGCAATAAAGTTGCTAGGTAACATGTTTAATGTTTGACCTATTATTTATTATTTCCTTTGTCAGAGAGGTGCCCTGTAGTCCACCTCCTCCTGTGAGTATGGCTGACCATATGGCGATCACAGAAGCACTGGCGGTCCTGAAAGGAGCCAAACGGCCTTTACTCATCATTGGCAAAGGTAGGCATTGCTTTTTTAATAGCCAGATAATCTGGGGGAAACAGAACTAAAATCTTGCATAATTGCGTCAGATACTTGGATAAGGTCTGGGGAGATGTTAAGAGAAAGATACTAACGCCACTTGCGAACTCTCCACCCCCTAAACGGAAACTCTCTGCAAGTTTCAGGCAAGTTTATGGGCCAAATGTCCCCTCCCGTTCTGAAATTGAAAAGATGCGAGCACCTGCGAAATCGGGATTTGTCCAAATGATTAGTGGAGAAAAATCAGCGTACGGAACAAAGTTGTCACATCCCAGTCTGTTGACAGACGCTACTTCCAGTTATGTTACGATGCGTCTGTCCAAGAGATCAATAGCCAGCTGAGACGCACTGTAACACATATAGCACTGTACCACGGTTCAGTTGAAAACTGGGCCACGTTCAGTCGACAAATGTTGTTGACATGATTTCTCATTCTACCTGTCCGAGAGGCACGTTCGTTTCTACATGCTATATTTCTATCTGAACGTTGCACAACGTTTTGCTCAGCTGAATGCATCCCAGTTGTGAAGGCCAGTCTGTTGAAATCCGTGTGGCAGTGCCCTCTGTCTGTGTCCCTCTGCAGGTGCAGCCCATTTGAAGAGCAGCAGAGGGGGCTCTGAAGGAGCTGGTGGAGGGGTGTGACCTGCCCTTCCTGCCCACCCCCATGGGTAAAGGGGTGCTGCCTGACGATCACCCCAACTGTGTTGCTGCTGCTCGCTCCAGGTCAGCCTCTCCTTCTCTCAGCTGGCATCATATTCATGTACAGACCATTGACTGTATAAGTAGGACCAAGAATGTATGCACTCACTAACTGTAAGTCGCTCTGGATAAGAGCGTCTGCTAAATGACTAAAAATGTTTTTTTAAATATAAATATACTGTATCTACATGTATCTCTCTACAGAATGTAGAATATATGTTTGGAATAGTTGGTGTTCCAGTCATTGAAGTAGCTATGGCAGCTCAAGCCTCAGGAATCAAGTATGTGGGAATGCGCAATGAACAAGCCCTAAGCCACCTTTTTATTACTAAACCAGCTCTCCCCAAATCATGTGATATTAACTACCCTACATAGACTACAGGAGCGTGTAGTGTGTGAGGGTCAGTTTCATAGCTTTTTGCATTGCTAATTATGTCTGCCTGTCTGTCTGACCCTTTGTGTGTCTGTCTGCCTGTCTTCCTGTCTTTCCCTCTGTCTGTCTGTTCCTCTCCAGTCCAGGTGCGTGTCTGGTTGTGTCTGGACCGGGACTCATCCATTCACTTGGTGGAATGGCCAACGCTAACATGAACTGCTGGTATGCTAGAACTCCACAAACAGAAGACCCTACTACTCATGTTCAGTGGTCCTTTCAAAAGAAGGGATGCTATCCGCACACTGCAAAAAATGATCTGAGGACTCCAAACTATCTCAGCTTGTCAGTTGATGTCATTGTGTGATACCTCTCTCTCTCTGTAGGCCTGTGATTGTTATTGGAGGCTCCTCTGATCAAAACCAAGAGACCACTGGGGCGTTTCAAGAGTTTCCACAGGTACCGATTCAACCATGACATTTCTGACTATTGAACATTAGGGGATGGGTATCCCGGGACACAGATTAAGCCTAGTCATGGCCTAAAAAGCAAACTCAATAGAGAATCTCTGTCTGGGAAACTGGCCCTAGCAGTTTAATTGCTGAAAGAGGAAATAATTTGTTATTTTGTGGTCCTCTTTCTCTGTCAGGTGGAGGCATGCAGATTGTACAGTAAGTTCTCTGCTAGGTCTAGCAGTCTGGATATGATCTCCTCAGTGGTAGAGAAGGTATACAGTCTACTCTGACTCCCTCTGTGTAGTCCTCTTCATATCATTTGGTATCACCTGCAATTGTCTGTTTTCTGACCTCTAATTTTCCAGCTTAGCAAGGTACCTTAACTGCTTCATAAGAGCACAGCACAGCCTTAATTGATCTGAATGGAAGGGTGTTTGGTCTGTCTAAGGCAGCACGCACTAGCATGTATGGACGTCCAGGTGCTGTATACGTAGACATATCTGGGGACATGGTCAATGCTAAATTGGACAGGAGCAGAGCCAGGTTAGTGGCCATCACTGTCTTTCATCCATTTAAAATGTATACTAATGTGTTACTGTTGAATATGTATACCTCTGAATTCACATCACCGTAGTCATTTTTATTTTATCTTGTTATACCTTTTAACGTCTGAAGTGAACCAGAAATTAAATTACTTAGAAAATATAGCACTATATCAAAATATTCTCATCAGAGAATAGCAATAAGCCTCGATAGACCTTCATGGTTTATTTACATATGCAATAAAGTTGCTAGGTAACATGTTTAATGTTTGACCTATTATTTATTATTTCCTTTGTCAGAGAGGTGCCCTGTAGTCCACCTCCTCCTGTGAGTATGGCTGACCATATGGCGATCACAGAAGCACTGGCGGTCCTGAAAGGAGCCAAACGGCCTTTACTCATCATTGGCAAAGGTAGGCATTGCTTTTTAATAGCCAGATAATCTGGGGGAAACAGAACTAAAATCTTGCATAATTGCGTCAGATACTTGGATAAGGTCTGGGGAGATGTTAAGAGAAAGATACTAACGCCACTTGCGAACTCTCCACCCCCTAAACGGAAACTCTCTGCAAGTTTCAGGCAAGTTTATGGGCCAAATGTCCCCTCCCGTTCTGAAATTGAAAAGATGCGAGCACCTGCGAAATCGGGATTTGTCCAAATGATTAGTGGTGAAAAATCAGCGTACCGGAACAAAGTTGTCACATCCCAGTCTGTTGACAGACGCTACTTCCAGTTATGTTACGTGCGTCTGTCCAAGAGAGATCAATAGCCAGCTGAGACGCACTGTAACACATATAGCACTGTACCACGGTTCAGTTGAAAACTGGGCCACGTTCAGTCGACAAATGTTGTTGACATGATTTCTCATTCTACCTGTCCGAGAGGCACGTTCGTTCTACATGCTGTATTTCTATCTGAACGTTGCACAACGTTTTGCTCAGCTGAATGCATCCCAGTTGTGAAGGCCAGTCTGTTGAAATCCGTGTGGCAGTGCCCTCTGTCTGTGTCCCTCTGCAGGTGCAGCCCATTGAAGAGCAGAGGGGCTCTGAAGGAGCTGGTGGAGGGTGTGACCTGCCCTTCCTGCCCACCCCCCATGGGTAAAGGGGTGCTGCCTGACGATCACCCCAACTGTGTTGCTGCTGCCCGCTCCAGGTCAGCCTCTCCTTCTCTCAGCTGGCATCATATTCATGTACAGACCATTGACTGTATAAGTAGGACCAAGAATTTCCCTGACCATTTGAACGGACCAGGAAACTCCTGAAATCCCTATCTATAACTAGTCTCTCCTGGCCAGGTCATGTCAATGTAAACTGGTGTCAATCAAACAACTACACTACTCCTATAACTAGCCTCTTTTCATTACATTTTGTTTTGTCCCTGCTCTCCTCCTCCTCTCTTCCTATCCTCCTCCTCCTCTCTTCCTTCCTCCTTTCTTCCTCCTCCTCCTCCTCTTCCTATCCTACTGGTTCTATGGTCTTGGTGGGGACTGCAGAGCTCTGCTCCAGTCTGATGTTGTGGTCCTACTTGGTGCCAGACTCAACTGGATCCTGCACTTTGGCCTTCCCCCAGGTTTGACACCCAAGTAAAGGTCATCCAGCTAGGTCAAAGGTCACCAGTAGGGTTTCTTTTTTCCTTCTTTTTTTCGGATTCCAGATTTTCTGCTTATTCCGTTCTGATTTCTGGAATCTTCCAACAGGGATTTCTGGGAATTTTGGGAAAGTAACTGTAATTTTGCAACCCTAGTCACAGGTCATTTCATAGTGAACTACAGTTCATTGTAACCAGGTATAAAGGTATTTGACTCAGTCTATTGGATTTAGTCTATCAATTATATAGCTTCTCTATAAGTCTTTGTGGTCTCTCCAAATAATGTCATGGCTGTCTTAGTGCTGTACAGTACATCTATATTTAAGCAATAAGGCCCGAGGGGGTGTGGTATATGGCCAATATACCACGTCTAGGGGCTGTTCTTAAGCACGATGCAACCGCGAGTGCCTCGATACAGCCCTTAGCCGTGGTATATTGGCCCTATACCACAAACCCCAGAGGTGCCTTATTGCTATTATAAACTGGTTACCAACGTAATTCGAACAGTCAAAATACATTTCAAATCAAATCAAATCAAATTTGATTGGCCACATGCGCCGAAATACAACAGGTGCAGACATTACAGTGAAATGCTTACTTACAGCCCTTAACCAACAGTGCATTTATTTTTTAACAAAAAGTAAAAATAAAACAACAACAAAAAAAGTGTTGAGAAAAAAGAGCAGAAGTAAAATAAAATAACAGTAGGGAGGCTATATAACAGGGGGGTACCGGTGCAGAGTCAATGTGCGGGGGCACCGGCTAGTTGAGGTAGTTGAAGTAATATGTACATGTGGGTAGAGTTAAAGTGACTATGCATAAATAATTAACAGAGTAGCAGCAGCGTAAAAGGATGGGGTGGGGGGGCAGTGCAAATAGTCCGGGTAGCCATGATTAGCTGTTCAGGAGTCTTAAGGCTTGGGGGTAGAAGCTGTTGAGAAGTCTTTTGGACCTAGACTTGGCACTCCGGTACCGCTTGCCGTGCGGTAGCAGAGAGAACAGTCTATGACTAGGGTGGCTGGAGTCTTTGACAATTTTGAGGGCCTTCCTCTGACACCGCCTGGTATAGAGGTCCTGGATGGCAGGAAACTTGGCCCCAGTGATGTACTGGGCCGTACGCACTACCCTCTGTAGTGCCTTGCGGTCGGAGGCCAAGCAGTTGCCATACCAGGCGGTGATGCAACCAGTCAGGATGCTCTCGATGGTGCAGCTGTATAATTTTTTGAGGATCTGAGGACCCATGCCAAATCTTTTCAATCTCCTGAGGGGGGAATAGGCTTTGTCGTGCCCTCTTCACGACTGTCTTGGTGTGTTTGGACCATGATAGTTCGTTGGTGATGTGGACACCAAGGAACTTGAAGCTCTCAACCTGTTCCACTACAGCCCCGTCGATGAGAATGGGGCGTGCTCAGTCCTCTTTTTTTTCCTGTAGTCCACAATCATCTCCTTTGTCTTGGTCACGTTGAGGAGAGGTTGTTATCCTGGCACCACACGGCCAGGTCTCTGACCTCCTCCCTCAACGTGACCCATGTTATACGGTCAAATATACCACAGCTTTCAGCCAATCAGCATTCAGGGCTCGAGTCACCCGGTTTATAAAAGGGAACGTGTGTGTGTCAGCCTTAGCATTATGTGGTGGTGCCTGGTTATTTCTGTTGTGTTTAGCTTGAGGTTTGGCCACTCCTCCAGCTGCTGTTACATGTGTCACGCACGGCGCTCTTCCTGTCGTGTCGTTGCTGGTATGTTGTAGTAACGTTCCACATACGTTATTTATGTCAAGGTCAATGTCAAGGTTGATCTGTGTGCTGAGGAGATGGTAACAACGTGCAACCTGCTGCTGCTCTCCTGGGGGACATCAATACTATTGTCAAGCAGGTAACACAACACAGTCCTGGGGGACTGGAGATCCTGGTTTGAATCCAGGCTCTGTCGTAGCCGGCCGCGACCGGGAGACCCATGGGGCGGCGCACAATTGGACCAGCGTCGCCTAGGGTAGTGGAGGGAATGGCCGGCTCAGTTCGTAGAGCATGGTGTTTGCAACGCCAGGGTTGTGGGTTCGATTCCCACGGGGGGGTATGAAAAAAATAAAGTAACGTATGCACTAACTGTAAGTCGCTCTGGATAAGAGCGTCTGCTAAATGACTTAAACATGTTAAATGTAGAGGGCCCCGTAAACAGTTCCACAAACGTCAGCATGAGTGCGCTGACTGTGGAAGCACTAATCACTGGACCAAAGCTCACTGTCAGATGCACCAGCTGTGCGTCAAGTGCTTTTCTCCGGGCCACATGAGCTTTGACTGTAGTGAGGCTGGGCAGCGACAGAACCCTGGATGTGGACAGACTGGCAGGTCTCAGGAAAACTAGAAAGCCTCCGTTCTGAGGAGGGCAATGTGGGGGCATTCTTATTTTTCCTCCACTGATGATGATATCCAATCTGTTTATTCTTACTTTTGTGAGTCAGTACCCAAGAACAACACAGTCATTTTTCAGAACACAATGAGCAGAATGACAGTTTGTTTTACACCACTGTGCTAGTACAGGATAAAGTTGAGCTGAAGGGGATGTTAGATAGTGGGTCCATGGCTACTACTCTGCGCGCAGATATTGTACCTCGGTTGAGGGAGGCAGGAGTGGTAGAGGGGAACTTTCTAGCTCCTTCAGACATCATCCTGGTGGGTTGTGGTGGGAACAAACTAGCCCAGTGGGCATGTGTGACTTAAAAATTCAACTTTATGGCTTCTGTTATGTACTCCCAGTGCTTATTGTTGATGGGCAGGTTGATGAATTCATTGTGGGCACTAATGTGTTGAAGTCTCTGATTAGACAGTTCAAATCAAATGACAGCTACTGGCGGGTGGCGGGTACACCAGGTTCCTCTAGCCAGTGTGATGTCAAATCTGGAGAGATGGAGAGGAGACTCCATCCCAGATAAAGTGGGCACCATTAAGTTGAAGAGAGCAGTAACGCTCCAACCCATGAGTGAGCATCTGGTGTGGGGCCGCCTACCCCCAAAGACAAAACTCTCTGTGGGCAGTACTGTTGTTGTCGGGCCCAGCACGTCTCGTTGTGTGAATCGACACATACTAGTGGGGAGAGTAGTTACGCCTCTGTGGGGGGATGGATGGCTCCCTGTGAAGATTGTGAATCCAACAACATCGCCAGTTACCCTGAGACGAAATGCTAAAGTGGCGGATGTGTACCCTTGCATTGCATTGGAGTATTTTAATGATGTCAAGCAGCAAGCAGCTCATCAGAATGTGGCAAAGGCTCAATGTGACAGATCACATGGCAGTCTGACAGCTAAGAGTTCAGTTGGTGGCAGTGTAGATAATGGCAACAGTACACTGAGGAATCTTGGACTTCAAGGCCTGTCTGTTGAGGAGTGTCCAGTTTCACAGTTCTGGAAAGATAAACTTGTCAACTTAATTGGGAAGTATGACACAGTGTTCTCTAGACATAGCCTAGATTGTGGCGAGGCAAAGGAGTTCTGCCTTCGCATACGGCTGACTGATGACCGCCCATTTCGATGACCTTATCGTAGAGCTGTCTCCAGCTCATTACCAAAAACTCAGGGAAACACTGGATGATATGGAGGAAAAGGAAATCGTCAGAAAATCCAGCAGCGAGTATGCCTCACCATTGGTGCTGGTATGGAAAAAGAATGGGGACTTGCGCCTATGTACTGACTTCAGGTGGTTAAATGCCCGCACAGTAAAGGATGCTCATCCCCTGCCTCATCAGGCTGATGTACTGGCCGCGCTGGGAGGTAATGCCTTCTTCAGCACAATGGATTTGACGTCAGGGTATTACAACGTGCCACTGCATGAAGAGGACAAGAAATACACTGCCTTTTCCTCCCCTTTAGGTCTGCACGAGTACAATCAGTTACCTCAGGGCCTCTGCAACAGCCCGGCTACTTTTATGAGAATGATGCTGACCATCTTTGGTGACCAAAACGTTCTAAGTCTCCTTTGTTACTTGGATGATCTGATGGTTTTTGCTAAGACGGAGGAAGAGAGTCTGCAGAGACTTGAGATGGTTTTTCAGCGGTTGCAGGAGCACAACCTTAAACTGTCTCCATCTAAGTGCAAGTTTCTGAGGAGGTCTGTAAAGTTTTTGGGCCACATCATTTCTCAGGAGGGTGTAGCCACTGACCCTGCTAAAGTTCAAACCATTTTGAATGTGACTGAGAGTGAAGCTGATAGTGGAAGCTGATGGTGTCACACCGTCTCCTATCAAAATAGGTTCTTTCCTTGGTATGGTAGTATACTATCAGCACTACATTGAGAATTGTTCCATGGTTGCTAGGCCATTGTTTCAGCTAACTACAGGTCAGAAGAAGCCTAGGAGGCAAGGGTAGGAAGAGGCCTGGTCCCCCCTCGCAGGCTCACTGCTGCAGACTGGACTGCCGAATGTCGACTCGCTTTTGAAGCTTTGAAATCAGCACTAGTTGACCAGGCACTGCTGGTTCATCCAGATTTTTCTCAGCCATTTCTACTTTCCGTGGATGCATCTACTAGTGGTTTGGGAGCTGTACTATCACAAGTGCAAGATGGGAAGGACATAGCCAGGCCGATAGCTTTTGCTAGTAAATCTCTTAATCATGCACAATCCAAGTATCCTGCTCACCGGCTGGAATTTCTAGCCATGAAATGGGCCATTCATGATAAATTCAGCCATTGGCTGCGAGGGCATAAGTTTACTGTGTGGACCGACAACAATCCACTCAAATATATTCTTACAAAGCCGAGACGATGCATGCGAGCAGAGATGGGTTGCAAAGCTGGCACCCTTTGAGTGGCGCAGTGGTCTAAGGCACTGCATCGCAGTGCTAGCTGTGCCACTAGAGATTCTGGTTCGAATCCAGGCTCTGTCGTAGCCGGCCACGACCGGGAGACCCATGGGGCGCCGCACAATTGGCCCAGCGTTGTCCAGGGTAGGGGAGGGAATGGCCGGCAGGGATGTTGCTCAGTTGGTAGAGCATGGCGTTTGCAACGCCAGGGTTGTGGGTTCGATTCCCACGGGGGCCAGTATGAAAAATAAAAATGATGTATGCACTCACTAACTGTAAGTCGCTCTGGATAAGAGCGTCTGCTAAATGACTAAAAATGTAAAATAAAAATGATATCCAGTACATACAGTGGGGAGAACAAGTATTTGATACACTGCCGATTTTGCAGGTTTTCCTACTTACAAAGCATGTAGAGGTCTGTAATTTTTATCATACGTACACTTCAACTGTGAGAGACGGAATGTAAAACAAAAATCCAGAAAATCACATTGTATGATTTTTAAGTAATTAATTTGCATTTTATTGCATGACATAAGTATTTGATACATCAGAAAAGCAGAACTTATTATTTGGTACAGAAACCTTTGTTTGCAATTACAGAGATCATACGTTTCCTGTAGGTCTTGACCAGGTTTGCACACACTGCAGCAGGGATTTTGGCCCGCTCCTCCATACAGACCTTCTCCAGATCCTTCAGGTTTCGGGGCTGAGATCCCCAAAGCCTACAAGAATTCTGATAGTGAAACTCCACTCAGCTGGGATGGTGCTGTGCCTGATGTTGTTAACTTGGTTGAAGATGCTTTGTCAGTCTGGTCTGTGACAATCTACCAGGATTCTGATCAGTCGTCTGACACTACTAGTGTTGAGTCGGAAATTGAAAGTGTGCTGGCTCCGGGATATGCTGATCTGTAGTACTCCCCAACCTGAGGTTAGACCTTTGAGCACGGTTGGTGCTGTCCGTGACATTCCTGCTAGGTTTTTGGGTGAGGGTGTTCGGACTAGACTAGGTAGATTTATTAATCCAGTGAATAGGCTAATCCAAACTATGTCTACACAGGAAATGAAACAATTATTGGTTTCTCAGTGACATTTACATTTACATTTTCTTTAGCAGACTTTATCCAAGCGACTTCAGTTAGTGAATATTTTATATTTTTTTTTATACTGGCCCCCGTGAATCAACCCCCCAACCTTTTCTTTGTTGTGTGTATGTGGTAATCTAAGTGGGTCTTAGAGTGATTTGTGGGTTTGTCTAATATTTTTGACAATTCATGTAACTTTGTGTGTAGTTCATCAGCATAAAATGTATTTGGCATTTTTTGTATAGGGTTGAATAAGGGATTAGCTACCTCTTATTTTTCCTAATCCTTCACGGGATAGCTTTCCAGCTGATCGACCATTTGTGGGTCTAGAATTAAGGGACTACACTGGGTTACTCTGTCGCCCTGTGGGTGTGAAATGTTTTTTTCTTTCTTTGCTTTGTTACCTTCGAGGTAATGTGTTTTGTTTTGTGTTTATAATCTAGTGTAAAACAGTAGGGGTGAATGTAGTAGTGTGATGTTGTTCCCCTAGATTATGCACCAAGTTGCACACAAGGACAGTTCAACTAGGCCAGGTCAAGAGGGGATGTTAATAAGTTAATAATAATAATAATAATATCAATGTGGTTTCTTTATTTAATTACAGCTGCATATCTAATGTAATTTTTTGGTGTACAAACATTTTTATATATCTATATTGCAAATACACCTAATTGTAAAAGTTTTGTATATTTTGGTTTGGTCCATCGCGGGTTATCTGTATTTATGTACCCTCTTATTGTTCTCTTTTGCCTGTCCTTCAACTAGCAAGGTATGTTGTCCTTGGCGCCGTAATTTGTCAATATAAAACTGTGGTAAAGTTACACAAAGTGCTGTTACGCAACTACAGGTTTTGTTACAATGTGGACAATATAAAGATGTATGTTAACAACTTTCACCAAGCTCGCTAATTTGGGTACCTATTGTAACTCGGGAGTATTTGGGTCAGTGTTTGAGTGAGTTTCTATGTGCTCACGCAGGTGCCCGAGAGCTGTGGCTGCACCAAGGGCTAACCTATTGTGTGTTGTCTCTTCGTGTACAGGTATGTCTTTTATTTTGTCAGAATTATGTTGTATATCATTTTACTTGTATTGTATAGTGTGTTGTTAGGCACTGAATGTGTGCATGCAGCACCTGTTCTCTTTGCCTGACCTTCAACTAGCAAGGTGCCCGAGAGCTGTGGCTGCACCAAGGGCTAACATCATTTCTTTGTCTCTTCGTGTGCAGGTCGAATAAAAATTATCCAACCATCAGAATTCCAGTTGTGGCAGTGTCCTAATTAAAAGTACACAACGCAGAACGAACCACGCTACATATGCATAATGATGTAGTAAACAACATCGCTCTGCGTGGGAACTTTTGGTGGGGGGGAAGTAGCCTTTATAAGTCTCCATGGTGGGTAAAGACCATCACTTCGTTGTCTTGTTGGGAATAGTAATAATTTGTGACAGTACGCATTGTATTAGTCTAACGATTGTTTTTAATTTAGTTTCTCACATTAAACAGACATTTGAGAAGGATTTGAGAAGCGAATTGCTTGCAGTTGTACCTATGAGACACAGACACACTAAAGCTGTACAGTGTAGTTAGAAAAGTCAATTTACATTATTTGCAGATGTGTTCCCTTTTATTTACAAATCGAAAAATGTAACATTTGAAATGAATGTGGCAGAACAGTTAAGCATAGAGTTCCTGTGGAAGTCTTCTCCTTCAGTCTTTTTGCCTCCTATGCCTCGTTTCCTATTAGATGGGATTTTCCCAATGCCAAGTTCACCTGAGACAGCCGCTATCCAGTGTCATGTGTTGCTGATTTACAGATCTCGCTATCCCAATGTCGCTGCTGTCCATGGTGCTGAAATATCCAATCTCGGCTATTTGCATACATAGGACCATCCACACTTGACACCACACACACAAGTTAATGCTAATATCACACACACTTTTGAACATTGCACAACCTGCAACAAGACACTGAAACAGCAAGTTTGTTTGTTTCTGAATAAAGATGCGAAGAATGAAATCAATGTGTGGAAGGAGATTGGACAATGTATAGGCATTCCCTATAGCTGTATTTGACTGGAGCATGATCAGATTGCTTTGTTTCAGCCAGAATGGAAATTTGGTCTGAGAAACTATGCCCATTATAGCATGACTATTTCAGACAGAATTCACTTAATATTGTCTGTAAAAATATAAATAAGGCAATGTTTATATGACCCCCTTTCAAACATTCACATATTTATCATTTTCTTGCAGATATACAGTGCATTCAGAAAGTATTCATACCCCTTAACTTATTCCACATGTTGTTTTCTTACAGCCTGAATTCAAAATGGATTCAATTATAATATTTTCTCTCACACAGCTACATACAATACCCCATAATGACAAAGTGAAAACACGTTTTTGAAATTTTTGCAAATGTATTGGAAATGAAATACAGAAATATCTCATTTACATAAGTATTCACACCCCTGAGTCGATTAAAGCTGTGTCTTTCTGGGTAAGTCTCCAAGAGCTTTGCACAACTGGATTGTAAAATATATGCAATATACATTATATAGACAGCCATTTTTTTTTTTTTTTGCCATAAGTTTTCAAGCCGAATTAAGTCAAATCTGTAACTAAGCCACTCAGGAACATTCAATGTCATCTTGGTAAGCAACTCCAGTGAATATTTGGCCTTGTGTTTTAGAGAGTGTGCGGAAAAAGTGTGACACCACTCCGGCCCCCAAGGACAGGAATTGTCCATCCCTGATCTATATGGTAGGAACAGTACCAGACCTGAATGAATGTGTCTGTTTTGAATATTCACGGAGACAGAATGATGTGGTTGATAGCAGAGACGTCATGCCCAAAGGGGGCACAGGGTCACCTGCCCCCTCAGATTTGTGATGTTTAAATTTGTTTTGTTATTTTTTCTCTGTCATACTATTAACCATGAATTTGGCTTTAGCTAGCCCAGATAGGATCCCATTCTCCCAACCTAATAACTACACTGAACAAAAATATTAACGCAATATGTAAAGTGTTGGTCCCATGTTTCATGAGCTGAAATAAAAGCGTGAAATATTTCGTTCGCACAAAAAGTTTATTTTTCTCAAATTGTGTGCACAAATTTGTTTACATCCCTGTAAGCGAGCATTTCTCCTTTGCCAAGATAATCCATCCACCTGACAAATATGGCATATCAAGAAGCTGATTAAACATCATGATAATTACACAGGTGCACCTTGTGCTGAGGACAATAAAATGCCACTCTAAAATGTGCAGTTTTGTCACACAACACAATGCACAGATGTTTCAAGTTTTGAGGCAGCGTGCAATTGGCTTACGGACTGCAGGAATGTCCACCAGAGCTGTTAACAGATACGTTTATGTTAGTTTCTCAACCATAAGCCAAGGCGGCTTTAGAGAATTTGGCAGTACTTCTAACTGGCCTCACGACTTCAGACCACTTGTAAAGCAGCGTATGGGCGAGCTGTTGGCTGATGTCAACGTTGTGAATGCTCCATGGTGGCAGTGGGGTTATGGTATGGGCAGGCATAAGCTACAGACAATGAACACAATTGCATTTATCGATGACAATTTGAATGCACAGATATACCGTGGGATAGTGTACGTGCACAAAGTGAGTTTGTAACATGTATATCATTCTTACTTGTTGTTCTTTATATTTACTACCATTGCCTATTGTAAGTTGCCTCTCTGTGTTTTACTGTGTTGTGTAATACTCCGCAGGTAGCATTATGCCATTAATACAGCCCTTCCTTTGTTAATAGCGTTGTTGCTCTACTTGTGCTATCAGTTATTGTGCATATTCATTAGCCCTGTTATCTGTCCATTACAGGACCACTATCATTCCACTACCTTTCCATGTCCATTTCATCCGTGTGTGTCAATAAAGTATCCTTGAATGTAACTCTGAGGTTGCCTTATTCCCCTCTTACCGGGGAGGTGAAAGCGCAACCTGGTCTCAGAACATTTCGTATTATTCTGTATGTACAAAGCTGTGATCAAGCAAAGGGTGGCTACTTTGAAGAATCTCAAATCTGAAATATATTTTGATATGTGTAACACGTTTTTTGGTTACTACATGATGCCATATGTGTTATTTAATAGTTTTGATGTCTTCACTATTATTCTACAATGTAGAAAATACACAAGACACAGCGGAGGAGAAACTATCCAACACCCTGGGAGAGAGAACGAGTGACCTCAGTCGAACTCACAGCCAGAAAGATGGGTTGGACACAGGAGAGGAGGAGGTTACCCCGGGATGCCATCACCCCTGCTCCTGTGAACAAGGAATGAGAGGGGAAGCCTTCTAATCAGGCCAATGGGCAGGCGGAGCGAGAGGTCATAGTGATAGTGATTCACACCCAGAGAGAGACAGACAACCCATACAACCTCTTGGCTGAGATTAACCACACAGAGGTAGAGGCAGAGGGCCTTCAGGGCAAGCCAGTCAGCCTGCCTGCTCTGATCCTCAAGTCAATTGTATTTATATTCATATTCATTAAAGATTTTTAGTCAAGACTTGAAAAGTGCCATTTATTTAAAATGATAATTATTCAGTGTCTGCAACCCTCAAGAACCAGGGTGAGTCTGGGTCCCCCTTTAACTGGGCAAACACAACTTGCATATTGTCATAGACTAACTAGGCCGAAACGTTAATCTTTTAACCTTGCTTAAATAAAACAATGCATTTTTAATAGTGAGCAAGAGTTTTCTATGATGATTAAAGTTTTTTTGTCGCGCCCTCCACTTTTTTGTCAAATAATACATCAAAAAAAAATGTAATAAGTTAATTATTAAAAGCATTAAAATTGGGATTGGGATGTTTCCCACCTATTTATACAACCTACTCCACAAAGTTTAGAGAAATGCTCTGAAATTAATTAAGAATTAAACAGAAGAAAATCAGAATTGAAGGCAACTATAATGCAAAGAATTTAATGGTATATGGTTCAATCCTGTTTCTGGTCTAATGAATAATTAATATTGTTCCTCCTCTTCCTTGTGGCAAGCGCAGCAGCACACTGCCCTCCAAAGCCTGCAAAAAAACGCTGGACTGCCCTTTCCCTCGCCCTGCATGGAACATCCAGGGTCACGTCCTTGGTGACGTGTGGGGTGACGTCCAGGGTGACCACAGCAACATCCTCTGGAAAGGGACAAAAGCGGGACAGAATGTAAATAAATGCAAACCGTAGGTTCAAAACACTGGCCAGTTGAATGGGATCTTTTATTTCAGCTCATGAAACATGGGACCAACACTTTACATGTTATCATGATGAACGGCACCTGTCAGAGTGCTTTCTATAAGTCTTACTCACCTGCTTGGATGTCAGATGGCAGAGTGGCGTAGACGGCCACCATGAGAGGCTTTTCTTCAGGTGTGACGTCCACAACCTCCAAGAGTGAAGAAGCAGGGTATGCATCTGTGTTAGGGGTGAGGTCCACAAGCTCCAGGTGGGAAGAAGCAGGATCTGCCTCTGTGTTTGGGGTGATGTCCACAACCTGTAGGTGGGAAGAAGCCGGGTCTGCATCTGTGTTAGGGGTGATGTCCACAAACTCCAGGTGGGAAGAAGCCGGGTCTGTCTCTGTGTTAGGGGTGAGGTCCACAACCTGTAGGTGGGAAGAAGCCGGGTCTGCATCTGTGTTTGGGTTGATGTCCACAACCTGTAGGTGGGAAGAAGCCGGGTCTGCATCTGTGTTTGGGTTGATGTCCACAAGCTCCAGGTGGGAAGAAGCCGGGTCTGTCTCTGTGTTAGGGGTGGTTTCCACAACCTCCTGATAGGAAGAAGCCGGGTCTAACTCTGTGTTAGGGGTGATGACCACAAACTTCAGGTGGGTAGAAGCCGTCTCAGCCTCTGTGTTAGGGGTGATGTCCACAAGCTCCTTTGTGGGAAGAAGCCAGGTGTGCCTCTTTGTTAGGGTTGATGACCGCAATCTCTAGGTGGGAAGAGCCGGGTCTGCCTCTGTGTTTGGGGTGATGTCCACAAGCTCCTGATGGGAAGAAGCCAGGTGTGCCTCTGTGTTAGGGGTAATGTCCTCAACTTCCAGGTGGTAAGATACCGGGTCTGCCTCTGTGCTACGGGTTTTGTCAGCAACCTCCAGGTGGGAAGAAGCCAGGTGTGCCTCTGTGTTAGGGGTGATGTCCAAAACCACTATGTGGGAAGAAGCCGGGTCTTCCTCTCTGCTACGGGTGATGTCAACAACATCTAGGTGGGGAGAAGCTGGGTCAAACTCTGTGTTAGGGGTGAATCCCTCAACCTCCAGGTGGGCAGAAGCCGGGTCTTTCTCTGTGTTAGGGGTGATGTCCACAACCTCCGGGTGGGAAGAAGCTGGGTCTGCCTCTGTGTTAGGGGTGACAATTAAAATCCTGATTGGCTTTACTACTACAAGGCACCAGGATGTCATGACAAAAGGCATCTGTCAGAGTGCTTTCTATGAGTGCTACTCACCTGCTTGGATATCAGCTGGTAGTGTGGCGGAGAAGGCCACCACTAGGACAGGGGGAACTCGCAGGGTGTCTGCAGTAGGCTGGAAGTAGCTTTTCACCTCGTCCGCCACAAAGGCACAGACAGAGCTCATAAAAAAAGGGGTCTTGAGGTCATCCAGGGAGAAGGACTGGCTGATTCTCCCGAGGATCGACCTACAGAGTCAAAAGCAGCAGCCCGGGAGAAAGGGGTGTGAGGAGAAGAGGCCTTCAACGTGTTGGAGAGCTTCTCCCCTACGGCCACCACCATACTCACAGCCATCCCGCTTAGGAGGATGGGGTGATCTGAATGGCCTTCCTCTGGCTGAAGGCACAGGGCCAGGAGGATCCTGGGCACCAGCTCCACCACCACCTGGGATGGGCTGAGCAGGTTGCTACAGGGCTTATTGGACAGCTTGTCCAGAATGCTCCTCACAGCTCTCTCCACGATGATGTGGACCCTGGGGTCGCTGAAATCAACAAAAAGCAGCAGAGAAAGCTAAACGATGTGCAATGTTCACACAGAGAACACTGCCCTAGTTATTTTCTGCATAGCTCCAGATGTGTAGAGGAATGGAGCAAGCTGTATGCAGGGCAGTACATGGAACTCACATGTCAGCGCCAGCTGGAGAGGTGGTGTGCATAGAGCGGCGGAGCTTGCAGACAGCCTTGTGCTCCATGTCAATCATTTTTAGGCAGGTGTTTACTTCCCAGGTCTGCCGTAGGAAACAGGAAGTCCCATTAGTGTAATTTCACAACAGATATATTCTGCTGTACTGACTAGTTGTTGAAAGGCTAGAAAGGAGCTCACTGACTGATAGTCTAAGTCTCTAACTCTCATTCTCTTACCAGCCGAGCGAAGTTCGTTCCCCTCCTCCAGGGTTTCCTTCCACACCCTTCAAATAAAACACAAAGCATTTCAACTTTCCTGGCTTCCTATTTATCTGTTGTTTATTTTACCCACACCTCCTGGAGTGCTGCTGGTGACAGAGAATGGCAGTGAAGGTGAGAGCTGACGTGGTACTGTTACACCCCTGAAAAAGGGAAGAAATAATCACGAACGTGACGCAGTTATGTTTCCTCACTGACAAATTTAGTGTAATGAGAAAAAGACCGCGATTCCCCAGGAAGTTGGGTGGAGACCAGAGCAATCGATCTCAGGCTCATAGATTAAGAGCATTTAGTAGATCACAGATGAACACTTTTACCCTTAAATTAGGCACCACAAAATAAAGTAGTCAATATAACATTTACACATTCCTCTTACAATATTAACCCTTTGACTCTTGACGGATTTTAAACACATTTATGCATTTTATCAATCTCTATGAAGTAGTACTGGATGCATAATCTTTTTAACCTTAGATATTTTAAGATCCTTACATACCATGAACTTACTAATACTTTTTAGTGTATAACAGGCTATGAATATGTCCTTTAACCTGTCACACTCTCCCCGACAAAATAAATGTTGTCCCAACATTACCAACATTGTCTTCTGAAACAGTCTATAAGCACTGGACGTAGAAAATCCTCTTCTGTAAGATAGTCCTTGAGCAGAGGTCAAAGTTCACAGTTCAAATAGAACCAAGAAGTTATATTCACAGTCCATATCTGTTGACCAGCTGTATAAACAGTCCATAAGCAGTCTTTTCTCATACTATTGTCAACAGTCCATCAGTTTTAATGATCTCTATGCATAGTCTGCTAATTGTCTCGTGAAAGTCTGTGAAATCAGTCAGTAGTCCATGGTCAAACATGTCAACTCTGTCTGTGGCCTCAAGTTTGCTGAAGTCCATACATGTAGGGTGGCTGAAGGTAATATCCCTGTAGTGATGGCAGCCATGGAACCAGTCCTGGTGCAGGGTAGACAGGGAACAACTGTGGCTGTGGCTGGATACTGTAGCAGGAAGGGATACCAAGCTGATCATAGGTGATACGTCTTGGAGGGTGTCTCTCTCTCTTTGTGGCAGCTGGTAAGCTGGTTCCTCAGGTTCAGCAGCAGCAGTTAATGAAGGAAAGGCACTTAGTGGACGATCATCAGGCACATTTTCAGCAGGCAAGTTCATCTCCTCAGCAGGCAGTTCTTTAACTGTTGTTTTCTCCTCCAGCTGATTTTCAACAAGCGGCTGTGCTGGTAGCATATCAGGAACTGGCACCGCAACTGTTTGTTTCACTGGTGGGGGGCCTGTTTTCCGACTCTCTCGCTGGTTCAGCATACCTCTCAGGTACTGTAGGAGATGTGGGGGACCTGTAGCGGCTCATGATGAAGGTCATATTCATCCCCGCTGTCTTCATCAGAATCTAGAGGCTGTGATCCAGGCTGATGTCTCTTTTTCTTACTTTTGTCATCTTTAGTCATTTCTGGTTGTCTCTCAAAAGGTAAGTGGTCACAGGACATGAGCAGGTTTCTGTGCAGGACCCGGGAGCGTCCCCCTACCCTTTTCTGGTCTCAACTCATAAATCGGCAGGTCTGAACCCATTTGTCTCACTACTGTGTGAATTTGATCTTCCCAATAGTTACGGAGTTTGCCTGGTCCTCCTCTTGGTGTCAGGTTTTTAATCAGAACTCGCTCGCCAGGCTGTAGCACTGAACTCCTAACTTTAGTGTCATAGTACTTTTACTTCTTTCAGCAGCTTTCTGAGCATTTTCATTTGCAATGGCGTATGCTTCTTCCATTCCTCGTTTCCAGTTCTCCACGTAGTCTCGCTGGTTACTGGAACCTGCCTCTGTGCACAATCCAAAGAACATATCAACTGGAAGCCTGGGTGATCTCCCAAACAGAAGATAAAATGGTGAATAGCCAGTCACTTCGCAACGGGTGCAGTTATAGGCATAAACCAGTTTGTTTAGAGACTCCTTCCAGTTTGACTTTTGTGTCTCAGTTAGTGTCTTTAGCATTTTGCAACAATGTTCTGTTCATTCGTTCCACTTGACCGTTCCCCATCGGGTGGTAGGGTGTTGTTCTGGACCCCGCCATGCCACTGAGTTTCTTTAACTGATGGAACAACTGATTTTCGAATTCTCCCCCTTGGTCATGGTGGATGCGGGAGGGGAACCCAAACTTCAGGGCAAAGTCATTGAAGATGAGATTTGCAGCAGTTTTTCCTGACTTTGATGTGGTGGCGTAGGCTTGAGTGTAACGTGTAAAATGATCAACAATCACGAGGATGTACTCATATCCCCCTTTGCATCTGTCGAGATGGAGGAAATCTATACATACCAGTTCAAATGGCTGTGTTGTCACAATGTTTGTCAGAGGAGCTCTTGTTTCATGGCCTGGCTTTTTTCTGCTTGACACAGCTACAAGTTTTAGTCACATAGTGCTCAATGTCAGATTGCATATAAGGCCAGAAGAAGCGGTCACGTACTAGTGATACAGTGCGGTCAGTACCTTGGTGTCCCATGTTATTGTGCAACTCTTCCATCACTTTACCTTTGTACTGCTCTGGTAGAACTAACTGCTTGCGGGCTGTAGTGATTCTGTAAAGAATACCATCACTGTCGATTGTCAATTTGTCCCATTCTCTGAATAGGCATTTTGTCTTTGGACTGAATTCCTTTTGCTCTTTAACTGGCGGTTTGGAACCAGACAGCTTGAAATCGAGCACAGGACGGATGACCGGATCAGACTCTTGTGCCTCTCTTATCCCCTCTTTGGGATCGAGCTGATTGTTGCTGTAGTTGTCTCACCTTCAGCTGATACTGACATAGATGCAGCTGAAATTGACCAAGGCACAAAAGGCTCTTTCTGTACCTCTACTGCTTGTATAGTGGCGGCAATGGTGTCTGGTGGAAGCTCCTCAGAACATTCTCTCATCAGTGACTCTACATCCAGTGGCATCTCCGACAAAGCATCTGCATCACCGTTCTCTCTGCCTGGCCTGTACTTTATTGTAAAGTGGAAATCAGCCAATTCTGCAACCCACCTGGAAGTGGTTGCGTTCAGTTTTGCAGTAGACAGAATGTAGCTCAGCGGGTTGTTATCACTGTATACAGTGAAGGTCGGAGCATAGTACAAATAATCATGGAACTTATCAGTGATTGCCCATTTTAGAGCTAGAAATTCTAGCTTGCCAGAGTGGTAGTGATAGTTCTTCTCAGCTGCTGTTAAGGTTCGAGAGCCATAAGCAATGACCCTAAGCTTCCCATCTTGCTCTTGATAAAGAACTGCTCCCAAGCCTTGGTGTGACGCATCAGTGTGTACAACAAATGGCTGAGTGAAGTCAGGGAAACCTAAGACTGGTGGGTGAAGCAGACACTCAATCAGCTGTTCAAGTGCCTGTTGATGCTGGTCAGTCCACAGGATTGGCTTGTTTGAGGGCACCACATGACTTACTTTCTTTGTTTTTGCTTTCCGTGGGTGGTCAGGTAATTTCTCTGAATCTGCTTTCAGGAGGTCATACAGACAGCTGGCCCTCCTAGAAAAGTCTTTGATGTACTGTCTGTAGTAAGTGAGTAAACCAAGCATTTTTTCTGAGCTGGCCCACAGTCTGTGGTCTGATCTCTTTCAATGCTCTTACTGCTTCAAAATCGGCTGGGTCAACTTTGCTGCCGTCTGCAGACACTATTCTGCCCAAATAACGGACCTGGGGGTTTAAAGAGATCACACTTACTTGGCTTGAGTTTGATGCCATACTCTCTGAGACGCTGCAAAACCTTTTGCACATCATTCACATGGCTGTCGAAAGTTTTACTGAAAAACTAGCGTGTCGTCCAGATAAGGAATGCAGATGTTGTCCCGGAGCCCTTCCAAACATTCCTCCATACAACGCTGAAAAGCTGCAGGAGCGTTCATGAGGCCGAATGGCATACGTATCCACTCATAGAGTCCCCATGGGGTCACAAATGCTGTCAGTGATCTGCTTTCTTCCGAGATGAACCCTTGGTGATATGCTTTTCCCTGATCTAAAAGGGAGAACCAGGAATTACCACCTAAACTGTCCATGATGTCCTGGACCCGAGGGATGGGCTGGCGGTCGGGATGTGTCTTTCTGTTCAGGTCTCTGTAATCTATACACAACCGGAGGGTCCCGTCCTTCTTCCTAACGCACACGACAGGTGAAGAATATGAAGAGTTTGACTTCCTAACCCAACCCTGGGCTATGAGGTCATGAAGGTAACCCTTCATCTCCTGATACAGTGGCCTGGGCACTGACATGTATGTGCGCTTGACTGGTTCAGAGTCCTTTAGAGAAATAGTCATTTTCAATCGTTCAATGCAGCCAATGTCATTGTCTGATCTGGAGAAGGAGTGACACTCTTCTCTAAGCATTTTCCTAACAACCTCTCTTGTTCTTCGGTTAGGTGACTTAAACCTACTGGTGGATCCCACTGTTCAGTAGCAGTACATGGAGTTTGAACACTAGTGTGATTCACTGTGGCTGGGGTGACAGCTTTTTTCAAAGACTTGGGCAGGTAACACAGTCATAATGGTTTGTACTGTACCGATTATGGTGCGTCCTAGCAGGGCAATGTCGTGGTCAGTGGGGTTAGAGACATCAAGCATGACAACTGGAAAAACACCTTTCTTAACTCTGACTAGTGTGTCAAAGAACTCAAGTTCATCTGGCCACTGCGGGTTCAGGTCTGGCTGGAAAAGCATTGTCATGTCATCTTTGAAAGGCTGGGAAGCTACCCGGCACTCAATCTGAATGCTACTGTGTTTTGGTACAGCAACCTTCTCTTTCTTGGTCTTCACTGCGTATTCATCTGTCTGTTCTGCGCTAACAGCCTGTATAAAAGCCCTCACCTTATTTCTTTTGAGGCTTGGGAAAGCTTTTTTCACTGTGCTGTACCGTTTAGTCTTTTCGGTCCTTGTCAGGATGTGCTCAATAACATTGAAACCTATGATGGGATGAGATAGGTGACAGCCTTTCATTACCAGCACTGGGATGATCAGTTCCTTCGTTTGGTCAGTTTCAGAGGCTAGCCGAAAAGTTGTTTCAATCCATCCCAGGTACGGCATTTCAGTCCCATTTGCTGCCGTCAATCTTAGATCATCAGGTGAGTCCAGAATTTCTGAAACATCCCTCAGCCTTGCGTTTGGGAGAGATTCCGCTTTCCATCGTTCATCAATGACCGATACCTGAGAGCCTGTGTCCCATAGAGCTTGGAGGTGGTGGCGATTCAGGTGACACTCAACAAGGCACTGTCTACCGACTAGCGAGGTGACCTTATGGGGGTGGCAACCTTGAGCTAGGGATGGTAAAGAGTGGGCATTTTCTTCTGTACAGGAAAGCTTTTCACAGGTAGAGTCCATTTTCAGGTGAGTGCATTTTTCCTTATGTTTAGTCCAATGTTGGTTTTGACATCCTTTGGAACAGTACAGTGTCTCTTTACATGATGAACATTGTTTCAGGTTCTCAAATGACTCTTCTCTGGCACAATTTGCACATTTCTGGGACTTTTTGGTAGCTATGGTTAACACTTGTCCCTCAGCGGTAACCCTTCCCCGTTTAAAGGGGCCTCTTTGGATGGTCTGACTCCCCGGATTTTACATCCAGCTTGAAAATGTTCCCCACTCCCACATCGGAAGCAGTGTGTGCAGCGTGCATCTGTTCTGGCCTGCTGGCAGACAAAACACCTCCTTGGAGCTTGAGCAGAGCGGTTGGTATACAGGTTAGGTGCATATTGATACTGCGCAGGGTCAGGTGCTTGGGGCTGACTGTAGTTGCTGTAATACTGCTGCTGGGAAACAGGTGGCTGGGGGTCCCTATCTGGCCTCCTAACTGGAAGTGGGGCATGGGCATAAGGCGATGACTGAAACATAGGCTGCTGTAATGTCTCCTTAATCTGAGCAATCTCTGCACTGAGACCTTTTAGGGAAGCTACACCTGTCTTAAGTTCAGCTAACTCTGTTAACAGTTCTGCGGGTATCTTAGCTTTGGCTTCCTTCACAGGACACTTTGCAGATGGCGTATCTTCTAACTGAACTACACTTACAGTTGTAGCAGGCTGTGGGGGCATTAAAACGCTTTTTGTTTCGTCTTTCTATCTCATTAGCACAAGCAATGTTAAGCTTCTCTAGCAAAACCTCATCTGATGTTTCGCTATCAAGCAGGAGAGGCTGCATGTCTATCCTGATACTGTCACTCTGGAGACCTGTAAGGACTGTGTGTAAACACATGCGCTGGACTAGGGCAGGGTCATACTTAAGCCCTGATTCTGACTCCTGGGACGCAAATAGTACTTTCTGCCTCAAATCTAAGACACGCATCAGGAAGCTTTGAGGGGTCTCCTTGCTATGCTGTGCTTCTGAAGCTAGCTGTTTGTAAAGCTCTGTTGCACTCTTCTCTTGGAAGTGGGAACGCAGGATGCATCTAAGTGTGGGAAGAGTTAGCTGGGGTTTACCTTCCAAGTAGCTGCGTAGCTGTGAGCCTGGAGAAATAGCCCTGATTACTGCGTCTACTATTTCTACCTCAGGATAGCCTCTGTTAAGTCCATTCTCAATCTGATGGGCAAGGCTGGAAAAAGTCAGTTTATCTTTCTGGCCCGGTTCACCTATCTGACCAGAAATTTTTAACTCTTTGCGCCAGTATGAGCCGGGCTGTGCACTGGGTGAGAGCTGCATGCTCCTCTGAAGATGGGCAGGGGGTTGGGGCTGGCGCAGAGAATCACTGGCTTGGTCTGCAGTACTCTGCTCAGTTCCCACCCCTTGTTGTGGGGTTACAGTTCTCAGTCCCTCTATTCTGTGATGTGTTCTGGCTGTTTCAATATCATGGTCAGTTTGCCCTGTCTTGTTATCTATGCCACTGATCATCTCTGTCATTTTGTCTTTAAGTAGCAATAATTCCGACATGCCGCCATCTTCTAACTCTGCAACTTCCTCTCTTTCAAGGAACATCATAATGTGAGTCATCAATGATATGCGGGATTTGTCTTGAATAACTCTTCTCTGTTCGCCTGATATGTCAAGGAAATCACATACGTCTAGTAACTTGTCTTTAGTCAGGGTGTGCAATTCTCCTACTACCTCTTCCTGTAGTTCTTCCAAGGCGGTTGTCATGTTGACAGGACAGGAGGAACCTTTACTGTGCAGGAGTTGACTCTGAATTAGGTGGTCCTTACTGTCTCTGATGGTCTCTCAACGGCCTCAGTTGACACGTACTTAACCACCAACTTCCAGCTCCCCTCGAACAGCAACACTTTCCTCACTGCAGCCTGCCTGGGTTGTTATGTAGGGATTTAGCTGGCTCGGAATTCAGCGACCAGGATGTGGAAGCCGGACATCTGAGCAGCAATCTCAGCGGAGCCTCCAAAATGTTACACCCCTGAAAAAGGGAAGAAATAATCACGAACGTGACGCAGTTATGTTTCCTCACTGACAAATTTAGTGTAATGAGAAAAAGACCGCGATTCCCCCAGGAAGTTGGGTGGAGACCAGAGCAATCGATCTCAGGCTCATAGATTAAGAGCATTTAGTAGATCACAGATGAACACTTTTACCCTTAAATTAGGCACCACAAAATAAAGTAGTCAATATAACATTTACACATTCCTCTTACAATATTAACCCTTTGACTCTTGACGGATTTTAAACACATTTATGCATTTTATCAATCTCTATGAAGTAGTACTGGATGCATAATCTTTTTAACCTTAGATATTTTAAGATCCTTACATACCATGAACTTACTAATACTTTTTAGTGTATAACAGGCTATGAATATGTCCTTTAACCTGTCACAGTACTCACCTCTCCCTAAGGGATTTTTTGCCCTGAGACACCAGCCAGTCGCTCATGTGCTCCATGGTGACATGGGGCGAGACCTGGCCTCGACTCTGGAGCAGCAGATAGTGGACCATGAACTTCTTCTGCAAGATGAGGTAAGGTGTGAGACCGTGCCACTAAATACCATATAATGTGCTTTCAGAAGGGCCTCTCGCAACATTTCACAACTGCTTATGTCTCACAATTTGCAAGTGATATTAAAAACTCTTATGACCATCTTCTCTAAACTGTCTTGAAATAAAACTCTTGTTTTGGGATTAAATCTATCTCTTTTTTTCTGTGGTTACTGTTTTTGTGGGATGAATCTTACCTGTTTATTGTAATATGCTTCCTCCCAGCAGGCCTGCAGAGTCTGAAAATAAAGGCTGCTTCTACAGAATTCCTTTGAAGATAATTAAAATAATTATGCTTTATTAGGTACATTATGCACAGGCATTTACAGTATGCCAAAAGGAATATCTCCTAAGATTACCTTAGTGGGACCATAAGTGAACTCAGGAATGCTCCCAACCCTATCCATGGTCAGACGGGGACGAAATGCAGCGCTATAAATATACGGGATGCTCTAGAGATAACAGGAATGACTTAAAGTCGCGAATGATCAATGCCTGTGGTCGTCCAATATGCTGCGCTGAGAATTGAGTTGTAGGCGATATTTGGATATGTTTGGCGCAATTTACATGTTTACATTCTATTGCCATGGAGAAATTGAGTTTCTAGAACCTGTTTATTCTATGTCTTTATTTCGTGAAATATTAAGATCTTTATTTTGTCATAATGTGTATATGAGGACGTTGGAGCCCGTTCCGATTCATGACGCGGTTATCCAGGTGCATGTTGCATAGACCTACTAATCCAACCTTGGCTTACAAGTTAAATTAAATTAGTATATATGCCTATACAAATCTATTGACCACATCCATTTAAATCAATGATTGTCAATTGAAAATGTGGTAGTTGTGTTATCCTGTTGTGCGTGTCAGGGCTCCTCTTAAGGACGTTATTCCAATATTTCCTAGAATTGACGCAGGTTACACTTTTGCAAAACTACTAGGTTAAAAATAAGAGCATGAATGACAATAAAGGTATGACTTGAATTAAATGTGTAGTAGTGTGATGTTGTTCCCCTAGATTATGCACCAAATTGCACACAAGGACAGTTCAAGTAGGCCAGGTCAAGAGGGGATGTTAATAAGTTAATAATAATAATAATAATTCAATGTGGTTTCTTTATTTAATTACAGCTGCATAGCTAATGTTATTTTTTGGTGTACAAACATTTTTATGTATCTATATTGCAAATACACCTAATTGTAAAAGTTGTGTATATTTTGGTTTGGTCCATCGCGGGTTATCTGTATTTATGTACCCTCTTATTGTTCTCTTTTGCCTGACCTTCAACTAGCAAGGTATGTTGTCTTTGGCGCCGTAATTTGTCAATATAAAACTGTGGTAAAGTTACACAAAGTGCTGTTACGCAACTACAGGTTTTGTTACAATGTGGACAATATAAAGATGTATGTTAACAACTTTCACCGAGCTCGCAAATTAGGGTACCTATTGTAACTCGGGAGTATTTGGGGCAGTGTTTGAGTGAGTTTCTATGTGCTCACGCAGGTGCCCGAGAGCTGTGGCTGCACCAAGGGCTAACCTATTGTGTGTTGTCTCGTGGTGTGCAGTTATGTCTTTTATTTTGTCAGAATTATGTTGTATATCATTTTACTTGTATTGTATAGTGTTCAACTAGCAAGGTGCCCGAGAGCTGTGGCTGCACCAAGAGCTAACATATTGTGTGTTGTCTCTTCGTGTGCAGGTCGAATAAAAATTATCCAACCATCAGAATTCCAGTTGTGGCAGTGTCCTAATTACGTGACCTGCCGACTGGTCAGCTCAAGCCGACCGCCGGAGCTGTGCATGTGGATGAGGTGCACGACATGCGCATGTGAATTTGTTGATGGTTTACTGTAAGTGAATATATACTGTAAACAGTGAAAGTGAATGTAGCATATTCATTAGATACAGGTATTCGTGCTTATTTGTATGTTTTGGATGAATTTGTTTATTGCATTTTTTTTTTTTGGTATTTGAATGCACTAAATTACATTGTATTGTAGTGCTCTGTTGAGCCATGGAAGATTCTCAAATCCATAAGACATGTTATGCTGGGGATTTTAGTGTGGGTAGAGGGAGGGGTGTCCTTCCATTTACACCAATTGTACAGTCAGCTCCTGGGAGTAGAGCGTTTGCTAGTCCTGAGTTTGCAAGCACTGGGAGGGGTAGGCTGTTTGTTCCACCTGACCAGGGTATTGTCGTAGAAAATATATTATGTTATAGCTTGGTCTGGCTAAAATCTTGTGCATGACCCATCTTGTGTTGGGCCTTCGGATTTAATACAATGGACAAAGACTTCTATCTTGTCGGCCTTATCAGCAGGTGGCTATGGACAACACCCACGCCATAGGTCTCTCAGTCCTCCCAACTCACGAGTTATTGCTCTGAGGACATACACACACACACACACACACACATTATTACTGATAACACACGCACACACAAAATCCCCTCTTTCGGCTGAACATTTTCCTATGACACACACAAACACAAAACACACACACACACACACACACATTATTACACGCACACACATTATTACTGATAACACACGCACACACAAAATCCCTTCTCTAGGCTGAACATCTGAAGACGGAGAACCCGACTCAGAGCCAATGCAACAGTGATGCTAACCTGGAGGGGACCTCGCCCAACTCATCAGGACCAATCAGAAGATCAGAACTCCTAGAATCAACCTACTTTATTTTATTGTATAAAATGTCAGCACACAATGTTTAGGGGCGCGCTCTCAGATATCTCCCTACGAGGTTGACGAACGGGTCCGTGCACGCGATTCTCAGATATCTTTACCTCTGAATAAACTGCCTTATATTATACAATTATCCACCTCGTCCAAAAGTCTCTACTTGGTCTCCGTTCTCCAGTAAACTTGTTTTATCAACAAAACTTGGTAGCAGAGGATGGTTTTCTAACTCTGAATTCGGTCCATAAAAAGTTGATAGAGACAGGAGACAAGTAAGAGACGGATCTGAAAGGACGGGTGACCTGTCCGCAGGAGCAGCCGGGAATCCAGCTCGCCTCAGGAAACTGATCTAGACGGCCGTCAATACAAAGGTAAGCAGAACCTGTTAAAACAAAATCTGCATATTGTATTGTAGGATAAACCCAAATTATGATCAGTAGTACTGGGCGTGAGTATGGATTACTGATAAATTTATAACATATCTATTATGACTCAAAAGGCACATATGTAAAGATATCTGAATTTTTTAGGTTCTTACTGTTGAAATGTGACTCTCTAGGGGAGGAGTCTAGTTACAGGTTGTGGTTCACGAGAGACGGACCCTTTTATTTTTGCTGTTGATATCTGAAATCTTAGGTTTTTACTGTTGAAATGTGACTCTAAGAGAAGAAGTCTAGTTACAGTGGTTTTATTTCCTGTTGAAATGCGGCTTTCTAGTGAGAAGCCTATTACAGTTTTTGGTTCACAAGCGATGGACCCTTTTATTTGATCCACAAGAGAAGGATCTGGTGACTTGATAAAAAGATTCAGATAGTCGGGTTGAGTTAATTCCGTGAGAATCCAAGTCCAGAAAAGGTTCTCCCGACTAGACGCCAGTTGAATGGTTTAAACGACTGGGAGTCTCCTTGAGGAGAATCAAAAAAAAATAATAAAAAAATACAAGTTCAGATAGTCGGGCAATTTGGTTGACGTGGCACTCAACTATATGTACTGTGAGGAACTTAAACTGAATTCGTGTGTTGATGCTGATATGTAATGAAACATGTAATTGTTGAAATGATAACCTGAATGTTGTGTAAGATTGGCCGTTTCATGAGACTAACTAGTTGATAACTTTTAAGAGGACCACCGAGTCCTATTTTGCCTGTTATGTAGCCGCTGCGCCTAAAAGCTGACTTGAACTTTTTCCCTCTTGCGGTGTTGGTATTTCAATAATTCCTAGAATTAGATAGATAATTATTTTGAAGCCCTCGAGTTTTCCAATATATTCTTCCAAAAGGGCGATTCTGATACCTTTTGGGGAAAATATATAATAACTCGAATACCTGAAAAACAATAATAACTTTTGCAAAATAATTCCCAAAATTAAATTGATAATTATTTTGGGAGCGCTCGAGTTTGCTAATATATTGTTCCAAAAGGGCGATTCTGATACCTTTTGGGAAAATATATAATAACTCGAATACCTGAAAAACAATAATAACTTTTGCTAAATAAATCCCTAGAATTAGATTGATAATTATTTTAGGAGCGCTTGGGTTTGTTAATGTATTCTTCCAAAAGGGCGATTCTGATACCTTTTGGGAAAGTATATAATAGCTCGAGTACCTGAAAGACAATAATAACTTTTGCAAAATAATTCCTGGGATTAAATTGATGATTGTTTTGGGAGCGCTCGGGTTTGTTAATATATTGTTCCAAAAGGGCGGTTCTGATACCTTTTGGGAAAATATATAATAATTCGAATAATTGAAAAACAATAATACCTTTTGCAAAATAATTCCTAATAATAAAGCATTGAACATTTTTTGTGTACGAGGGTGGGACATCAGAGATAAATCTCAGTCAGCGCCAAGAATACATTGCTGGATTCGGCCAGTGACGGGCTAAGAGCACCAAGATAGTCTAATAAACTGTATAACCATGGCAACCACTACCGTCCCAAAACTCAAATTTAATGAATATCTAGATCAAAGAATACAGGATAGAGCGGGAGGGAAAGAACAGTATAAGACAGTAAAGAAAGTGTGGGAGGGAGTGAAACTCAAATGGACACAGGCAGGTTACTTTAGCGGGGGTGCCCCGTCTAAAGGGCAACTCACCTCTATGGAGATAGAGCTAGGGGAGGCAGTGAGGGAAGGAACAGAAAGTGAAGTGAAAAGGAAAAAGTCTCACTTATTCAAGAAGGAAGGGACTAAACACAGAGAGAGAGCAGAGGCTGAGCTAAGGATAGGTACGTGGGCAATTGAGGAAACACGACGAGCACACCCATACAAGAAACCAGACATGATGGGTGTGGTGATTGAACCCACAACTGAGACAACACCAATAGTGGGGACACACAGTCCATGAGTGACATACCAGCGCCCTCAGCACCACTGTATCCGACCCCTGCCACAGGAAGCGAAGAGCACACCACCCGCATACACACCCACTCCTCCAACTAACCCTTATAACCCATTCCTAAGTCCTGCAGTGGTACAAGCGCCTGTGTTCGTGGTGCAAGGAGGACACCTAGTGGGGAACATGGCACTAAGACCATACCATTGCTCTTCCAATGGGGCCCTTCCAATTTGAAGCATCAATTCCTATATTGTCCCAACTGTCCAATCAACCTATTAGGAAGGGACCTATTGTGCAAACTGAAATGTTCAATCTACCTTACGAAAAGGGTGTGGAGGTTTCCATTGATCCCATTACCTCCACACCAGTTCATCCAGTTAGGGTGCTGATGCTACCCATCATCCCAACCCCAGTGCTCTCCCTGACCCAAGAAATATACTGGTTGAAGTGCATCGAATCCGGCCAAGGAACCCCCTGAGGTTCAATTCAAGTTCAACCAGCTGAGACAACTCATTTACACATTTCACCCATACAAGACTCCTCAAGCTGAAATCCACTGTACACTTAATGTGACTGATAATGATGTCAACCCATATACCGATGACTGGGATGAAAACATGATGCACCTGACACCAACAATCAGATGTTGTACCATAGTGTGTGGACAGGAAGGAGTGGCTGCTCCGGTTATCCTACCTTCCCATTTGAAATCCTGGTACCTACTGGGCGAAGAATCTGCTCCCCATGTTACACTGGCAGTTGGAAACGGTTTTGAAGCAAGGAGCCTTGGGCCTATGATCAGAAGAGCATCCAAACTCCAGTGGGAAACCACCCAAACTCCAGGAATAACCAAAGCCACCACTGAGAACATGTGGAGGTTTATGACAGTTGACACAGAGGAACATTGCCTTCCTGAACGTTTGACGCTCCCAAGACACCATGGTAAACCTTACACAGACCACCCCTCATCACAAGCACTGCTTTCCACCATTGATGAAGGCATATGGACACACACCCCATTTGATGTTGGACAACTACAGGTGGCACCAGTCACCATCACCTTACTCAACCCTGATCAAATTCCTATCTACCGAACACAGTACCGTCTGAAACCTGAACAGACCATGGGGATCAAACCAACCATAGATGGGTTGTTGGGAGCTCGTGTCATATATCGCACTGTGTCTCCATGGAACACACCAATCTTACCAGTCTTGAAAACAGGAGGTGAAACATACCGGATGGTACAAGACTTCCGAGCAGTGAACGACGTCACTGCACCCATTGACCTACCTGTCCCTGACCCTCACATTACACTGAGTAATCTCTCACCAAAACACCAATACTTCACCGTTGTGGATCTGGCTAATGCCTTCTTCAGCATTCCACTGGATGAGGCTTCACAGCCTCTCTTTGCCTTCACATATGAACATCAACAGTATACGTATTCGGTTCTTCCACAGGGTTACAGGTGTTCTCCCGAATCTTCAATCATATCCTAAAGACACACCTGGCTGAATTGAAAATCCCTGAAGGAGTGATACTCATCCAATATGTAGATGACCTTCTGCTGGGGGGCTCCCACATCTGATCTCTGTCTACAAATGACAAAAACCCACTTGACTTCTTGGCTGTCAAAGGCTACAAGGTCAAAATGAGCAAAGTCCAGTCCTGTCGCAGAACTGTCCTTTTCCTTGGCAGAGAAATCTCAGGAGAAGGTGCTGGTCTCTCGAAATCCCACCGAGATTCCATACTCCATCATCCACGTCCCACCACAGTGTCAGGCATGTTGTCCTTCCTGGGGGTTGACAGGGTACAGCCGTACCCACATCCCTGACTACACATCCAGGACTGAACCACTGAGAGAAATAGTGAGAGAAGCAGGACCAAGAAACTTACACTCCTCACTTACCTGGACACCTGAAGCATCAACAGCGTTTGCTCTCCTAAAAACCGATCTCTCGGTGGCAGCAGCTCTGACAGCACCCGACTACAAAAACAAATTTCATCTTGATGTTTCTGAAAAGGAGGGGTTCACTTCTTCCATCCTTTTTCAGAAACAAGAGGGGGAGAGAAGAGTACTGATGTATCATTCCTCTAAGTTGGACCATATTGAAGCAGGTCAGACAACATGTTCCAGGTACGTGGCTGCAGTGGCAAAAGCTATTGAAAAAAACCGCCCACCTGGTAATGTGCCACAAATTGGAAATCCATACACACCATGGGGTTGCAGCATATCTGATGAGCAAGGAATTCACGTTCAGCGCTGAAAGAAAGAACAAAATCCAGAATAAATGCACCCAATCACACATTACTTTTGTCAACACCGACAAAAACATGGCAGACGCACTCAATGCAGAAGAAGGGTTGGCACACTCCTGCGAAGAGAGGGCGGCACAGGAACTGAAACTGCGACCAGACTTGGGAAACGAACCCCTTACCAATCCTGATCTATGGTTGTACACCGATGGATGCTGCTATAGAGGAGAAGAAGGGAACATAGCAGCATATGCAGTGGTACAGCAGCTTCCAGACGGGTCACACGTGACCCTGGAATCAGACATCATCCCACAACCTGCCTCAGCCCAACTAGCCGAGATCATTGGTTTGACTCAAGCCCTGGAAAAGGCTGAAGGGAAAGACTGTGAACATCTACACTGACTCAGCATATGCTCATGGAGCAGTCCATACAGATGGACCACAATGGGTCAGACGTAACTTCACCACAACAGGAAACCTTCCGATCAAACACAAGGCACAAATGGAGAGACTGATAAAAGCAGTCTCACTACCTGAGCAGGTGGCCATCATGAAGTGCAAAGGACATCAGCAACTCAAGAACAAAGTCAGCGAGGAAATGACGCAGCTGACAAAGCAGCCAAGAAAGCTGGGGGCTACACTCCAAGACAGATGGTGCTGCAGACTCAACCAGCTAGAACAGAACTCACAGACCAACACATAAAGGAACTACAATTCACAGCGGGCCCGTATGAGCACTCGGTATGGGGACAGATGGGAGCCACCAAAGGACCTGATGAACTTTGGAGATGCCATGACGGCAGGTTGGTGGCCCCAGCTAATCTCTGTCCCGAGCTGATACGTGAGGCTCATGGGCCCACCCATGAAGGGAAACTCAAAACTTTACAGAAGGTTTCCCATATTTGGTGGCACCCACACATTAAGGACATGACAGACTTGTTTTGTGATGAGTGCAGCATTTGTGGCAGCCACAACCCAAAGAAACCTTTCCAAACACCCATGGGTTCATACCCAGTACCTAATGCATGTTTTCAGGACATTAGCATAGATTACACTGACATGGGGGCTGATAATGTAACTAATGGGAAAAGGTACTTATTGGTAATGGTAGATCGATTCTCCAAATGGGTTGAGGCAATACCAACAGCACGTGAGGATGCTAGGTCAGTTATTAAGTGGCTGCAGACTGAACTCATACCAAGGTATGGGGTTCCAAGACAAATTCGATCCGACAACGGGTCCCATTTCAGTAACCAACACCTGAGACAGGTGGAGGAGAGGTTCGGCATTGTGCACAAGTTTGGGTCTGTGTACCGGCCGCAATCTCAGGGCCTCGTGGAACGCGCCAATCAAACTTTGAAGGCTAAGATAGCCAAGGTATGTGCAGGTTCAAAGTTGACGTGGGTTGAAAGCTCTGCCCCTGGCGTTGATGGCCATGAGGCCTCTCCAGGAGCAGGCACCCATCTCTCTCCACATGAGATTATGACTGGTAGAGTCATGCCTGGTCCACCAAGGGAGGGAGGTCATATGCCCGCCCTTGATGTACAACAAATTGTAATGTCTGAATATGTGAGAAAACTAACGGAACTCTCTGCAGCTCTCTCCAAACAGATTCACAAGGTCCAAGAGGGGGAGCTGACGGGAGATCCGGCGCTGCTGAAGGTAAAAGTTGGCGACTGGGTAAGGATCAAGGTTCACAAGAGAAAGTGGCAAGATCCCAGGTGGACTGGACCGTACGAAGTGAAGGAGGTTACTTCACACTCAGTCCAGGTCAAAGGTAAATCAGGCGCACCTTGGCACCACTTGACACATTGTACACCAGCACCAACTCCTTCCAGAACCCTGACTGAAGTCAGAAGTGATTTAATCACATTAAATTCGGATCAAATTCTTGACACCAACACTATCTGAATATGTGGAGGAGACTCCCATCTTCAGATACTGGAGGGGAAAAGACAGAGGAGGGACAGACCCCCATGGGAGAGACTGGGGTGCTCTGCTCCACTCCTTGTTTTGCTGATTGTAACTATTGGGGTTACTCTAGGAATCATACTCTGGTCAGTACAGCACATGACACAGACACCCATTACACCTACTAGTAAACCTAACGACACATTCAATGCCACAACCATACGTCCGATCAACCTGCACTCCGACACATTGAGCCCAGATCAGAATGTAAGCCACAGCCACCACGTAAATAAACGACAAGTTGTCTCTAACACCCTTTCCTGTGGGCCCAGACAATTGTATAGAAGCACCACATTATGTATACCCTTTAATGTTACCACTACTGCGACAGTGCCGTGGGTAGACTTCAGAGACCTTTCCTACTACCGTGACTGGGACTGGTATATGACAGTGGGGGACACCCATAGCGATTGGACTTGGACAAACTTGGTATGTGAGACTAATTATGACTGGTCCAGTTGCACCTCTACTACATTAGGAAAACAATGGAGGAAACTCTTGACTTTGACAAAAAACTCTAAAGGACTCAAATTTACTATCTATCCTGGTATTGCATTAGGCTGCCAGGACTTTAGACTTGCTCCTTATGTAAGCTGTACCACTGCACCAGTCCATTGGAATGTTCGAATTTGTCATATTAATAACACAAAAGCACAGGCTATTAATGAAAATGGTAATAAGAATAATTCTATTATTTTACTTACCACTCCACCTACTTTGGATGATGCAATCCTGACCGCTACAGGTGTCTCTGGCCTTTCTAACAACTGGCTCTTGTTGACTGAGGAAGCGGCAAAGGTGACTCATCAGAGTTGTGTGGTTTGTATGGGGGCACGGCCATTGCTTCGCATTATCCCTGCCGCCATTACGCCAGAATGCTTCCTGTCTGTCATGAAACATGACAACCCTTCCGCCAATTGTACACTATGGGACGTAGTTCATCCCTTGGTTACTAAAGCAACTAAGAAACCAATTTTTTCCTATCAGGTGGCTAGAGCTAACTTTACCTGTGTTAATCTCACGAAAGGTCTACCATTGTTGGGTATGGTACCTGTTGGATGGTGTCGGTTTATCTATACGCCTAATGCTGAGTTTAAACCTGTTTCCAGGGCTGATGTCTGGTGGTGGTGTGAGGCGTTCATCTGTTTGATGGACTGCCTGGAAATGCCACAGGCACCTGTGCACTAGTCTCTCTTTGCTACCAATTTCTGTGTATCCAACAGGTGTTCAGGAGCTGGTGACCCATGTGTCTGACTTAATTCCTACCAGGACCAGGCGCGCTGTGGGCCCTACTCATGGGGACCCAACCTACATTGATGCAATTGGGGTCCCTAGGGGGTACCAGATGAGTATAAATTGATTGACCAAGTAGCCGCAGGTTTTGAATCTTCATTTTGCTGGTGGTGCACAATTAATAAAAATGTTGACAGAATCAATTATGTCCATTTTAATGTTCAAAAATTAGGCAATTGGACACAACAAGGTTTTGAGGCGGTGCATGGCCAGTTGGCTGCGACCTCTCTCATGGCTTTCCAAAATCGTATTGCTGTCGACATGCTCCTGGCTGAAAAAGGAGGAGTATGTGCTATGTTTGGTGAACAATGTTGTACCTTTATTCCCAACAATACAGCCACAGATGGCAGCTTGACTGTCGCCCTGGAAGGGTTACGAACTCTTAATGGCAAAATGAAGAGCCACTCAGGGGTGGATACTTCAATGTGGGACTCTTGGATGGATGCGTTTGGTAAATATAAAACGCTTGTTTCTTCTATACTTGTATCCATCTCTGTTTTTGCTGCAATTCTAGTGCTTTGTGGATGCTGTTGCATTCCATGCATACGGACGCTGACAACCAGGATTATAACCACCGCTATTGATCCACACCCTGCAGATAACGGTCAGATGTTTCCTTTGCTTGCTATTGACGATGCTGACCAAGGATATCTGGATGATGAATAGCATTTAAGCTTTTTGTCACGTCTCTTGTGAGACGTGAAGAGGGGGAATGTAAAACTTTATCTTCTGATAAAGTTTTCCCTATTTTGCCAAATTGCAGCATTTAAGCTTTATGTCACGTCTCTTGTGAGACGTGAAGAGGGGGAATCAAAACTTTATCTTCTGATAAAGTTTTCCCTATTTTGCCAAATACACTGTTAGCTTGTGTCACGTCTTAAGTTTTCCTTCTTTACTGTTACTTGGTCACGTCTCTGGGGAGACGTGAAGAGAGGGATTTGTCGTAGAAAATATATTATGTTATAGCTTGGTCTGGCTAAAATCTTGTGCATGACCCATCTTGTGTTGGGCCTTCGGATTTAATACAATGGACAAAGACTTCTATCTTGTCGGCCTTATCAGCAGGTGGCTATGGACAACACCCACGCCATAGGTCTCTCAGTCCTCCCAACTCACGAGTTATTGCTCTGAGGACATACACACACACACACACACACACATTATTACTGATAACACACGCACACACAAAATCCCCTCTTTCGGCTGAACATTTTCCTATGACACACACAAACACAAAACACACACACACACACACACACATTATTACACGCACACACATTATTACTGATAACACACGCACACACAAAATCCCTTCTCTAGGCTGAACATCTGAAGACGGAGAACCCGACTCAGAGCCAATGCAACAGTGATGCTAACCTGGAGGGGACCTCGCCCAACTCATCAGGACCAATCAGAAGATCAGAACTCCTAGAATCAACCTACTTTATTTTATTGTATAAAATGTCAGCACACAATGTTTAGGGGCGCGCTCTCAGATATCTCCCTACGAGGTTGACGAACGGGTCCGTGCACGCGATTCTCAGATATCTTTACCTCTGAATAAACTGCCTTATATTATACAATTATCCACCTCGTCCAAAAGTCTCTACTTGGTCTCCGTTCTCCAGTAAACTTGTTTTATCAACAGTATCCCACCTCTGTCTTTTGATGTAGCATCATCCACAGTACTCGGTGATAATGGGACGCCTCCGAGTCAGCTTAGTGACCTTATTAAGCAGATTGGTTCAGAGATAGGAGAATCTATCAGAGCGAGTTTACTGCAGCCTGGGGTTTCAAGTCTTTCTCCTGCCCGTCCCCCTCACCAACCCCAGCAGTTTCCCCTGCCTGAGCAGTGTGGGTCAACCTTTATTGATGCGTCCAAGCTGAATCTGGTTGTGAAGTCAGATGTTAGTGCTCCACCTCTTTTTAGGGGTGATGGCTCAGATAAGTACTCTGTCCTGGAGTGGGAGGAGTTAATGGAAGTCTACCTAGAGAAGAGGGGTTACACTGGGTCTGGGAATGTTGGGGAGGTGATGACTAGGCTCATGGGGAGGGCACGGGATGTGACCAAAGTCTGGAAGCGTAACAACCTTGTTGTCACCGATGTTAAGGCGGTGTTCAGTGTTTTCAAGCAACACTTTGGGGATACTGTCTGCTCAGGTATGCCATTAGCTGATTTCTATTCAATCAAACCATATGCTAATGAGGGTCCAATAGATTTCTGGATTAGGCTTAACAAAGCTGCAGAGGCAGCCGAACAGTACCTTGTGAGTGAGAGCAGGACCTTACCCAATCAGTGCTCAGAGTTGGCAGTCATGTTTGTACGCAACTGTCCTGATAAAGAGTTGGCCCAAGTGTTCAAGAGCAAACCCATTCGTGACTGGACAGCCAGTGAGGTACAGGATCGGTTGGATGAACTGTTAAGGGAACGTAAAGCATGCAGAACACAACTTTCACAGCAGGTTGCTGCTGTTTTTGACTGCCCTCAGGAGGGAGTGGGTCCTGTGAAAATACCTAATGTGTCATCTTTTTCTCAATGTGGCCGTGAACCAGACCAGGCACCATCTGTATCTGAGGGTGGGACATTAAAGAAAGTTTTGACTTTGTTAGAGAAGGCTCTGGTCAGCAAAACTCAGTCTGTGAGTGGCGCAGTGGTCTAAGGCACTGCTTCGCAGTGCTAGCTGTGCCACTAGAGATCCTGGATTGAATCCAGGCTCTCGTAGCCGGCCGCGACCGAGAGACCCATGGGGCGGCGCACAATTGGACCAGCGTCGCCTAGGGTAGTGGAGGGAATGGCCGGCTCAGTTCGTAGAGCATGGTGTTTGCAACGCCAGGGTTGTGGGTTCGATTCCCACGGGGGGTATGAAAGTATGTAGCCTAGTTGCAGTATGTAGCCTAGTTGCAGTATGTAGCCTAGTTGCAGTACGTAGCCTAGTTGCAGGGAAGTAGCCTAGTTGCAGTATGTAGCCTAGTTGCAGTATGTAGCCTAGTTGCAGTACGTAGCCTAGTTGCAGGATGTAGCCTAGTTGCAGTATAGCCTAGTTGCAGTACGTAGCCTAGTTGCAGTATGTAGCCTAGTTGCAGTACGTAGCCTAGTTGCAGGATGTAGCCTAGTTGCAGGATGTAGTCTAGTTGCAGTACGTAGTCTATTTGCAGTACGTAGTCTAGTTGCAGTACGTAGCCTAGTTGCAGGATGTAGCCTAGTTGCAGGATGTAGCCTAGTTACAGGATGTAGTCTAGTTGCAGTACGTAGTCTATTTGCAGTACGTAGTCTAGTTGCAGTACGTAGTCTATTTGCAGTACGTAGTCTAGTTGCAGTATGTAGCCTAGTTGCTGTATGTAGCCTAGTTGCAGGAAGTAGCCTAGTTGCAGTACGTAGCCTAGTTGCAGTACGTAGCCTAGTTGCTGTATGTAGCCTAGTTGCTGTATGTTGCCTAGTTACAGTATGTAGCCTAGTTGCTGTATGTAGCCTAGTTACAGTATGTAGCCTAGTTGCAGTATGTTGCCTAGTTACAGTATGTAGCCTAGTTGCAGGATGTAGCCTAGTTGCAGGATGTAGCCTAGTTGCAGGATGTAGCCTAGTTGCAGGATGTAGCCTAGTTGCAGTATGTTGCCTAGTTGCAGGATGTAGCCTAGTTGCAGGATGTAGCCTAGTTGCAGGATGTAGCCTAGTTGCAGGATGTAGCCTAGTTGCAGGATGTAGCCTAGTTGCAGGATGTAGCCTAGTTGCAGGATGTAGCCTAGTTGCTGTATATAGCCTAGTTGCTGTATGTAGCCTAGTTGCAGGATGTAGCCTAGTTGCAGTACGTAGCCTAGTTGCAGTACGTAGCCTAGTTGCAGTATGTAGTCTAGTTGCAGTATAGGCTAGTTAGAGCCATAAATATTCAGCTGCCAGCTGAATTATCCAAGCCATAAGAATGTATTGCTAAACTAGTACGAATGTATTCCTGTATACTAGCTGAATATGAAATGGCTATAACACTTCTTTGCTCTTCCCTACAGGACAATGAGAAGCGGACACTGTTGCATGCAGCTGCCTATCTAGGAGATGCAGAAATTCTAGAGCTTCTCATACTATCAGGTAAGGTTATCATTGATGAGATGGATTACGCTACGACTCATGTCCGTCGGACTTTGACTTCTGTTTTGATGCTGGTTGTGTTTGAATGTGAATGTTTCCCTCATACTTATCCCCATTCAGATCTTATGTGCAGCTGATGTGTTTAAGAGGTCATTTTAATGAAGGCCGTTGACAGCTGAAACGTCCCTATTTTAACTTGATAAGTGAAGCATCCAGATTTTAACTGTGAGCGACAGTCAAACCGTTTCCTTCCGAATGCCCTCATGATTTTGTGTTGCACCTCGTCTCACGTTGGCTGGGCTCCTCCTACTCCTCTCCACTCAGTGACATTTTCTTTAGAGTGATGCTGTGTAATGAAAGTCCCCGTCCCGGAATAGCGCTCTACAAGAGGCTTTCTGCGCGTTCCAAATGGCACCCTATTCCCTATATAGTGCACTACTTTTGACCTGGGCCCTGGTCAGAAGTAGTGAGCTATAAAGGTAATAGGGTGTTGTTTTGGACACATCCTTTCTGTGCTCCAGCAATTTAAAGGATGTTGCCTCATCAACCCCAGTGGCCTAACTAACCCTATAGTCTCTGTCCCCTGTCGGTCTGTCCCCTGTCGGTCTGTCCCCCTGTCGGTCTGTCACCTGTTTTTCTGTCTGTGTCCCAGGAGCCAGAGTAAATGCCAAAGACAACAAGTGGCTCACTCCTCTGCACCGGGCCGTGGCTTCCTGCAGTGAGGTACGTGTACTGATACTGTCAGCCCTCACACACACTTCTGTGCATATGTGTTTGACTGTTAAGTGTGTTGTGATTTTTAAATGCACTTTAAACAAAGTTGAACATGATTTGAACTGTGTTCCTGTAGGAGGCTGTCCAGGTGTTATTGAAACACTCTACTGACGTGAACGCCAGGGACAAGAACTGGCAAACGCCGCTCCACATCGCTGCGGCCAATAAGGCAGTCCGCTGTGCCGAGGCCCTGGTCCCTCTCCTCAGCAACGTGAACGTGTCAGACCGGGCCGGGCTCACGGCGCTGCACCATGCAGCCTTCAGTGGACACCAGGAGGTTAGCAATTAGCATGGACATGATTACACACTGTAGTCTACACTTTATACCTGTCCTATCCCCACGTTGAGCTTACTGTGCATCCGATTACTTACAATGGTTGTATGTAGGGCTGTGACGGTAATTGGATAACCGTGACATTGACGGTTTTGGATGAAGAACGCCATGAAAATAAAATTACCATCAAAACCAAAAAGAAGTATGATTTTCTCTCCATAAAATGTTTTATCACCTTTATTTTAATGTAGATATACTTTATCCATAGCGGGAGTGTTAACTATTGATTATATGGTATTGTTTTGCTGACTTAGTTGGAGGAGATATAGACAGTTTAATAGATGGACTATCTTTTGATGCACCGCAATCACCAAATCTGCTCTATGCGCGAATAGGAGAGAATCTTTGAAGGTCAATTCAGGTTAATTGAAGAGGGGGGGGTGAGGTGAAAAGTGGGGACCGGGGGTAACTATAGTACCTCTAGATCTATAGCCTACAGGCTGGGGGTGGGTGGGTAGCCTCTGACCTCTGACCTTCACCTGTGACCTTTTTCATTGTTACAGTAGATCAGAGGAGTGAGGTGAAAAAGATGGCTCTCATTGCAAAAAAAAACCCATAATAACCTGTTTGGGCACATTTCAGTTTCACACCTAACGACGATGGAGAACCAGATGACTTGGCCAGCCTGTTTGCAGAATATGCGCAAAACCCATAGGCTACCTACTAAGAATTCCAGCACCACAAACGGGACACCGATAAGTGGCGAGCACTGCCAGACACTGGAACTCGTTATTTAGTCATAGGAATGGTGCCTTTACGAACGGTGGAGAAACCCGCCTTCAAATAAATGCTCTGGAAATTTGACAGACTATACGAGTTACCGGGGAGAAAGTATTTGTCTCAAACAGCGGTCTCTACCTTGTTCAACAAGGTGAAGGGGGAGGTTCAGACAGCGCTAAAGGACGTAGATTTGTTTATTTTTGCACTGAATACGGACATGTGGTCAAGTGTAAATATGACTCCTTACATGAACCTAACAGTGCACTATCTGACGAAAGACTGGACACTGAAATCCAACTGTTTGGAAACAACCTACATTCCGGAATACCACACAGCCGACAAACTCTCCGAAGCCCTGCGTTCGGAATTCCTTGACTGGGCCCTTGACGAAAATCTAATGTCCTGTATCGCCACAGACAACAGGGCCAACATTGTGGCTGAAGTGAGGCAACTGAACTGGCCTTGGCTAAATTGCTTTGGCCACAATCTCCATCTCGCTGTCACCATCAATGTGAAGCCAGAGCACAGGCCGTGTTCTAGGCCTATGTAGAACTCTGGTGGGCACTTTTTAGCAGAGCTGGCGATTTAAAAGAGGGACCTAGTAAGGCCCAGACCGAGCTGAACCTCCCAATTCACAACCTCATTCTTGTGAGAAATTAAGTTTTAATAACTAAGCTGTAATAACCATTTATAGGCTATTCAATGTTAAAAGAATAAGCTATGCAAAATTATTGTTCATGAATAATTGTAATTCAGATGCCTGAGCAAATAAACAAACAAAATAGGCTAGTTTCCTTGAATCACTTAATGTTGCATTACCATAGGCCCATTGTTTTATTTAGCCAATCATACTCTAATTAAACCACTGATTATAATGAGTTAATAATGAGAATATAGAACATATTCTGGGAATCCTACATGTTACGTGTGTATACTATACCAGAAAGCATGATCATTAGCTTCTTCTGGATTGTTTTAAATCGCGTAGCCTGTCGGAAGGCAGCGGGTGCGGCGAATAGGCTTCCAAATAGATGACTGTTGAGTTGTGAATGTCAGTGAAAGAGAGGCTCAACCAGGCATATCGCAATTTTTCAAAATACAATGGAGGGAAAACAGTTTGGAAAGCAATTGGCTTATTGCTTCAAAGAGAAGAAGATGAAAATACTAATGTCTTTTTAATGATCAAAATCCTCAACTTAATTGAGGGAACAGTATTATTGGCATCGGCTATATCCCCGGTGAGTGTGCATATTCACTGTCTTTATCACTGGGTCAGTGCCACTTGAAAGTCGTGTTGAAAAAGATTCTGCTAATCTCTCTAGTCATATAAAGTGTAGTAGAATTGCGTGATTTTAAGATAATAAAAGGCCACATTTATCCAGTGAAAAGAAACCTACTCCACCACGCGCTGCATTGAACAGCCTTTTTTGCGAACAGTGATTGAGTTATATTATTAGCCTAAATTATGACTATCCAATTTACTAATCACATTAGGAATAGTCAGCTATTTTACATAAGTTTGCAAATGTGATGATGCATGGAATGCTTGATATTTTTTCATGGTGAAAATTAGCTTCCCCAAACTTGAGAGCAAGACTGGCCTAAACGCGCTAATGTTTTCCTTTGCTAATGTCCGTCCCGCCCCCTGTCAGCTGTCAGTTTGGTCGATGACCACGTACATAAGACACGCCAATCACCGACACCTGAAGTTCCATGACCATCACAGCCCTAGTTGTATGCTTGAGTTTGTTCAGAGGAGGCTTTGAATAAAATCCGATCTGAGTGTGAAATGCCTTACTGAGGGTAAATGGAAGCTCCTCTTGTGCCCGGCTCAGCCTTATACAGTTTAAGGTACTTTACCGTATCCATTTCAGTAACGCCAGATTGTCCAAATTCTACCCAAATATTGATGGTACATGTGACAGGTGTAAAAGCTCCTTGGTGGACTTGACCCACATGTTCTGGTCCTGTCCCCGTCTGGCAGATTAGTTGTCCACTATTTAAAACCCTTTCTGAAGCATTTGATATAAAGTTGCAGCCTAGTGCAGAAATTGCTATTTTTGGAGTACCAAACAACAATCCTTCTCTGACCAATAGTAGAGTGTTTGTTTCTAAATCTAACGCTTGACAGGGACCTTCGATGTTGATGCTGGGCGGGAGAAAAATGGGCACCCGATTTGAGAGACACTGGTCTACTTTAGGGGTCTAGGACTATTTCTGTTCAGGCATACCACTGGTCTACTATAGGACATTGATTATATTAAGAGTGTATTTCTGTTCAGGCGTACCACTGGTCTACTATAGGACATTGATTATATTAGGAGTGTATATCTGTTCAGGCATACCACTGGACTTTGCTTCAGACTGTGTGTTTGTTTCCATTCAGGCGTACCACGGCCACCACCATGCTATGGAGGTCCTGGTTCAGTCTCTGCTGGATCTAGACGTGAGGAACAGCCAGGGGCGCACCCCTCTGGACCTGGCTGCCTTTAAAGGCCATGTGGAGTGTGTTGACGTCCTCATCAACCAGGGAGCCTCCATCCTGGTTAAAGACTTCACCCTGAAGAGGACCCCCATCCACGCTGCAGGTACGCATAGGATATCACGTAAGACCTAGAGATTCTGTCATTCAAAAGTTTTCCTTACCAAGATGGACATTTGTTTGGTCATGTTGCTAGGATGCCAATGTCCACTCTAGGGATATTATATAGCATAGTGTGAAAATGCCCACTACACACTGATCTAAGGTCATTTTTTGTCATTATTACTGAGGATCTGGGGAGGGTAAGCTGATCCTAGATCAGTGCACAGGGGGACTTCTATCCAGAGCCAGGTACACAGCTAGCAGGTGACAGGCTTCGAGGGCCTCAGCCCCAAAAATGTTTTATTATCTGCTGTGTTAACATCATGAGGATGTCATCTACCAATACCACTGTTCTAGAAATCTGTCTGTTCATGTGAAGGTAATAGTCGTCCAGCAATCAGCTCATATCCTCTCTGTTTAGCCTCCTCTAGCTACCAACGGTCAACCATCTCACATTCTTATATCCTCTCTGTTTATCCTCCTCTAGCTACCAACGGTCAATCATCTCACATTCTTATATCCTCTCTGTTTATCCTCCTCTAGCTACCAACGGTCATTCGGAGTGTTTGCATTTGCTGATTGGAAATGCTGACCTCCAGAGTGCAGTGGACGTTCAAGACGGGAATGGACAGTAAGTCAATTGGGTTTTGCCTACCTTGAGTAGAACTCACTCCCTCCTTCAACCTCCTGCGACTGAGATGGGATGGCAACAGCCTTGTCCAACTTACTCTCTCCTTCAACCTCCTGTGACTGAGATGGGATGGCAACAGCTTCGTCCAACTCACTCTCTCCTTCAACCTCCTGTGACTGAGTTGGGGTATCTGTCTCTAGAACAGCCTCGTCCAACTTGGTTAGTCTCTCAGCCTCTCTGTGATCTTTATGGGATCTAGATAGAGAAAAGGGAATCTCTCTTAGGTCACTGCTATAATGTGAGTGTGAGGATGTGTTCCAATTATAGAATTAGTATCATAGAATTAGAATCATTCTAGAATTAGAATAGAATCACTCAAATTCTATGGCTCCAATACTCTTGAGATGACTCGGCCTATCCAGAGCCAAATATTTAGAGAGGAGTGGAGTTATTTAGAGAGGAGTTCTACTCCTGTGCAAATCGAGCTTTCTGCAACTGGACTACTTGTAACTGAGACCACTGTGCAGGAATCTCCTGTAACTGAGGCCACTTTTTTACAGAAGACAGACAGTAAGACCCCTTCTAAGTTCTCAGCCTCAGCCCACCAGCTCACCCTCGACACCTGCACTAAAGGGGTAATCAAACAGGTGATCTCGGTGCTGAGGGTGGACACTTCAAAGGAAGACTGCTCCGCTTCCGTTGGGGAGAGCACGTCAAATTCATCCTTCGACTTCAACCAGAAGTTGGACTCGATAATTTCGAAATTGGAGGACCTCACCATTTCGAGTGACGTGACGTCAGCCGAGATTGCCACACTCACGCGATCTCTTAGTGCAGCCAGCAGAACCTCTAACATTTCCATCCAGAGCTTTCACAGTGCTGAGTTCCGAGCTAAGGCCAAACACATTGTGAGTGAGACCATTCTCAGAGCTGCTAGCAAAGCCAGCCATTCTTTGCTACAGAGCATGCCTAGCACCACCTTCTCACACCATGCGGTTTCTACAGCCGAAGATATAGTAAATATTATCATGCAAGACCTTGAAAGTGTATCCCAGTACACTGTGGACGACGCAGACTCCTTCCCACAAGGAGAGAAAAAGCTGGAGTCCCAGCTCAAACCCAGAGTTGTCTTTGACAACTTATTGGATGCTGCTCAAACCATGTACCACAGAGTAAAGGATAGACTGAACATCTTTTTCTCTTTTCCACCAGTGTCAGTCACCACAGCCAAATATGTGCTGGACTCCGCCCCTGTGGAGACACTCAGACGTTCTAAGTCCGCTGACACTGCTCTTGTTGAGGACAGGAGCCGCCCTCCGTCTGTGAGAAGTGAGAAGCCTTTGTCAAAAGTCTGTTTGGCTAAAAGGTCTAAAGCCCTTGTGTCTTCGAGTGGCTCTTCAACAGACCACCATGTAATTGACACATGCAGTGAGGATTTCACTCTGCCCACCAGGAGTATGTCAGTTGTGAGCAACAACAGTTGGAAGAGAGCCTCTCCTCTCCACGGCAGTGGATTGAGTGAAAGTTGCAAACCTCTTGTGGCTCTAAAAGACGTAACAGTGGCAGTCAGCCAAGAAGGCTTTAGCAAAACTGCAAAGAAGACGCTCAGCTTGATCCTAAATGTGATCAAGTGTAGAGTGGCCAACTCTGAGAGTTCATCTGTTGGGCAGATTGCAAGTGTGGAGTGTCTGATAGCCACTAACATGTTAGACTCTGTGGAGAGCCTTGACCAGTTGCCTGACATGAGCGCTGCCGATGAGATCACAAGGACAGAATCCCATACCTCTATCGCAATGGACGAGACAGGTTCACGGTCAACGCTTGTGAGCCAACAAGAAATAAACATATCTGACACCAATATCATAGTGAAAACTATAATGGGCACATTGAAGACGGACGACCCAGAGATGACTTCAGCAGAAGAAAATCTGGATAGGCTCCTGTCAGTTGAAGCCCTTCAAGGTGCGTCTGGCAACCTGATCGCAAAGGTCCATGGTCTCATTCAGGAGATAACCATAAACCGCCAGCTTCAATCCATGGTTGGCCACAGAAGCCTCTCTCAACCAGCGCTGCCTAAACCAGCCCTGAGGAAGCTGTCAAAGGACGATGCCTCAGAGCTCATTTACAACTTTGCCCAGACTTCTGTTAGGAGACTCCTGGGGCAGTGTATGGGAAGGCCTATGCCACCATCGGCTGAAATGGTTTTGGATCAGGTCATCAAGTTGATGACAGACGTGGTGATGGACAGCCTGACTTATGTGTCCAAGTCTACAATGGAGGATGGTAAGTGAAAGTACCTCTTTTCATCTGCATAGGACTTAATTGTAACATGTGCTCAATACATTGCGTTTTATGATGTAAAATTCACTGGTGTGTCCAAAATGGCACCTTCTTCCATATTTAGTGCACTACTTTTGACCAGACCCTATGGGTCCTGGTCAAAAGTAGTGCACTATAAAGTGAAGAGAATGCCATTTGGGATGCAGTGACTGACTTCAATGGCTGCGTCCTCTTCTCCCAGTTATTTTACACAGGTCGGTCACACTAGCGTGCTCTTCTCACTCAGACACCAGCAATGCCACAAGTGACATCACTCATGGTGTTGTAGCTGACCTTAATGCTACTGAGGAATTCCCTGCCAGGAGCCTTAGCCCGGCTGATGTAAAGGCTGACGGCATGGCCCGCCTTCCCTCTGCCAGAGGGGAAGAGACTAAGAAGAACAGGAAGTGGCGTTTCCTACCGAAAATGCATAAGTTTCCAAAGATCATGATTAAGGTAGGGTGCTCTGTGTTTTGAGATTACCTCTGTAAGGCAGGGCTGACATTTACCCTACAGATTCACTACACCCCTATTGTCTCTCAGCATTAGAACAAAACTGTTGTCATTGTCTTTAGGAGGTTGAGTGAGGACGCTGTAATGCAATCCTAATACACATGGGAGAGAGTCAATGGCTATGTCCCAAATGGCACCCTATTCCCTATATAGTGCACTACTTTTTACCAGAGCTCTCTGGGCCCTTTTCAAAAGTAGTGCCTTACGTAGCGAATAGGGTGCCTTTTGGGATGCACACTCTGTATTTTACACAGGCTCAGTTGTCCTGATGTGTTTTGTCAACAGCTGTTCAAGACAAAAGGGGAACCGAAGAGACACCCTGAACAGGATGCACTGCCTACCAAACGTCTCAGAGAGACTCATATTTCACAGGGTAAGTGATAAGCATCGATAATGTCATATTGATGTATCACCCTATGACAAGCTTGTTAAAACAGTGACAACAGATACAGGCAGACCGACGGACAGACAGACAGACAGGCAGACAGAAAGACAGGCAAACAGGCAGACAGACAGACGGACAGGCAGACGGACAGGCAGGCAGACAGACAGACAGACGGACAGGCAGACGGACAGGCAGACAGACAGGCGGACAGGCGGACAGACGGACAGACGGACAGACAGACAGACAGACAGGCAGACAGACGGACAGGCAGACGGACAGGCAGACAGACAGGCAGGCAGACGGACAGACAGGCAGACGGACAGGCAGACGGACAGACACAAACACACACATTCATTTTCTGATTATGAAATGTTCTTATGACAGATGCTGAGTGTGAGGTTCCAGAGGTTCCATCCACTCCCCCACCCAAGGAGGACCTGACAACCACACCGGCCCCTGCTCCCCAGGAGTCCCAGTCCCGTAAACGCCCACTCATAGTCAGGGTGTTACACGCTCTCTCCAGAGCCATCTCCAAACCATTCAGAGGAGCTTCTGGGAAGAAGAATTAGCCAAATGCCTGATTTTATTAATATGATATTTTAATCAGAGCCTTTATTTAATAAAACATTACTGCATTGATTTCTGTCTATAGTAGTCTTCATGTATGTGCAAGATAACGGTAAAGTACTTCAAACCACATAGTCAAAAGTATTCATAGTGAAGTACCGTTTATGATTATTGATTGTGGAAATACACATAATACAGAAACGTTGTTGTCACATATAAAGACAGACATAAAGGAGAACTCCTTAGACCAGTCACATTCTCAAGCCATAACTAAATCCATGAATGGATCTCCTATAAGATGACAGGAGAACATTTGTAACACTTTCTATGAAGCCTATATCTATAATGCATACACTCAAGTCATTTACATTTTACATTTTAGTCATTTAGCAGAAGCTCTTATCCAGAGCGACTTACAGTTAGTGAGTGCATAAATTTTTTTTTTCATACTGTCATACACTCATAATGACTTAATTGAGTTAAGTGTTAAGTTAAGTGCAGTTATAAACACATAATGAGGGCTTATTTTGTATTTCTTGCAATAAAAAAAGAAAAATTCTACTATTTTATTAAATATTCATGACTGCTATTGCACGGCTCATGTCCACACTTCTGTACAATAGGGGGCAGTAATGCACCATAACGTTGGATGCCAACTGCCTATAAACCCCACTGAAGAAGAAAAAGCTACTCATGTAATGCATGCTGGAAAGCAGACAAAAACTAATGATTTGCAAGAGATCTAAACACGATTTATAAGCTACTGAACAACAAGTCCAAGAAATCATTGCTAACCGCGTTTGCACTTTGAACAGATTTCTCGACAATAATAATGGAAGATGTGACTGGGGCTCAGCTCATTGCAGAGGCACTAAAAGCTCAGGTGAAGTGTGTGCAATATATATAAAACAGTGTTATACTGTGTAACCGTGTTGCTAATAATATATTAGTCGCTGATCATGTCCTTGGCAGTGAGAATGTAGCACTACGAGTTGTGAAAGTGTGCCATAGGTCATTGCACTGGTATAGCTAACTATTAATATTGTTGTAGAAAAACATTTAGATGTTTATGTGGAATAGTATATGTTAACATAGTGAGTTTTTGTCCTGGGTCCGCCTGGGTCCTGCAGTCGGTGAAAAGCAAATGCACTGCCTGCATCTCAGAACTGCGGCCGCCTTGATCTCATGAGGTTATCGTTGCCCGCGTGTGCATGACGTCAGAGAAAGTCGTGATCAAGTCGGACACAAATCTAACCAGCATGCATTGGGCGGTGATCGCCGGTGATCGATTTTGCGCAGACCTGGCTCATCTCAAATGGGCCTCTTGTCTATGATCTGTCGGCATGGTTATGCTGGCCTGTGGCCTTCTTGGAGGCCTTGATGATATCGGAGGGGGGCTCCCATTTGAAGCAGGGCTCCAGATTGGCCATCTTTATGGTCATTATTGAGGACAGGGTGCCATCCAATGCTAGGCTGTTTCTACTCTTGGTTTTGTTCAGTCCCACAACTGAAAACACCCTCTCAGCATCTGCGTTTGCATGGGGCAACACCAGGACAAGCTTGGCGACGGCAGCAAGCCTCTCAAATTCTTTGGCTCCTGTCACCTATGGAAAATGCACCAAACCACAATGGAAAAACATACCTTGATTTTTGATTGATTAATACTGTGAGTATACTGTAGGTTGATCCATTAACAAAGTTCAGATAAAAACATGCATCATTTGCAACATGCATGACACATATATGCATGCAACAATTTTAAGCAACAGATGTAGCCAAGCCACACCTGCCAAAAGGAAAGACAAAAAAGGAAAAAACATTTTACCTTATGCTTCCGGGTTGCCATTTCAGCCCAGAAGCTTTCCATTTCAGTTTAGTCCTGCAGGGATATCATTGGCATGGTCTGATAATTTAGAAACTCCTCACCCAGAAGGTCATGCTCCTCTGGCCAATGGTATGGGAGGAGATGGGGAAACCTATTTATGAAAGTAGAGTTACAAGTTGTTACGTTTTAGGTACATAGTCATCAACCAGCAGCAGTTCATACACATCTTTTGAGGAGAAGCCACATAAGAATATCTCATGTGCAGTTTAGGAGTGAACACACCTCATCATAAAACACAGGGTATTTTAGCTAAGATGATAGACAATAATTAGAGAAAAAAAACGAACCTTTCAACAAAGTACAGGACATCTTCGATGTCACTTTCAGCCCTCTGCCGTACATCTACAAATTGTGCGTGCTTGATCAGTGGCTCTTCCAGTGGCAGCTTATTAAGTGCATAGTCCACAGCACTTGTCAGGAAACACAACACAGCTTCATGGAATGAATCCACCTGCTGTGGTGTGATGTCACCCTCGTCGAGTAATCTGTTATGTTTAGCCCTGGTTGTGAACCCAATACAGCATATCGGTATAAGGTACAAGGCTAAATATCACATATCACAGTGTTTGATCATAATAATAGTCAAATACTAACCTGGTAAATGGTTTGCCTTTTCTTCAAAGGCAATTTCACAAGGCTCCTCATGGCACTGCAGAGCTGCTGGAACCATAAACTTGGAACATAGCTTGCGTACGAATTTCACCATCTATAACAGACATTTACAAAAATAGTAGGTGAAACCTGTTTTAGAGGACCCCCTGCAGATATCAGCAAGATACACAGAATGGAAAAAAACAGCAAAATCCAATCCCACCTCATCATGTAACAAAAATATTGATGACTGCTCTCTCTGAAGCAGCAAGTTGAAAGAAGTGAAAGTTGGTACGGTGGCTTGGAAGAACAGCAGGTACACTTCTGTCATGGGGTCAGTGAATTTTTTTTTTTTTTTTAAGGTAACAACTCTTCCCCCTGTCTGCACAAGTCTCTTGAACCTGGCCTGATTTTCATCTTGAATCAATCAATAAATAACACAAAACAAGAGGTTGTCATTAATACAAGTATGTGACTAACAATCCATGTAGTTGCTGCATAATGAAATTGAAAATGGATGACCATACTAGCAGATGTGTTAGATAGCTGGCCAGAGGTTCATACAGCCTCAGGATCCTGGTCACACAATGTTCAAGGCTTAGCCAACGGACCGAATATGCAGGAGGACCTCCATTACTCCGCTTCATGAGCTCACAAACTCTGTTTTAGACATTAAATCCATATCATATATTTTCAGCTCAGCATTTCATATTACATTAATAGTATCAAACATGCATACCTGACAGGTATCCTTTCCGATTTGTGCTACCCTTGAACCAGTAACCGATGTCCACTACCATATCCTCCAAATCAGAACCGGACACCTGCAATGCATAAATCAATCATAACACATTCAGTCAATGCACGTAACTAGGATACAAATAAAAAGTTACATGTAAAGATAAATCAGGCCTTAACTCACTTTTAAAAATCCCACTCCTGCAGCTTTGGCGGTGTTATGTGCCACATGACAAGGACAACCATGAATATAGGTGTTGGGATGCTTCTGGAGCACCCTAGAGGCAATGGAATTACGTGGTCCAATGTTCACAGCTGCATTGTAAACTGAGAGACCAATGCAGTTCTCCCAAGGGATGCCATGCTCCTCTATGGTGGAGTTTAATTTTGGTGAAGATCTCACTTGCTGGCCCACAGCTCGTCCCACTTGTTGTGCACATATTTAAGAACTGGTGGACAACTTTGCTGCCCATGAAGACCCGGACAGTAAGCGGGTTCATCTTTTCCACTCCTACAATGACAAGTTAGAATCATACAGATGTTCATGTTATTAGATGTTTAAAAATACACAAAGCACATGTTTTGCAGAGGAGAAAATTCTCAAATAATTTGTGAAATACCAGTGTCATTCGACCCATCCGTAACAAGGGTATACGGGGCTTTTTTCATCTCCTCGAGTGCTTCATTGGTAATGCAGGATGACTTAGTCCTGGCACACCTGTACTCCTGCGCTGTCTTCGAATCTCCAAAACATTCTTTTAGGAGAGGCCCCAGGTGGTCCGCAAAGGCTAGGGGGACGTTGTGAACTACCAACCCAGCTGTCATTTTGACCTCAGCCCTTCTTGTCTGTAAGAAATAAAAATTATTAATCCTCCCAAAAAGACCATAGTTTATTTAAAATAGACGCCTGTGATAATAGGGCACAGGTAAAAAACACATTCAGCAACTAAGATCTCAAATTAAGAAAACTGGACTGTACTACACTGAAATACAAACCACAAATTAGTCAAAACTATCAACCATGACTTTACCGTGATCAACTAGAACACAAAACTCTTGACTGAACCTTGACAGAATCATTACACATATCATACCTTAACCTCTTGTGCAGACATACCCCCAACAGATGGAACGGCCATTGCATATTGGGATATTGTGGCTGTGGACTGGAGAGCTCGTTGCTTATCTTGGTGGCCTTTTGCTTTTTTATGGCGCACTACATCTGTCACACCCTGGTGGCAACATGAGTTTTCAATACGGCAGACTGCACACCAGTAGTGCGTGTTGAGGCTCCCTCTGGTAATACATGGCCATGAAGAGGTCCACTCATTTTGGAAAATGGATCTATATGTTGCTGCTCCAGCCAGAGCACGACTCTTCTGGCCCTGCTGTTGGATTGGGGGGGTCTCTTCTTTCTGTCCCTCTGTGTCTTCTTCCATCTGCCCTGTTGGTTGTTCTATTTGTCCTGTCTGTTGCTCCTCTGCATGGGCGTCAATCTGTCCTGTCTGTTGCTCCTCTGCTTGTTTGTCAGTCTGTCCTGTCTCCTGCTCTCTCTGTCCTTTGTGTTGCTCCTCTGTCTGTTGTTCTGTCGTTTCTATCAATCGTTCTGGCTGTTCTGTCAGTGTGTTTGTCTGTCTTTTCTCACTTGGCTGGTTCTTTAACTAAAATAAAAGGTTTCGCTTTTGTCCTGGCAAAGGTCTCTTACGGGACATCTTTGAAACCTTAAACAATTCAAATGGTCATGTTGGTTTAATAACTCTACTCTCAGTTACAAAAACATACCTACTTCTTTTGCACACATTTCCTGTGTTTATGTTCAATTCTTTGGAATACATCTTACCTGTTCGAAATCAGCTGAGTTTACATTCACCACACTAAATCATGTTCACACGCACAAACAAATAATTTATTTCAAGATTTAAAGTTTAAGAGAGTGAGTATTCAATTGGACGACATTTCATTGTTACATACCTAGTCTCAGCTCAGCTTCTTATCAGACTTCTTGAGGTAGTGACCGTTTCTTCTCCTGTCGTCATTCGCGGCAATGGTATCTCTTCTTCTGTCGCTAACTTCGGGGTGCAGCGCATATGGTTCAGTGGAGCTATCAGTGGCTCACTGTATTAGCGAGGATCACTACACCGTTTCGACCACTTTGACCACCAATATGCAGCCTACAGTTTTTTAGAGAGACAATAGATTTGTGGGAGTCCTTCGTAATTAAAACACTAACCAGCCGTAACATACGCATTCGATTTCTATTGTCTGCCATTTTCTTTTAGCCTCTGATTACTTTTATCTCCTAATGAAGATTTGTGTTGGTGTACTGGTTTTCCTCAACAGCCACCCTCTTTGGATGTATTATTGTTGCCGGCTGTACAGCCAGAGCTTGTGTGCTCGCCCAGGGTTTCAATTTTAGTCTATTTTAGGATTAGGGTTATGTCATGAAACGTGGGCTACTAGGCCTACATTATAAATATGACACAATCAGCATTTCACTTTGGATATGAATAATCCAAATTATCAATCAGTTATCAAAACACTCAGATTTAACCACCAGGGCAGGAGGGCGAAGAGATGAGAAGAGTAGGCTATCTCAGCTGATTTATGCAGGAGATTTAAAATAATAATGTAAAACATATCTGTAGGCTTTTTTGTAACTATTTGAATGATGTTTTAGTCCAATGCATGTTGGTTGAACGCTTTGACACCTTGAACGTGAAAGTGAGTGGTTCAGTGAGTGTCTCCACCTAGAACATCACAGAGCTGATGAACGTTCTTTTTCAGAACCATGGCGAGCGCATTGTGACGCTGTCCCTTCTACTCCTACTCAGAGCCATAGATACAGTATTTTCTAAATGGTTATACTCCTACTGTTCTCTAAACAATGGTTTCATAGTTTACAATTGTATAAACTCCCAAATCATGCTCAAAATTCAATTTAATTGATGTCACTGTTGAGTGTTTTTTAATCAGTTTGATAAACATGTTCATCCCATTGTGACATAGCCAACCATGACTTATGGAATACTTTGACATATTAATGGTCCCTATAAATCCCTGTAATTCTAAGAAAGAATTGTCAGATGGTTTTGAACTCAGTCAAAATCACTGCAGTATGTAGAGCGATAATGAGTAGGTCTATGTTCAGTCGTTTGTTGAAAGCGACCCCGCTGAGATTCCTCCGCAAGAGGTCGCTTCTGTGTGCAGCTGACCTGTTGTTTGCGACTGGTTCGGCAGTCTACTTTAATAATAATAATAATAATACGCCATTTAGCAGACGCTTTCATCCAAAGCGACTTACAGTCATGCGTGCATACAGTTTTTGTGTGTATGGGTGGTCCGGGGGTTCGAACCCACTACCTTGGCGTTACAAGCGCCGTGCTCTACCAGCTGAGCTACAGAGGACCACATATAGCAAATATTACGGTATCGGTGAGGATGCACTGGCCACCGTGGAGAGGGTGGACCGTGTTGTCACGGTTGAGGAGGGTAAGTTTACATATTTGACAATGTCTAAATAGTAATAGTCCCAAATGCCACCCAATACCCTATTTCTTATTTTGACCAGGACCCATAGTTCTATGGTTAAAAGGCGCTGGTCAAAAGTAGTGCACTAAATAGGGAATAGGGTGTCATTTAGGTAGCAATCATGGTGATGACATTTTTTACAGTGTAGCCCTAGATTAACAACAACAAACAAACTTGCTCCTTTGAAACCAAACCCTTGCTTTAGGTTTAATTGAACATGTTGGTACATTATGCAGACACATAAATACATTTGATGTCATACAATATAAAACACAAGTAAATATATGATCAGCCTAACTACATGGACAGATGTCTGGTGTCTTGTAGCTAGTATTTCTTAAACTTAGAGAAAACAATCCTTTATTGTTTTTCATAAAGATAATGAGCCCACCCTGGACCAGGAGGACCCAGTCCTTGTTCAGGTAAGAATGCTGCAGCCCTATCAATAGCTTGGGTGCCAGTCTTTCCGCTCTCTTGCCAATTCCATCGTGGCAATATGATATTGGCATCACAATCCCATAAGGAGTGGACAGAGAGCTGAAACAGACTGGCACCCAGGCTATAACAATACTGCTTCATTAGCAGGATTGGTTCAATAACAATCTGTCATTCAAACTGTCATTTTACTGACTCATTAATTAATTCTGATTTTCTTCCTTAGTATGTGGTTGAGGAGGTTGGGCACCGGCCCTGTCTGGCTTTAATCCCTTGGTCTGGACCTCTGTGGGTTCCCAGCTCTGTAAGTCCATCCATTCTGATACTCTTTGGTCTTCTCTCTGGTCTTAAAACTGGTTTATGTACTTTAAACATAAACATGACGTTTTCTGAAGAACAATATGGAAATACATTTCTGGAAACATATTCCCTATTTTTTATAACCGCAGCCAACGTATTACCTTACCCAAGCTGGGAGGATGCTGGTGAGAGAGCTGGCAGTGTTAAACACGCAGGTAACCATGCAGATTATTGGACAAAGCTCATCTGATCTAATAGGCAGGATTACCTTCAGTATCCACTACGGTAGTGAAATACTTTGATGTTCGTTCCCTCATTTTCTCACAGATATTCACAGTGGAGCAGCCCATTTTCATCTGTTTCACTCCTGCTAGGAGGATGGTATGGAATGAACTGTCCTCTCAAAATGAACAGGTAGCCATTCATATGCAGGTACCTCAGATGTTTCCTTAACCTTTCAACACAGACCTGTGTAGTGTCTCAGAATCTATCATGCAGTGGCCTCCTCTTGCGATCCTCCCTATTCCAGTCTGTCAGTCCTATAGGCTACCTGTCTATCATTCAAACTGACTCTTAATTGAATCCTGTCTTGTTCCTTAATATGTGGATGAGGAGGTTGGGCACCGGTCCTGTCTGGCTTTAATCCCTTGGTCTGGACCCTTGTGTGTTCCTATCTTTGTGAGTCTATCCATTCTGATACTCTCTGGTCTTTAGAGGATATTAAAGATTAACATCAAGTCACTAGTTTTCTATAAAACCACATAATGAAAAAACATATTCCCTTGTCTTCATAGCCTGTCTTCTCCAAGGCCAAACCAGTCTACTACCTCACTCGTGCTGGGAGAATGCTGGTAACAGAGCTTGCAGTGTTAAACACACAGGTAACCAAACACATTATTAACCAAAGCTCATCTGATCTTATAGGGAGAATTTACTTTACCCTGTTCCCTTTTTTTTCACAGACTTCCAAATTGGTTATTGAGGAGCCTACCATTCACCTCACTGAAGCTGGGAGGCTAGTGCTTGACGAACTGTCAGCACCTTCAGATAGCCATTCACAGGTAGTCAATCACATTATTAGACAGTCATAGCTGATTAGTAATAGTACACATTACCATGTCCTCTATCTCCACAATTGTGTGTCTTATTAATCACAGAGCAATCTCTATAATTAGGGGATGTCTTTGTTTTTCAGCCAAATAGGGAAGACTCTGGTTTTCCCTATGAGAAGTTGCAGCTGGTTGGGAACTGGGGTTCGTTTCATTTCCATTACTGGAATATCCATTATGGACGAGTGCAGGTACTTCAGACATATTCTTAACATTTATGAACACACCTGTGTATTTGAACTCCCAATTGTCTCTGGGTTTTCTTTTGTATGTCTGTCCCTAATTGAAACCTAGGGGAAACTTGTCGCATCGAACATCATGTGGGCTCTATATCACTGCCAGGCATTATACTCAGAACTGAAATCACCTGCCAAATGTTATAGACATCTACAGCTAACATATAGAGAGAGGTCTGGAGACTGAAGGAGTTTTTTCTTTATAGCAAAATGAAGAGGACATGCATCACCTGTGCATTGTGAGGGGAGTAGAGATGCAGCTGTGGTGGAGCAGAGTCATCCAGGAAAAAATCCTGGACCCATGGGTGAGAGATTCTCAACTGGTCTTTCGTCTCAAATGCACCTGATTTGTGTCAAATGACGCACATGCTATAGGTCTACTTATATTTCCTGGATGAAATGTAATGTTTCTCTGTCTCTTTTAAAGGGTCTCGTCCAGGTGGTCCTCACCAACAAGAAGCTGACTGGTATTAAGGTACAGTCAGGCAATTTTTCACAGAAAAAAATGTAAAGTGGCAAATGTCCATTTACCTATTTGAATAAATACATGTTGACAGAAAATGAAATGACACGTTCTAATCTCTTGCCTCATTTTTAGTTCCTTGGTAGAAGGATCCATGGACTCATGTCCTGCCTTGTCAAGAGGAGGTCTGAGTTCACCTATTATGAGGATGCCCAGGTACACCCCGTTGTTTCTCTGTGTTATGATTTATTTCAGTGTTTGGTTGAGGGGTTTTCAATATGGTGGTTTTCAGTGTTGGGCTGACAGTGTCACATGTTGTGTGTTAAACAGCAGGTGGATATCTCCACCACAGTGGAGGGGTACCAGGAGAGGGGGGATGAGATGATGTCATATCAGTTCTCCACCTCTGACATCATCACCACCCCTCATGAGCCGTCCTCTGGCTCCTCTCACCAGTTCCCCCAGAATTCTACGCCTCCCCCTTTCCCTTCCGATTCCCCTCCCAGTCCCCCTCCACCTTACCACTCCACCCAGGACCAGGACCAGACCCCTGACAGCACTCCTCAGGTAAAACTCTTTCTACAGTCAATAATTCTTATTTCATTTGTACTTGTGTGTACAGGTGTGTGTCATTGTTTTGGTATCGATAGGTTTGTGTTGTCTGTCAAGGGTCAAGTTGTTAGGTCAAGATGAAAGTATTGTTATGATGTCACTGAATGTTTTGTCTGCTTCAGTTGATGTTGCAGGTGAAATGCAGTTTAGTAGAGTTTAAGTTAATGTGATGTCTGTTTTAGGAGTTTGAGGAGGAGTTTGTGGAGGAGCAAAATAATGCTGCAGATGTGCCCCAGTTGCGGTGGGTTCGCTTTCATGTGTTCATCTATAGTAAAAACCTTTGCTTTAGTTATACAGATGTAGGATCTTAATTTGAGACAGTTTGCTACAGCAGGAAAATAATCCTGCAGCAACAGGATACATTTTTAGTTAGGGCAAATCGAGTCTAAAATTTAAAAGTGGAAATTACAAACTTGAAAATTCCAAATACGCTACAAGTTTGCATTTCCTGCCATGCAGGAAAATTCTCAGCAACAAAAGAGTGATCAAATTAAGATCCTACATTGGTATGGTCTTTCTGAATCCTGCAGTTATAATATAGGCTAACATAAAATGATTTCTTAATTTCATGGCACTGATGTTTTAGCTTCTTAGGTTGAACATTTGTTATTGAACATTTCTATTTACAGGCGTTACTTTGAAAACCAAGGGACAACCAACTTCTCTCTGAGGCTGGCCGGTATCAGACGTGCTATGGAGGTGAGAAAATGTGAATTTAGCACTTTTTGTATTTCACTTCATGAACATTTCTGGACTATTTGTAAATGTACTGTCTTGTTCTCACAGGCTCTGACATCCTCTGACAGTACCTCCCTCAATTACCTCACCCACGCTGGGAGGATGGTGTTGAGTGGACTATCCGAGCTCAACCAGCAGGTAACCAATTACATAATTGTGCAACGTTCATCAGACCAGATATATAGTTCCCACTGGGCACAGATGTCATTTCAACGTCTCGTTTTGATTTACATTTGGTTGAGTTGTCAACTAATGTGAATTCAATGTGAAATCCCCCCCAAAATTAACGTAATTGGATTTAGGTTAAAAGACGAAATTCCCTTACGTTGATGACTTCTTTCAAATCCAATCAGTTTCCCACTTTGATTCAACATCATCACATTGACATTTTTTATTGATACAACATTGATTAAACCAGTTCTTGCACAGTGGGTTACCTTTAGGCAACAGTGATTCATAGAGTTTAGTTGAGAAGTTTCAACGTCATACTAGCCAAACAATCGGAGGCCCTTTGAATTACAGACCTGAATCTTTGAGTTTATTATCTAAGTTTTAAGGAATTTTATGATTGTTTTGTTTTGAGGATGTGAGGCAGTTTCAGCAGGCCTACGACCTACTGGTGAACTTCATTAATGAGCCAGCAAACAGGGAGCGACTAGAGCAGGAGATGGCTCTCGTAGGAGTAGGTCTACATGCAAGCTTGAGCGTTAGCTGCAGGCACCGTCTTCTCATCTAACATCTACTCAATGAGACTTTCTAAAGTGCTTGTCAATGAAGATTATGTAATTATCCTATTTGTTTGACTTCAGATTGACCGCATCAACTTCGCAGATGTTTTTTATGAATTCGTTCTACTAAGCCTTCTAGAAGGAAAGACATCTCTTCCTATATCTGTAAGTGGCCCTAAGAATGGAACATCCTGTTGTTTATCTATGCTATACACACTGTTGTCATATCAGATCTGTAGACACTCACTCATGTCCCCTGTTCCTTCTCCAGAAGCCTGGTAGCTTCCTTTATCTGCTCCTGCAAGTCATAATGAGGATTGACCCTCCTGGAGGAGCCTGGACAGAGGCTGCTGAGAACTTCTACCTCCTCGTTAAGGTACATTTCTATTTTTCTCTCTCTCTCTCTCTCTCTCTCTCTCTCTCTCTCTCTCTCTCTCTCTCTCTCTCTCTCTCTCTCTCTCTCTCTCTCTCTCTCTCTCTCAATAATAGTTGATGATGTGTCTGTTGTCAACAGGGCCAGATGAAGGCATGGCTAGAATCCATCTTCAACCTCAATGAGTCAATCTATGAAAGCCCAGAGAGGCTCTCGGGGGAGGTGATGGGGAATCTACAAATACAGGTTGAGTTCCTGCTGTCCAGCCTGGATTAAGGTTCCCAAACTGAGCTGAGGGCCCCATCACAAAATAAAGTGTTTTGCATTTAAACATTATCTGTCAATCGTAAACAAATGTTACATCATGTGTAGGGGAGAGTGGGGTAAGTTGAGCCATTTTTTACATTCAGCATTACTCTGTCAAGGGAAATATATTATTCTTTCAAAAATATACAGTATCTGTCACGACTTCCTCCGAGGCTGCCCCTCTCCTTGTTCGGGCAGGCTTCGGCGTTTGTCGTCACCGGCCTTCTAGCCACTGCCGCTCCTCATCTCATCATTCCATTTGTTTTGTCTTGTTTATTACACACACCTGGTTCATATCACCTCATTAGTACCTGTATAAGTGTTCCCTCTGCCCCCTTGTCTTTGTGTGTGATTGTTTATTGTGGAGGAGAGAGAAGCTCGGTGGAGCTCCATGTATTTTGTATCGCTGGGAATATTCCCTGTGTGCCTTGTATTTTCCAGTGCCCCTGTTTTGCGCACTGGAGTGTTTTTACTAGGGGTGTAACGATCCATCTACTACATCGATGTATCGATTTATATTCCTATGATCCAACTACATCGATCTGTGCTCGGCGAGTTGGCCTTTTGGACAACATATATCGATCTAACATCGTTTTAAAATGTAATAAATCGATTGTATCGATACTAGGAAATAACCCATTGGATTTAAGCACGTCAGACTTTATATGGATGTTTTTTCTTAGCACTTTTAATGATAAAGGCTTTAAACATTACTCGATTCAGTCTGCCTATCCGTGACGTCATCGCGCCAGCAGCAGCGCAAAGGCGCCAAGACAACAAAGCATAGCATGGCGGATGACAGAGGAGAAGCCGACGAGCAAGAAATTATCAAGCCACCATTGCGGTCCTTACAAGAAACAGGAATCTAGGAAACTTCACCTGCACTGTCCAGTATCCAGGTATTTATTTCAGTCACACTGGTTGAATTTTTGGCTAAAAGGTTACTGAATCGATTTCAAGTCACTGAATCGTTTCGGATCGTATCGTTCTAAATGAACCAATATCGTCCTTGAATCGTATCGACAGCCACGAATCGTGATACAAATCGAATCGTTGTTAAAACGAATCGTTACACCCCTAATTAAAAACTACAAAAATATATTGTTTACATAAGTATTATAATAAACACCCTTTGCAATGAGACTGAGATGAATGAGATCAAGGTGATCATGGTTTAGACCAGGGTTCTTCAATTCCGGTCCTGGAGGGTCGAAACACTTCTGTTTTTTATTTCTACTTGGTAGTTAATTGGACTCACCTGGTGTCCAAGGTCTGAATTAGCCCCTGATTAGAAGGAGAGGATGAAAAACAGAGGTGTTTCGGTCCTCCAGAACCGGAATTGAAGAGCCCTGGTTTAGACACTCGCAGAGTAGAAAGACATTTTGTAAATGTGATCGTTCAGATGTTGTTTTTGCAACAATTGAACAAAAAACAGTTTTGGCTTTATCATTATGGGGAATTGTGAGTAGATTGATGAGGGGAAAAAAACAATTTAATCTATTTTACAATAAGGCTGTAAAGTAACAAAATCTCAAAAAAGTCAAGGGGTCTGAATACTTTCCGAATGCACTATATATAGACAGGTGTGTGCCTTTCCAAATCATGTCCAACAAACTTAGTTAGATAGAACCTGCTCTTACCCTGAGAAACAGATTTCCCAATCTTCTCCTCCTCTTCTTCATCTTTAATGATGACATTCAGCTCCAGTGTTTGACTGCAGTCTTCCAGCTTCACTGATGCCATCTCTGGATATTGCGATGCAAACTGGGCTCAACTGTCACATTTACATTTTTTTACTTTTTAGTCTTTAGCAGACGCTCTTATCCAGAGCGACTTACAGGAGCAATTAGGGTTAAGTGCCTTGCTCAAGGGCACATCAACAGATTTTTCACCTAGTCGGCTCGGGGATTAGAACCAGCAACCTTTTGGTTACTGGCACTACGCTCTTAACCACTAAGCTACCTGCCGTCACAATCAGGACCCAGTGACTGTATGTTTGGACTCAGTGTGGAAGGAGAGAGGCAAACTTCAGACGGCCCTGTATATGTGCTTTCTTGAGCAGGAGGACCTTGCGGGCGCTGCAGGATTTCAGTCCTTCACGGCGTAGTGTGTTACCAAATGTTTTCTTGGTGACTATGGTCCCAGCTGCCTTGAGATCATTGACAATATCCTCCCGTGTAGTTCTGGGCTGATTCCTCACCGTTCTCATGATCATTATAACTCCACGAGGTGAGATCTTGCATGGAGCCCAAGAGCCCCAGGCCGAGGGAGATTGACAGTTATTTTGTGTTTCTTCCATTTGTGAATAATCGCACCAACTGTTGTCACCTTCTCACCAAGCTGCTTGCCGATGGTCTTGTAGCCCATTCCAGCCTTGTGTAGGTCTACAATATTGTCCCTGACATCCTTGGGGAGCTCTCTGGTCTTGGCCATGGTGGAGAGTTTGGAATCTGATTGATTGATTGCTCCTGTGGACAGGTGTCTTTTATACAGGTAACAAGCTGAGATTAGGAGCACTCCCTTTAAGAGTGTGCTCCTAATCTCAGCTCGTTACCTGTATAAAAGACACCTGGGAGCCAGAAGTCTTTCTGATTGAGAGGGGGTCAAATACTTATTTCCCAATTTATAACATTTTTGACATGCGTTTTTCTGGATTTATTTTGTTATTCTGTCTCTCACTGTTCAAATAAACCTACCATTAAAATTAGACTGATCATTTCTTTGTCGGTGGGCAAACGTACAAAATCAGCAGGGGATCAAATACTTTTTTCCCCTCACTGTATGTTTGTGAAAGTGATGAGTATTGACGTTTCTCAATGTTAAGACAGAGCATAGGAATTGTAGTTTACACAGAGCCAAATGTGGACGAATGTAATGGCTGAAAACCCTACATACGGAGAAGTGATTTTGAAAGCTACTGCAATGAAGTCCGTTAATGGGCATATAGCAGCTATTTCTCAATGCTTGAAATGCATATAATATTAACTTGAGCACCCCCAGAAAACATTCACAAATTACAAACTCATAAATCCATTTTTATAATACTGTAATATTGTTCTAAAAGTTGGGTTTGAGGTTCTCCAAATCAAATACTAAAACGTATAGTGCAACTTGGTGCACACCAGTTTACCATGGACTGTAGGCTACAGTAGGCTCACCGTTTACGATCTTGCTTTAGGGCCTTTCTGGCCGTCTTCGTGGTTATATGCAGGAAGCATAAATTGTACAATTGTAAGCTAATAAATACTTTTCCAAGATAGAACTCATGAATATTTATGCAATAATGCCCGAGGAGGTGTGTTATATGGCCAATATACCACGGCTAAGGGCTGTTAGGCACGATGCAATGCCTGAGTCGCCTAATTGCTATTATAAACTGGTTACCAACATATGTAGAACAGTAAAAATATATATATATATATTTAGTCATACCTGTGGTGTACGTCTGATATACCACGGCTTTCAGCCAATCAGCATTCAGGGCTCGAACAACCCCGACCACCCAATGTATATTTACTACAGTAAAATAATATACTGCACCAACTACATAAATATCTGCTAGGGGCCATTATCTTCTACGTGGACATTAAACGAACAGCAGAATGGACAACGCCATTTTAACAGCTCGTAAGATTATACATGTTTACACAAAACCAATAACATGAAAAACGAACACACACTGTTTTACATTAAAGGCCATACCCTGTTCAAAGGCACTTCAATATTTTCTTGCCCGTTCACCCTCTGAATGGCACACATACACAACCCATGTCTCAATTGTCTCAAGGCTTAAAAATCCTTATTTAACCTGTCTCTTCCCCTTCATCTACACTGATATAAAGTGGATTTAACAGGTAACATCAATAAGGCATCATAGCATTCACCACCATCTCTTGCACATCTATCAGTCCAGTGTTAATACTAATTGTAATTATTTTGCACTATAGCCTATTTTATTGCCTTACCTCCATAACTTGCTAAATTTGCACACTGTATATTATATGTATTTCTGTTGTATTTTTTGACTTTGTTTTGTTTTACCCCATATGTAACTCTGTATTGTTGTTTTTATCGCACTGCTTTGCTTTATCTTGGCCAGGTCGCAGTTGTAAATGAGAACTTGTTCTCAACTGGTTTACCTGGTTAAATAAAGGTGAAATAAATAAAATAAAATAAAACCTGGTCAGTCTGTCATGGAAAGAGCAGGTGTTCCTAATGTTTTGTACCTTCAGTGTATATTTTAGTTGACGCATGTCATGTCTGATATACATGAATAAAAGTGTTATTCACCCTGGACATGAGACATGATTTCTGAACTTTTGAATTATAAGCTCTAAGTGTTGTCTTGGTTGATAAAGTCTGCATGTTGTTTAAGTTACCATGGTAAAAATGTGAAGACCAATATGCTATGAAAAAGTTATTTTGCATTTAGTCATCCCCCAAATGTGACCATTGAAAGCCTTGACCGTTGCATCCTTCCTCAGGGAACGGCCTGCTGGCATCAGGGTGGCATGTTTTTTGATATGCTGCTCTGGAGTTCCATGGCCCACAGACACACTTGGGGACAGGGGGAAGAACACATTTTTATTCAAGTCTGAGAGACTTTTAGAGGGAGAGAGCATGAGTTCTGAAGTACAATAAACCCAACCAGGGACCCTGGATTATCTGCTATATCACACAGACAGCACTAGTGAAGACCTTGATTATCTGCTCTATCACACAGACAGCACTAGTGAAGACCTTGATTATCTGCTCTATCACACAGACAGCACTAGTGAAGACCTTGATTATCTGCTATATCACACAGACAGCACTAGTGAAGACCTTGATTATCTGCTATATCACACAGACAGCACTAGTGAAGACCTTGATTATCTGCTATATCACACAGACAGCACTAGTGAAGACCTTGATTATCTGCTATATCACACAGACAGCACTAGTGAAGGCCTTGATTATCTGCTATATCACACAGACAGCACTAGTGAAGACCTTGATTATCTGCTATATCACACAGACAGCACTAGTGAAGACCTTGATTATCTGCTATATCACACAGACAGCACTAGTGAAGACCTTGATTATCTGCTCTATCACACAGACAGCACTAGTGAAGACCTTGATTATCTGCTATATCACACAGACAGCACTAGTGAAGGCCTTCATTATCTGCTATATCACACAGACAGCACTAGTGAAGGCCTTGATTATCTTCTATATCACACAGACAGCACTAGTGAAGACCTTGATTATCTGCTATATCACACAGACAGCACATCCAATTACGATCTTGTCTCATCGCTGCAACTCCCCAACGGGCTCGGGAGAGGTGAAGGTCGAGTCATTCGTCCTCCGAAACATGACCCGCCAAACGGCGCTTCATAACACCCGCCCATAACCCGGAAGCCAGCTATACCAACGTGTCGGAGGAAACACTGTTCAACTGACGACCGAAGTCAGCCTGCAGGCGCCCGGCCCGCCACAAGGAGTCGCAAGAGCGCGATGACACAGCCTGGGATCGAACCCACGTCTGTAGTTATCTAACATGTGTGCCTTCCTGAATAAACTCCAGAATAAACCTGAAGAACAGGGAGATTTTCCTGATGCTCGGGTCACTGAAGTTCTACATCTGTCTGGGTGTTATGTGCTTACGTCTTTAAAATATGACTAGAACATATATTGTTTATTTCTAGAAATATATCCTTAGATACATTGATGAACTCAGTTGATAGTGGGAGTTAGCTATCTAGATAGCTATTCCCCAGCAGTTTCAACCTAGCTAGCTACCTAATGGCCTTTTTATAATCTTTATAGATAATACAAATATATGAAGTTTCCCCTCGCATCTAGAGCTACCTAATATAGCAAGCCAGTTGATAGTACAGTAGCTAGGATGAATGCAATGTGTGACATTAGTAGCTATATGGGTGACATTAGCTAACCTTAGATAATTGAGTGATGAAATCCGAAGAATGACATCACATCGGAAAAAGGTTTATAGCTAAACAGGAATTAATGAGTCTACCAATACAGATATCCACTGGCAAATCTTTACATAAATGATATCATCAAAAACATGTTGAAATAGCATTAGGCTGAATTAGCTAGCTAGATAGCTAGTCCCTTGCTGGGAGTCCACCATGTTGCAATGTGGCTACTGGCTAGGTACCTAACTGGTGATGTAATCATCATGTTGTATGGGTACTGCCTTCCATTTAGCCAATCAATGACATTATAAGAAAAAATACAGTAGTTGCATGGTAAGAAATGGACGAGAAAAAACACAGCTCAATCAAAACCATCTAACCTATAGCGCTTTAGACACACCCACTCCTTTCCACACGCCCACTACTTTCCTTTAGACACACCCACTCCTTTCCAGACGCCCACTACTTTCCTTTAGACACACCCACTCCTTTCCAGACGCCCACTACTTTCCTTTAGACACACCCACTCCTTTCCACACGCCCACTACTTTCCTTTAGACACACCCACTCCTTTCCAGACGCCCACTACTTTACTTTAGACACACCCACTCCTTTCCAGACACCTACTACTTTCCTTTAGACACACCCACTCCTTTCCACACGCCCACTACTTTCCTTTAGACACACCCACTCCTTTCCAGACGCCCACTACTTTCCTTTAGACACACCCACTCCTTTCCACACGCCTACTACTTTTCTTATGACACACCCACTCCTTTCCAGACGCCCACTATTTCCTTATGACACACCCAGTCCTTTCCAGATGCCCACAACTTTCCTTTCGACACACCCACTCCCCCTTACTGCGGTAGCCATATCGAGCCCCACAGTGGAGGTGTCATAATACCCAAAAAAACTAGCGGTGTAACAGGGAAATGGTTCCAATCGTTTTTGCACCGTTCAATCATTTTTCATTTTAATTCATTTTAGAAACACTTATAATAAGGGCTGTGTATCGTGTAGGCTTACCCTGGCGTGGCGTTTTGATAACCATGTAAAATGTTGTAACTGTTGTGGGGGTCATATTCCTGAATTCCCAGAGTGCCCTGTTAGGGTGAAAGAGGTTGAGGTGTCAAGGATCAGGGCTGTACAGCAAATGTCCTATGTGGAGGCGGTGAAGAGAGTTATAGGGGCAAGAGGCCACAGTTCTGAAGAAGATATGTCAGTGGATGCACTGCAAGAAGCTAGACATCATTATATCTGCAGCTGAAAGTTTTGGGGCCTCCAAGACTTCACGGCAGAGGCCCCGCAAGGACTATTGTCGCTAGAAAATGTTCCGCCCTCACAGGATCCTTCTGAGCCTGTGTATGAACCTGCTTAGAACAGAAAAGCAGGCTGATTTAGTTTAATGTAAATTTCGTTAATGATAGTTTGTATAAAATGTGTTTTATACTGAACAAAAATATAAACGCAACATGTAAAGCAACATGTAAATTGTTGGTCCCATGTTTCAAGAGCTGAAGTAAAGATCCCAGAAATGTTCCATACATACAAAAAGCTTATTTCTCGCAAATGTTGTGCCTAAATTTGTTTAAATTCCTATTAGTGAGCATTTCTCCTTTGCCAAGATAATCCATCCACCTGACAGTTGTGGCATATCAAGAAGCTGATTAAATAGCATGATCATCATTACACAGTTCTTCCATGGCCTGCATACTCACCAGACGTCACCCATTGAGCATGTTTGGGATGGTCTGGATCAACTTGTATAACAGCTTGTTCCAGTTCCCGCAAATATACAGCAACTTCTCACAGCCACTGAAGAGGAATGGGACAACATTCCACAGGCCACAATCAACAGTTTGATCAACTCTATGCAAAGAAGAAGTGTCCGGGAGGATGCAGCAGCAGCTACCCTCTTCTCATGTAATGGGGTAGGACCAACCCAAGGATCCCGGAATGCACGGACTGTTGCACCGTGGTAGAGGGGGAACAGGAAGTTCCGGGTTGACGCGACCCATTATTCACAATAAAGAAAGCGCTAGAACTGTGCAGTCAATAAGATAACCTTTGTGTCAGTTTCAATTCATTGCTACAGGTATGTAATAGCATGTTTAAACTTTCTAATGTCGAAAGAACATGTCATACCTTGCTAGGTAACACATCCGTTAAGGTATTATCACGTTTGGTAAAGGTTTGATGTGTTATTTTTGTGTCAAACCGAGTGAGTGAAAGAACGTGATAAAAACTATTTTACAAGTCACATAGCTAGAGACTTAGGGTTTGTCTGAGTGAATGTACATAATTTTCTTATGTTAGTTTCATAAATAATCAATTTATTTTAGATTTCTGAGTTCGTTTAGCATATTATTGTTTTTGTGTAAAATTCCCAAGCTGGTAAAATGGCGGCGCCCTCTCGGTCAGCGTCAACGGACTTCAGTGAGGACAGTGCGGGTGCATCAGATAGACAATTTCACGGTCGCACTACTGTTTTGAAGCTGAATGTAATGATTATCGGTTTTCTACATGTATACTAATATTCAGAGACATTCAGTTGTTGCTATCTTTATCTATAAATGTTATTATGGTGTGAACGGGAAATACAATTGGTTTTTGGTTGAAATAATACAATGAAGACACGGTTATTCAGGAAAATGGTACCTACTGCTCCCTAAAACAACTGTAACCTTGTACTAAATGGTTTTTGAGTCATTTATGTGAATTTGAGTGCACGTAGCCTAATTTAAAGCTTGTACTTTGTCTAATTTGAATGAATTCATGTTTTGTTTTCAATGCTTAGCTACCTGATCTATTAAAATGAGATCAGTGCTTGACTTGGACAGGAGCTCACCAGAGCTGAGTACCGGCACCTCACATTTCTACTGCTTGAGATCATGTTCCTCTTATAGAATATTAGCTCAAAAGTATTGTGGAGCTCCTGCACCTAAATATAAACAGTACCGGCACCCAAAATGAGTACCGGCACCTATTTCAGTCCAAGTCAAGCACTGAATTAGATCATTGAACAAGAATAAATATAATATATTTTTTGAGAATAAAGAAAGTGCCAGAACTGTCAAGACAATAACTTTTTGTGTCTGTTTCTCATTGTTACTACAGGACGACTATAATTAAATCTGAGGCCGGTAACATCAATAGTGAGGACAAACCCAGCCTGCCTCTCTCCTTCCACACTGAGTTTAAACCTACAGTCACTGGTTCCTGATTGTGACAGTGGAGCCCAGTTTACACTGCAGGATCCAGAGATGGCATCAGTGAAGCTGGAAGACAGCAGTCAAACACTGGAGCTGAATGTCAACATTAAAGATGAAGAAGAGGAGGAGAAGATTGGGAAACTTGCATGGATGACACCAATTTTGCCAGCATTCGTTTTATTCACTGGGCTGTCTGGAGTGATCAGAGAGTAGACTAAAGAAGTGAAGTAGTGTGGTGGAAAATGTCATAGTTAGTCATGTTTTACTGCTTAAAGAATAGTCTCTTGTTATATGCTAGTGTTTTTTCGAATCTGATATAAACTTGTCTTTGTGTGACTTAGTCATAAGACTGGGCGTACAGCTAAGATCTGTTTAGGTGCGACATCAGCATGTGAGGCATATCGTGGGTTTACTATCTGCAAGAAGTCAGGTGTGTGGAACCTTGCAGGAAGGAGCACATTTAGTGTGAACTGTGACAACGCAGTTATACGGTTGAGCCCTCGTGCTATCAACCTCGGGCTGTCTTCATCTGCACAGACAAACCAATGGCCTTTTCCACTATGTTCCGCCCCTGTTTCCACATATCTGCTAAACTGCCACATAGACAAGAGGTTGTACTTTTTCTATAAAAGCAGAGACCGACTATATTTGTTAAGCTTTCAACTGGTTGATTTCTTCATTTTTGCAAATCTTATGAAATTGTTGTTTGAAATAATCTGCAGTCTCTCTTCCTATAGAATTTCTCTGACAGTAGACAAACTGCCAGTGTTTTAAAGTTCTATGAAATAAGTCTGTGTAGTTACTAAGAGCGTCTGCTAAATGACGTAAATGTAAATGTACTAACCCTTGTGATAGTGAGTGGAGGATGATATGGCTCATCATTTTCATGACTTTTGACCCTTTTTAGCTTTCAACTCTTACCTGCTTTTAGAATAGTTTTAATCCCCATTTGTATTGTACAGGCTACTGATATGAATACATATGTCACCTGCTACAGCCAGAAGAGGACTGGTCACCCCTTTGAGCCTGGTTCCTCTTTAAGTTTCTTCCAAGGTTCCTGCTTTCTGGGAATTTTTCGTGGCCACTGTGCTTCTACATCTGCATTGCTTGTTCTTTTGGGTTTTAGACTGGGTTTCTTTAAAGCTGCTGATGTAAAAAGAGCTTCATAAAATACATTTGATTGACATGTATATCACACCAACTGACTGGTTCTTCTGATGTTGTTCACACAGGAGACCATGTTGAGACATTCTCTACATCCAGAGAGCAACAGCAGGAAGATCACAGAGCTAAGAGGTCTCACCACTGCCCACATTGTGAGGAGAGTTTCTCAATTCTATCAAAGCTAAAAGTACACCTAACAATACACTCAGGAGAGAATCTGTATTCATGCACTGACTGTGGGAAGAATTTCACAACATCAAAGGCTCTGACCGTTCATCACAGAGTGCACAAGGGAGAAAAACCTTACTCCTGCTCTGACTGTGGGGCGAGTTTCTCTCGACTGGGCCACTTAAAAATACATGAACGGGTGCACACAGGAGAGAAGCCTTACTCCTTCTCTGATTGTGGGAAGAGTTTCTCCCGATTGGATGCCTTAAACACACATGAACATATACATACAGGAGACAAGCCTTACTCCTGCTTTGACTGTGGAAAATGTTTTAAAATATCATCTGAGCTAAAATGTCATCAGAGAACACACACAGGAGAGAAGCCTTACTTCTGCTCTGACTGTGGGGCGAGTTTCTCTCAACTGGGCACCTTAAAACAACATGAACGTATACAGAAAGGAGAGAAGCCTTACTCCTGCTCTGACTGTGGAAAGAGTTTCTCTAAAATGGGCCAGTTAAAAAGACACCAACTTATACATAAAGGAAGCCTTACCACTGATCTAAAAACCTTACCACTGATCTAAAAACAACAGCTAAGCTGCAAGGTCATCAGAGAACACACACAGGAGAGAAGCCTTACTTCTGATCTTAATGTGGCAAGAGATTCTCCTGATTGGGCAATGTAAAAACACACCAACGGTTACACACTGGGGAGAAGACTTATCACTGCACTGACTGTGAGACGAGATTCTACAGATTGGGCCATTTAAAACGACACCAATGTATAAAGGTGAAATCCTCATCAGTTCTCTCAGACCAGCTAAGATTAGTCACGCCACTTAATTCTCATCTCATAAAAAAAGTGGTAACCGTTAATTGGATCAAATGAAGAAGGCGTAGAACACTTGTAATCCTATTTTTTCTCACTGTGAGAGAACTGTGCAGAGGACAGGGAGCATTGTAGAATGTTGGCATCTCTTTACTTTACTGATCAGTGTGCTCCTTGTCAGTTTTGCTGTGCTTAGATAGCTTCTACTGTAAAGATATTGAGATGACCTTGGATGGGAGGACTAGGGTTTGGATTTGCCCTTAGGGTTGAATATCCTATTTGAGGCGTCTCACAATGGAGTCTGATGGTTGACTGGGTGGTACTGCTTCCCTCTGCAGTTTTCTGTGGGAATGAGCTAGTAGACACAACATACACTGAGTGGACAAAACATTAAGGACACCTGCTCTTTCCATGACATAGACTGACCAGGTGAACCCAGGTGAAAGCAATGATCCTTAATGATGTAGTTGTGGTGTATTTATTATGGATCCCCATTAGCTTTCAGCAGAAAACAAGAAACTGCAGTTGCAGTGGGCTGAGGAATGAAAACACTAGACACTGGAAAAATAGAAAAACAGCCTGGTCTGATGAATCCCGTTTCCTGCTGTTTCATGCTGATGGGAATATAGAATGTCACTGGAAATTATATTTTCTCCATATTTTTTTTGTACAAAACATAGAAACGCGCTATTTTCACATATGTTGATGTTGGGGTGGTGCTGGAGATGATGAACATGGATTTGAAACATTTAGAAATGTCCCTATAAGGCTAAAACAAAAGGAGGGGGGTTGGTCGGACATTGGACCAACTGACTTGTTGGAGAAGTGGCATCCTATGACGATGCCACATTGAAAGTCACTGAGCTCTTCAGTAAGGTCATTCTACTGCCAGTGTTTGTCTATGGAGATTGCATGGCTGTGTGCTCCATTTTATACACCTGTCAGCAACGTGTGTGGCTGAGATGGCCGAATCCACTATTTTAAAGGGGTGTCCACATACTTTTGTATATGTAGTGTACTTTGCATGTTAGCTTAACATGATACTACTTAGCATGTAAATTAATGTTAAAAACAACAAATTGGAATTTGTAAAATATCATACATATCACAAATTCGTAACATATTGAACGAATTGTAATTCGTAACATACTATACATCCTAGAAATGGTATTACATTCATAGGCCAATGTAATGTAACATAACATACTGTATCATACTATATTGAGTGGTATGTTTTTTTGTAACATATAGTACATTTTTCTCTGACACCAAGTTGTCCCTCTGCAGTATTCTGTGGGAATGAGCTCTTAGACACATTTATCAGATAGAGATGGTGTTATGATCAGTTTTCACCATTACTTTGGGTGGATTAGTTTTTACTACATCACTTTTGTTTAATGATACACAGGCTATGAAACGACTACATGTGTTTATTAAATTGTCTTTTAAAACTAGATTCATTCTTTTTGTCATTGATAAATATATTTGGATAACTGTAATGAACGTAATTGATCTGGTAATGAAAAATAAACATTCTACATTAATTTGTGCTGGTCAACCTTTGTTTTTTGGTTTATCTATACAGAAAATACAATGGTTTTGTTTAATTCATGGCATTCAAAATAATTTACATGTCTATTATCTAGTCAAAACATGTCACTACACCTTTACACATCACCATTGGGACAAGCCAATTTGCTGGCCACCATTATTTGCTACAATGCATACAAATAAATGTTTTGCAGTATAAAGGACATACATATGTTTCTTATTAAATAACAGTGAAATAAAATGGGGGGAAAAGTAGTGTCATTTTAAAGTGTTTTATACGGTACCAAAGTCCAGGGACAGCATTACCACAACAAATCAACAATGACCCACTTACTATTGGGGAGTGGAACCAGAGAGGAAGCTTGTGTTACCTTTCTCACACCACTACAGTATTCATCTCAACAGACCCTTTCCATCCCCCATTGTTGGAGCTCAATATATGCCCAGGACTATATTGAGGTTCAGGCTGTTGTAATGTCCAGTTGATTATGTAAATAGTCTTGTTACGGTGTAGTTACACATAAACCCCATAAAAGGAAGTGTTACCGTAAATAGTTTTGTAGAACTCTGGTATTGATGGGCCATTTGAGGGTGAGTCATTGACATTTATGATCAGTAAGAGCTGTGAACTCACCTGTGATGGCCCACGTCTACCACAACCTTTCCTACTGTGTTAGTAGAACCACAGCATTTTAGGCAGCCATTGTTCCAAATGTGTTCATGCATACAGTACAATGGGAGGAGGTGTGGCATGCAGAGGGGAGGTCCAGGAAGTTGATCTCAGACTTCTATTTAGGACTGGGATTCTATTCAGAGTTACCAGATTGACAGTGAGGACAAACCCAGCCTGCCTCCCTCCACACTGATTGTGACCCAGTTTGTACTGCAGGATCTAGAGATGGCATCAGTGAAGCTGGAAGACTGCAGTCAAACACTGGAGCTGAATGTCAACATTAAAGATGAAGAAGAGGAGGAGAAGATTGGGAAATCTGTTTCTCATGGTAAGAGCAGGTTCTATCTATCTAAAAATCATCTTGATAAATTACCCAGTCTATTGCTAGGTTGAATTTTGTAATTCTGACATCCAATTCCAATATTCTTCAATGTTTTTGAATGAGGAAAATGTGGAATTGGAATTTGGGTTACTTTGTGAATTGACTGTAATTGAAATGGAATTGACCCTGACATTTGCTAACCCTTGTGATAGTGATTGGGGGATGATATTGCTAATCATTTTCAAAGGGAAGTTGGTTTAGAAGTTTCTGTTCTATATTAAGAAAGATAAGTAAATATATATATATATATTTACCTGTATTTAACACCTTTTTTGGGCACTCAGTACTTCAATATTTACTTCCACAAATGTTTTAAACTGGTACCTGCTACCTTCAGACACTTGTAGGCGTCCTAGAGCGAAACAACAGACATTAACTTGTTGGTGAGTCTCACCTTTAGATGTGTAGGCCAAACTTTTCGGACGCTACAGACAGAAGTCTCCTGGTCTGACAAACAACACTGTAGTTCTTCCACCGCAGATGAGGAAGGCCGACCTCAGAGGATGTGGTGGATTGAGACGCAGCCCATGCAAAAAATCCATCTCTAGCTTAAACAGACAGATTTAGATGGGGATTGTTATTATGATGCTAATTTGATTTCCACAGGGGTGCTCTAGGGTTTCTTAAAGCACATCAACGTATACATAAAGAAGAGATGCTGGTAACACTTCCTTTTATGGGGTCCTTATTACAGTGTAATTACATGTGGAACTACACTGTAAACAAGTATTGTAGTTAACTGTAATGACACATAGTTACAATGTAATAACATGTACCAGGTAGTAATTGTGGTCTGTAATTCCGATTTATTAACAACTGTGACAAAGGTTGGGATCCCTTGTGGATGCTCTGGGTGTCTGAGATATTATAGCCTATGCTCAATAGGCTCTAATTAATATTTGCCAGCAATATACTCCCCTTCATCACACTGCTAGCTAGCCTCTGAAGCTAAACAGGGTTGGTCCTGGTCGGTCCCTGGATGGGAGACCAGCTGCTGCTGGAAGTGGTGTTGAAGGGCCAGCAGGAAGCACTCTTTCCTCTGGTCAAAAAAATAACACCCCAATGCAGTGATTGGGGACATTGCCCTGTGTGCCGTCTTTCAGATGGGACGTGAAATGGGTGCCCTGACTGTCTGCGGTCACTAAAGATCCCATGCCACTTATCGTAAGAGTAGGGGTGTTAACCCCAGTGTCCTGGCTGAATTCCATACCATCATGGCCACCTAATCATCCCTAGCTTCCAATCGGCTCATTCATCCCCCATCCTCTCCGCTGTAACTATTTCACAGGTTGTTGCTGTAAATGAGAATGTGTTCTCAGTCAACTTAACTGGTAAAATAAAAAATATTTTACTTAAACATGAATGTGCACTGTTCAAAATATATCTCCAGTCAATGTTGTTGCTAGCACTTGCCTCCAAAATAAAGCGTCACATCTGGGTTAACTTGGTTGAGTTTACGAAAACAGATCTAATACAAGTGTCTATGTATGCGGATTACTCAACACTATACATGTCAGCTACTACAGCGACTGAAATGACTGCAACACTTAACAAAGAGTTGCAGTTAGTTTCAGAGTGGGTGGAAAGGAATAAGTTAGTCTTAAATATTTCTAAAACTAGAAGCATTGTAATTGGGACAAATCATTCACTAAACCCTAAACCTCAACTAAATCTTGTAATAAATAATGTGGAAATTGAGCAAGTTGAGGTGACTAAACTGCTTGGAGTAACCCTGGATTTTAAACTTTCATGGTCAAAAAATATTGATACAACAGAAGCTAAGATGGGGAAAAATATGTCCATAATAAAGCGCTGCTCTACCTTCTTAACCACACTATCAACAAGGCAGGTCCTACAGGCCCTAGTTTTGTCACACCTGGACTACTGTACAGTCGTGTGGTCAGGTGCCACAAAAAAGGACTTAAGAAAATTGCAATTGGCTCAGAACAGGGCAGCACGGCTGGCCCTTGGATGTACACAGAGAGCTAATATTAATAATATGCATCTCTTATGGCTCAAAGTGGAGGTGTTGACATGTTGGGTGCACCGAGCTGTCTGTTTGAGCTACTGGCGCACAGCTCGGTCACCCATGCATACCTTACAAGACATGCCACCAGAGGTCTCTTCACAGTCCCCAAGTCCAGAACAGACTATGAGAGGTGCACAGTACTACATAGAGCCATCAAGACTCTGCTTTCCCTGTCAGGCGCGAACTCTACCGACAGCAGCGGTCTGGCACCCAGCGGTGTTCCAGCAGCCACACTGACTGAGGAGGAAAGGGTTTTCCCGACCCCTATCTTTGTGGACAGTCCTCCCCCTGGGGACCACCGTTTCCCAGACAGGCCTCCTAACGAGGAACTGTACTTAAAGTGAGTCTGGAAATTCATGTCATATTTAGATAGTTGTCTGCTTCCCTCCTTTCCCCATGTCGTCCCTTTTTAGCATAGCTAGCATAAACGCTAGAGGGCTTAGGAACCCCGTTAAAAGGGCGACTGTTTTTTCCCATTTGTCCTCCATTTGCTTCTCTGTGTGTTTTTTACAAGAAGTACATTTAAAAGATCAAAATGATGTGGAGAGATTTACGAGGGAATGGGTTAAGGGAGAGTCAAGGTGGAGTGTTGGCGGGGTGCATTCTACAGGGGTTGGTGTTCTGTGTGGAAATAGGGATTTAAAAATAGTGGGAAGTTTTTCGGCAGTACACGGGAGGGTTTTAATAGTAGATATTGATTGGAGGGGCAAATGTCTTCGGTTAATTAATGTATATGCACCATCGACACCCAAGGAAAGGAGGGAAATGCTGAACAACCTAGACGCTATTTTTATGACAAACAGACAGGTTATTATGGGGGGAGATTTTAATGTGTCATATGACCGAGGTAATCTGGGAGGGCATCTTGTAAAAAATCTCATAGAGAAATATAATTTGGTGGATACTTATAGAGTGGCGCATGCAAAAGATCCCGGTTTCACCTGGGGAAACAGCAGGGGCGCGAGGAGCCGCATAGATTATGTGTTTGTTCCGCGTGGACTCGGTGTGTCCTCTGCACGCGTCACTCCGGTTTTTTATTCTGACCACAGTTGCCTGTCTGTGACAGTAGAATTAAAAACAATTGAATTTGGAAAAGGATATTGGAAAATTAATAATGGTATTTTACATGACAAAACATTTGAGACTAGATTTAGGTATTTTTTCCAGGGCTGTGTAACCATGAAATCCTTTTATTCTACTGTCATAGACTGGTGGGAGAGCACAAAATTACGAATCAAGAATTTTATTCAGAATTATTGCAAAGCTAAAGCATGTAATAAATACAAAGATTTTTATAAGTTGCAGAACGAACTAGAAGATCTGCACATCCAAGGTAATTTGAATGGTGGTGGTTTAGATAAAGACACATTGTGTAACCTGCAGAAAAAGCAGCAGGCCTTTTTTGAAAAGAAAGTTCGAGATTTCATGTTTAAAAGTCAACAAGATACAGTGGGGAAAAAAAGTATTTAGTCAGCCACCAATTGTGCAAGTTCTCCCACTTAAAAAGATGAGAGAGGCCTGTAATTTTCATCATAGGTACACGTCAACTATGACAGACAAATTGTGAAAAGAAAATCCAGAAAATCACATTGTAGGATTTTTAATGAATTTATTTGCAAATTATGGTGGAAAATAAGTATTTGGTCACCTACAAACAAGCAAGATTTCTGGCTCTCACAGACCTGTAACTTCTTCTTTAAGAGGCTCCTCTGTCCTCCACTCGTTACCTGTATTAATGGCACCTGTTTGAGCTTGTTATCAGTATAAAAGACACCTATCCACAACCTCAAACAGTCACACTCCAAACTCCACTATGGCCAAGACCAAAGAGCTGTCAAAGGACACCAGAAAAAAAATGGTAGACCTGCACCAGGCTGGGAAGACTGAATCTGCAATAGGTAAGCAGCTTGGTTTGAAGAAATCAACTGTGGGAGAAATTATTAGGAAATGGAAGACATACAAGACCACTGATAATCTCCCTCGATCTGGGGCTCCACGCAAGATCTCACCCCCGTGGGGTCAAAATGATCACAAGAACGGTGAGCAAAAATCCCAGAACCACACGGGGGGACCTAGTGAATGACCTGCAGAGAGCTGGGACCAAAGTAACAAAGCCTACCATCAGTAACACACTACGCCGCCAGGGACTCAAATCCTGCAGTGCAAGACGTGTCCCCCTGCTTAAGCCAGTACATGTCCAGGCCCGTCTGAAGTTTGCTAGAGTGCATTTGGATGATCCAGAAGAGGATTGGGAGAATGTCATATGGTCAGATGAAACCAAAATAGAACTTTTTGGTAAAAACTCAACTCGTCGTGTTTGGAGGACAAAGAATGCTGAGTTGCATCCAAAGAACACCATACCTACTGTGAAGCATGGGGGTGGAAACATCATGCTTTGGGGCTGTTTTTCTGCAAAGGGACCAGGACGACTGATCCGTGTAAAGGAAAGAATGAATGGGGCCATGTATCGTGAGATTTTGAGTGAAAACCTCCTTCCATCAGCAAGGGCATTGAAGATGAAACGTGGCTGGGTCTTTCAGCATGACAATGATCCCAAACACACCGCCTGGGCAACGAAGGAGTGGCTTCGTAAGAAGCATTTCAAGGTCCTGGAGTGGCCTAGCCAGTCTCCAGATCTCAACCCCATAGAAAATCTTTGGAGGGGAGTTGAAAGTCTGTGTTGCCCAGCGACAGCCCCTAAACATCACTGCTCTAGAGGAGATCTGCATGGAGGAATGGGCCAAAATACCAGCAACAGTGTGTGAAAACCTTGTGAAGACTTACAGAAAACGTTTGACCTGTATCATTGCCAACAAAGGGTATATAACAAAGTATTGAGAAACTTTTGTTATTGACCAAATACTTATTTTCCACCATAATTTGCAAATAAATTCATTAAAAATCCTACAATGTGATTTTCTGGATTTTTTTTTCTCATTTTGTCTGTCATAGTTGACGTGTACCTATGATGAAAATTACAGGCCTCTCTCATCTTTTTAAGTGGGAGAACTTGCACAATTGGTGGCTGACTAAATACTTTTTTTCCCCACTGTAAATGGGATAATGATGAGAAGTGCTCTGCATATTTTTTCAAACAAATTAAGTCACGGGGAAAGAGGAAGACCATTTCGGCTTTATTGAATCAAGATGGGGAGACGGTTGAGGATGGAGATGGCATGCTTGGTGTCGCTACCCAGCACTTTTCTCAGCTATTCCAAAAGCAAACAATTAATTATGAGAAGGGGACTACTTTTTTAAAATGTGTGGATGTGCAGATACCTTTAGATATTAGAGACCAATTAGAAGGGGAATTGAATTTAGATGAAATATATATGGCACTGAAGAGCATGAAAGATAACAAAGTACCAGGAGTGGATGGGCTCTCTAAAGAGTTTTACATAGTTTTTTGGGATTTAATTGGATGTCATCTTTTGGAAGTATTTAGAGTTATTTTTGGTTTGGAGCATATGGGAGGTTCAATGTGCGAGGGGAAATCTCGCTACTTTACAAAAAGGGAGACCCCAAGACACTAGCAAATTGGAGACCTTTAACAATGTTGTGTGTAGACTATAAATTACTAAGTAAAGCCATAACTAATCGTCTGTCTTCTGCCATGGCATATGTTGTTGGTTTAGACCAAACATGTGGTGTGGTAGGGAGAAAGTTAACCTGGAACTTGCAATTGCACAGAGACGTTCAAGCATATTTAGAGGAAAGGCACCTGCCAGCTATTACTGTAAATTTGGACCAGGAAAAAGCCTTTGACATGGTAAACCATGAGTTTTTGTTTAGAGTTCTGAAAAAATGTGGTTTTGGAAATAATTTTATGAAATGGGTAAAAATTCTTTATAGTAATGTGGGAAGCAGAGTAAATATTAATGGGAATATTGGAAATGTAATCAAGCAATTACGAGGTGTCAGACAGGGGGACCCTCTCTCTGCGCTATTGTATGTTTTATATATTGAACCTTTTGCATGTGCAATTAGGACAAATTGCAACATCAAAGGCATTATATTACCTGGAGGGGATATTCTAAAAATTTCACAATACGCAGACGACACCATTTTATATTTACAAGACGACCTGAGCTTGAAAGAGGTTATCAAAGTCATTGATGAGTTCTCTGTTGCCTCCGGGTCTAGGATTAACAAGAATAAAACAGAAATAAAATATATGGGACAGTGGAAATGGAGATCTGATCAGTTATGTGGTTTGACTGTGTGCACAGGACCAATGGTAGTGCTCGGGATATCTTTCGGAAATGAAACTAAAGATGACATGGTTAATTGGAAAGAAAAACTACTTTCGCTTAATAAAAGATTGGGACTGTGGAAAGTGAGGCGATTATCTTTTAGTGGCAAGGTGTTAGTGCTGAAGGCGGACATTCTGCCTTCATTACTCCACCTTGCATATGTGTTTCCCCATGCCGGTGTCTCTAAGGAAAATGTTCATACGTGTACTGTTTAATTTCTTTTGGGGGATATGAGTACATCCGGAGAGATCGGATGTACCAGCCTATAGAGGCTGGTGGAAGGGATTTCCCTCATATTCCTCTAAAACTAGATGCGTTGTTCTACTCAAACGTTTGTTGTCTTTTTGTCGTCTTCTGTACATAAATGTCACATATTAATCAAATTCTGGCTGTCCATACCGTTAAGGTTTATGGTGGAGTGGGATAATAGTGCCAAAAGCTGAAATTATCCCATTACATTTAAGAAAATAGTTGAATGGGCAAGGAAAAACCCTGTCTGCAAAGTAAAAGAAAATGTAATCAACCACAGACTGCTATATGTGAAATTGATAGAAAATTGTTGTCCTAGAGACCGATTACCTATATCACCTTCCACCTGGCTACGGGCACAATTAAAAGGTTTAGACAACAGACTGAAAGATTTTAATTGGCTTGTTTTACACAGACGTCTTCAGTCCGTTCAACATTATATGATCATAATTTGACCCTGAATAAATTTTGTCCCAGGGACAACTGTTTCGCAATTGAAACAATTGCCCATGTTTTATGGGAATGCTCTTTTGCCCAAATAGTTTGGAAGAAAATTAAAATTGATTTTAATATTTTAAAAAACATTGATTATGAAGGGGTAGCCAAATTTGAACTAAAACATGTGGAAAAGGTGCAATTATTAGAATTAGTGACTCTGGTGTCCCTTATCAAGACCAAACTTTGGGAGGCCAGATGTGGTGCGGTCAATGACACCTGTGTATGATTTTATTTCTATAATAGTTTTTATTCCTTTGAAAGATCAGCTTTAAAGCAGGCAAAGACAACTCTAAAGCAGGCAAAGACAAGATCAGCTCTAAAGCAGGCAAAGACAACAGAATTGCTTTGTTATATTCCATTAGGATCACGATGTATTTTATATTTTCACGTTTGACCATCTTCATCTCAATGGCAATGATGGCTAGAAAGTGATGGTGAAGTCAGTCACTGTTATATTGACTATGATAGCTTGTCTCCCGAGTGGCGCAGTGGTCTAAGGCACTGCATCTCAGTGCTAGCTGTGCCACTAGAGATCCTGGTTCGAATCCAGGCTCTGTCGTAGCCGGCCGCGACTGGGAGACCAATGGTGCGGCGCACAATTGGCCCAGCGTCGTCCAGGGTAGGGGAGGGAATGGCCGGCAGGGAATGTAGCTCAGTTGGTAGAGCATGGCGTTTGCAACGCCAGGGGTTGTGGGTTCGATAAAATAATGTATGTGCTAACTGTAAGTCGCTCTGGATAAGAGCGTCTGCTAAATGACGTAAATGTAAATGTGATAGCTGATGTGAATGGTGCGTTAATCATCTAATCAAATCAATGTTTATTCGTCACAAGCACAGGATACAGGGTGTAAATGGTACAGTGATAATGCTTTAAAGATAATGCTTTAAAAAAATCTTGGCATAGATTGGGAGTTGATCAACGTTGGGAATAACCACTTTTGACTGTTACAAAGTAACAAATTGGAAGGTTCGTAAGTCACGTGGTCATCTGCCCTCCAATCGGAAATGACAGAAAGCGTTTATAAATTAAATCCAGATTAACAGCTAAATCGGTAAATATGAAACACCGGGTGGGGAATCAATTTGGAGATAATAATATTGACATAACATTTGATCTTATATCAAATATCTCTGGTAGCGTTGATGCCACAAGGGAACTGAAGCAATTGTCCACTTGGTGGCGCAAGTGTTCCACTGACCGTCGCATTTGAATGTTGAACCACTTGACTTCAATACATCATCAACGCAAATAATATGAACAATAAAAATAGCCTGTTTTTATTTTACATGTCTGTAGAGCCTTGTACGATAAGACCACGTTGAAGATGCCTTCATAAAGTTGCCGTCCTAAATTACTTAGAGGCCAAACTTCAAAGATGTCCATGGCACTGGACTGCAGTAAGAGCTAGGCCTACAGTGCGGCCTACGGAGCGGTCCTGGTGTATTGTCCTGGCTGCCTAAATGTTTCCTCCACATAATAAACTGTACAAACATGGCACTTTAGAGGGTTACTTTTACAATTAGCATTACTGAGTCACTACAACAAACTTCCTATCATGGACATGAAATGCCATTAGGCCTAATGAAGATACCGTATATGTAAGTTACTTAGTTGGTGTCTTGTGAATCAACTGGTCAGGGTTTAATATTTCCTCGATATTATACAAATGTTCCATCCCGAGAATAAATCACTCTTCTCCCGGGTAACCCGGTATTTTCCGCCAAAACCGGAAGTGTCATTCAAAAGCATTATAACGCTTATAAATGTCTGGATTTGATTAGAGCTTTGATCAGCATGAAAATACAAACCTGATGCTACCTGAGCCTGATCAGACATATATTAAATACATTTTACAAATCCAAATCCCAGATGAAGAATAAGACACTATTTCAAAGCATAGAACATGTAATGTTAGCCAAGTACAATGTAATTACTAGTTGTTACACAGGATTTAGCTAGTTAAAATGAAGTGTATCTTTAGGAGTACTTGTAATTAATGTGTACAGTACATTACCCATCCTGACAACCTGGCCCTCAATTTAAAGCTTGTGGAAGTGACATCCAAGTGGGAGAATAAATACACTAGTACACCACAGAGTATCTGTATAAGAAAATCATTCAGACCACACTGTGCTGCCAATCACAGTGTAAGGTGCGACATTTTGCGGGTGTGGACAGCTCGTTAGAGGATAGAGAAAGCTTGCATTGAAGAGCTGGGCATCGTGTTATGACCTGCATTATCTGAATTAGGCCCACAGAATTATACCTACGGAGGAGCGACTTCTATGGAGGAACTTTGAATGTCTGAACTTCAGAGTTGGTTTAACGTTGGACCAGAGCAGATGTTAGCTAGCTAGCTAACAACCTTGTTTGTGCAGTGCAGTGTAGCACTAGAATTAAAAACAGGTCCTACCTTTATGTCGTTAATAAATCCAATGTGAAACGTGGTGACTATAGTATCCTTAACTAGCATTGAAAAAGTAAATCCATTCTTCTCAAATTAAACATATCTCCCTAATTTCTGAATCATGCTTGTAACGTTGTCAGTAGGGTACAGTAACCTATGCTTCAGAGGGGAGGAGCAGGTAGTTTCCACACGCACACCCACTGACAAAGGTTTCCATTCCAGCTGGCAGGCAGAAACTGGAATACGTTTCTAGAGTGAGCTTTGTTGCGATTTTGTGGGACTGGAGAAAAATACCCGGAAAGTAAAATAAGGTTATTACCTGGATTACATGCTTTTAAAATAACTGCTGTTCCTGAAAAGTATAGAACACTTTAGTTTCCGGTTCTTTTTAACGTTATTTTTCAGTTCTGTTCCCTGAACCGGTTCCAACCCTAGATAAATTATTTGGATGTAGGTCATGCTTAGCCTAATAAACTATAAAGGGAAATAAATTGCTACAGTTTACACTTTTTTAGTAATTTAATGAAATGTTGTAATCTGATCTCGGAATGCACGGACCGTTGCACTGTGGTACTGGGGAACAGGAAGTTCCGGGCAGGCGGGCACCATTCTTCACAATAAAGAAAGCGCCAGAACTGTGCAGTCAAGAAGATACATTTTGTGTCCGTTTCTATTTATTACTAGAGGTATGTCATAGCACGTTTCTAATGTCGAAAGAACATGTCATACCATGCTAGGTAACACATCCGTTAAGGTATTATCACGTTTGGTAAAGGTTTGATGTGTTATTTTTGTGTCAAACCAAGTGAAGAACGTGATAAAAACTATTTTACAAGTCACATAGCTAGCGACTTTGGGTTTGTCTGAGTGGGTGTACATAATTTTCTCAAGGTAATTTAATAAATAATCAATTTATTTGAGATTTCTGTGTTCGTTTAGCATATTATTGCTTTTGTGTAAAATTCCTAAGCTGGTAAAATGGCGGCTACTCTCGGTCAGCGTCAACGGACTTCAGTGAGGACAGTGCGGGTGCATCAGATAGAGACAATTTCACGTTCGGACTACTGATTTGAAGCAGAATGTAATGATTATCAGTTTTCTACATGTGTACTAATATTCAGACACATTCTGTTGTTTCTGTCTTTATCAATAAATGTTGCTATGGTGTGAACAGGAAATACAATTGGTTTTTGATTGAAGTAATACAGTGAAGACAAGGTTTAAGGAAATTAGCACACAGTGCTGTCTAAAACAAACTGTAACCTTGTACTAAATGGATTTTGAGTCATTTATGCATTTATCTACTATAGGTTAGGTATTAGCTCAAAAGTATTGTGGAGCTCCTGCACCTTAATATAAACAGTACCGGCACCCAAAATGAGTATTAGCACCTATTTCAGTCCAATTCAAGCACTGAATTAGATAATTGAACAAGAAAATGTGAAAATATTTTTAGAGTATAAAGAAAGTGCCAGAACTGTCAAGACAATAACTTTTTGTATCTGTTTCTCTTTATTACTACTGGCCAATTCAGATAAGTCTGAGGCCGGTAACATCAACAGTGAGGACAAAACCCAGCCTGCCTCTCACCTTCCACGCTGAGTCCAAACCTACAGTCACTGGGTCCTGATTGTGACAGTGGAGCCCAGTTTACTGCAGGATCCAGAGATGGCATCAGTGAAGCTGGAAGACTGCAGTCAAACACTGGAGCTGAACGTCAACATTAAAGATGAAGAAGAGGAGGAGAAGATTGGGGAATCTGTTTCTCACGGTAAGAGCAGGTTCTATCTAACTAAGTTTGTTGGACATGATTTGGAAAGGCATACACGTGTCTATATACAGTGCATTCGGAAAGTATTCAGACCCCTTGACTTTTTCGACATTTTGTTACGTTACAGCCTTATTGTAAAATTGATTATATTGTTTTTTCCCCTCATCAATCTACACACAATCCCCCGTAATGACAAAGCAAAAACAACAACAACTGAACAATCATATTTACATAAGTATTCAGACCCTTTACTCAGTACTTTGTTTAAGCACCGTTGGCAGTGATTGCAGCCAAAGTCTTAATGTGTATGACGCTACAAGCTTGGCACACCTGTATTTTCATATCAAAAATAACATCAGATATTTCAACACCATCCAATTCCTTTTCCAGATCCAATTTAGTGTCTTCTGAAGTAGAGGAAAAATCAAGACCTGACTAGTTCAGTTCTCAGGAGATTCAGAGTTGTAAAGTGTGTTGTAGTAGGAAGCAAATGTTTGGTTTATTTCTACAGGATCCATTGATAATTGTCCTTGTAAATTATGAATTGCATTAAAGGCTGAATTTTACTTCTTAATGTGCCAGGCCAGCAATTTACCAGGTTTTTCACCTTGATCATTGGACTGTTTCAGCCTAGTTAAGCTGTTTGCAGCCTTAGAGGTGGGAAGTTCTTCATACTGAGCTTTAAGACCAAATCATTCCTTGTTTACTTCTACTGAGTTATCCAAAAAAGCTTCCCTCTCCAATTCTCTCATTTTGCTCTCCGTCTCTCATTTTCTGATTTATTAGATTTGAAACTGGTAAAACATATAATTTGCCCTCAAATATGTGCTTTGAAAGCCTCCCATCTGGTACTCGCTGATGTTTGGTCAGTGTTCAATGTCAAATAAACATCTATATGCACTCCAACGTAATGTAAGAAGTCTGGGTCCTGTAACCATCTGGGATGCAAACGCCATCTAGAGGATCCTTTTACTAGTTTTGTATCCCTATAGAATAATGACACAAGGGAATGGTCATTCAAAACAATAGTATCATATCCATTTCCTGCTACATTGGGAAGCAATGAGCAAGAAACCAAAAAGTAGTCTACATGTGAATATGATTTAAATGTGAACATGAATTCTCCCTTTTACTCGGGTTCTGAGTCCTCCAAGGTTCACATAGATTTAAGTCCTTAATGAAATGCTGTAATTTCTTTCTACTCTGCGAGTGGGAAGTGTCTAAACCAGAGGAGCGATCTAGATGAAGATCAAGAGTGCAATTAAAGTCCCATGCCATTAGGACCTTACCAGGAATGGAGGCTATCAATAGAAATACATTCTCAAAGAATTTGGGATTATCATCATTAGGACCATAAACATTAACCAGATTAATATGCTCCTTCAAAAGAGTTTCCTGTATCTAAATGTATCTACCAGCTGTATCAGTTATAATAGTATCCACTTGAAACGGAACAGATTAGTGAATTAAAACCATAACACCATGAGAATGAGAGGAGAAATAGGATGCTATTACTTGCCCTTGTCATCTCCTGCATACTTTAAGTAGCTCATCCTTCAACAAGTGAGTTTCTTGTAGGAACACAATAGATGAATGAAGTTGTTTAAGCCTAGTAATAACCTGTTTTAAGCTTGGATAGTTTACAAACTCCACAGACATTCCACAAAGTACATTTAAGTTTAGCATTTGAAGTCATTTAACCAAAGATGTAAACATGGAATAAGCTATAGCATAAAGGCATATCTAAAATATGTTTAGTAACCACAAGGACCGCAGGAATATTTTGTAGTAAGGAAAATATGTAAAGATCTGTTGGAAGAAACAAACATAAATCTATCCTAACAACACAGGGTATTTTGCTAGTAGCCTATATAGTAGCCTAAATATCACAACAAAAGGCCTCTCTAGCAAGATGATATGTGAAATATCACGTAGTATTTGTTTGAAAAGTAGCAAAGAATAGCTCCACCTAAAACAGTAACGCTAGTTAGTGAAGCCTGAGACTAACGTTAACGTTACAGTAGGATCTGTACACAATTTAATTTCTATGCTTACTCCTGGTGTAGTATTGGGAATTATTTAATTTCTTTCTGAACAGACTGCAGAGTGCTGCAGCACCTCCAGCACACTTCCCACAGCTATTATTCTATTAGGAGATAAATGATGAAGTGCAATGCTGGAGAGAAGAGAGTTGCCGGCTTATGTCTATAACAGCACAGAGAGGGAGAGAGATCATAGAAAGTGAATGTCATTGTATTTCTGTGAGAGATACAGGCGTGCTTCTCTCTCTCACCACAGCAATGGCCACGCCTTGGTCTAGGCTACAATGTTGCGCAAACCATAAACCCCGGACGGCCCAACATTAACCAATTCTTAGAATATCATGCACGTTTTCACATTACGTTTTTTTAGGGGGCATGACAATTACAGAGGAATCCAAATTGAATTATTCTGATTGCTTCTATTAAGATTTTTACATTGCAAACAGTGGAAATTATTTTTCTTCCCACAAGAGGTAGGTTACGTGATTCTGGCAAATGGGTTCCGGAACGAAAGACTACAAAACTGAGAGGTACCAGAGGATCCAGCTCAAATTAAGCACCACCCTTCTCATATAATGGGGTAGGGCCATCCCAAGGATCCCTGAACGCACGGACGGTTGCACCAAGGATTTCTTATAACTAAACCAAGATAGACCACAGCTGGTCGTTTCCAATGGAAACAGATGATTCATAGTGGGCAGAGCCAAGCACGAGCTAGCGAGATCCTATTGGCGTGTTCTAGCACACATCTGCATATTTCTGTTAGGGAACGCCTCCTCTGTGAAGCGCTCGTGTGCAATAACTCAAATCAAATCAAATGTTATTGGCCACATGTGCCGAATACAACAGGTGCAGACATTACAGTGAAATGCTTACTTACAGCCCTTAACCAACAGTGCATTTATTTTTTATAAAAAGTAAACTAAAACAACCAAAAAGTGTTGAGGGGAAAAAAAAGAGCAGAAGTAAAATAAAATAACAGTAGGGAGGCTATATATACAGGGGGGTACCGGTGCAGAGTCAATGTGCAGGGGCACTGGCTAGTTGAGGTAGTTTAAGTAATATGTACATGTGGGTAGAGCTAAAGTGACTATGCATAAATAATTAACAGAGTAGCAGCAGCGTAAAAAGATAGGGTGGGGGTCAGTGCAAATAGTCCAGGTAGCCGTGATTAGCTGTTCAGGAGTCTTATGGCTTGAGGGTAGAAGCTGTTCAGAAGTCTTTTGGACCTAGACTTGGCGCTCCGGGTACCGCTTGCCATGCGGTAGCAGAGAGAACAGTCTATGACTAGGGTGGCTGGAGTCTTTGACAATTTTGAGGGCCTTCCTCTGACACCGCCTGTATAGAGGTCATGGATGGCAGGAAGCTTGGCCCCAGTGATGTACTGGGCCGTACGCACTACCCTCTGTAGTGCCTTGCGGTCGGAGGCCAAGCAGTTGCCATACCAGGCGGTGATGCAACCAGTCAGGATGCTCTCGATGGTGCAGCTGTATAATTTTTTGAGGAGGACCCATGCCAAATCTTTTCAGTCTCCTGAGGGGGAATAGGCTTTGTCGTGCCCTCTTCACGACTGTCTTGGTGTGTTTGGACCATGATAGTTCGTTGGTGATGTGGACAGGCAGGCACGCACCATTCTTCAGTATAAAGAAAGTGCCAGAACTGTAATGTCAAGAAGATAACATTTGTGTCCGTTTCTATTTATTACTATAGGTATGTGTTATGACGAGTTTCTCTGGCATCAAGTAATTCAGTATGCAAGAGAATAGTTAAACACTTAGATGTAGAGTTGGTTCAAAGTATTTAATATTACAGTACCAGATTCACATGACAATCTGAATGACTTACATAGAAAACCTCTTAGTTTATATAATGATTTTACGAGCTAATTCCATCCAACAGTTGCCAACCATTATTGAGTGTCACTCCTCGCCACATATAGGATCACCCTATATGGTATCGTGTTGCACCCTAGTCAGGATATTCCATCACGTACTCCTTCTAAGATTAGCACCAGTGGCCCCCCAGCTATCTTGGCCCGCATACCTTCTGGCACCCACCAGTGACAGAAATAAATACATGGAATGTATGTCATCCTCCAAATCCTTATGCAGCTCTCAATATTCCAAACATTGGCTAATACTTTATAAAATATGTAATATCAGTATGTAATAGCACGTTTAAACTTTCTAATATCGAAAGAACATGTCATACCATGCTAGGTAACAAATCCGTCAAGGTATTATCACGTTTGGTAAAGGTTTGATGTGTTATTTTTATGTCAAACTGAGTAAACCTGGTAACTATTTTACAAGTCACATAGCTAGATACTTTGGGTTTGTCTGAATGGATGTACATCATTTCCTCAAGGTGATTTCATAAAGAATCCATTTATTTTAGATTTCCGAGTTTGTTTTGCATTTTTGGTTTTGTGTAAAATTAACGAGCTGGTAAAATGGCGCCGCCCACTCGGTCAGCGTCAACAGACTTCAGTGCATCAGAGAGACAATTTCACGGTTGCACTACTGTTTTGAAGCTGAATGTAATGAATATCAGTTTTCTACATGTGTACTAATATTCAGACACATTCAGTTGTTTCTGTATTTATCGATAAATGTTACTATGGTGTGAACGGAAAATACAATTGGTTTTTGATTGAAGTAATACAGTGAAGACAAGGTTATTCAGGAAAATAGTACATAGTGCTGCCTAAAACAAACTGTGACCTTTGAACTAAATGGCTTTTGTCATTTATGCATTTACAGTACCAGTCAAAAGTTTGGACACACCTACTCATTCAAGGGTTTTTCTTAATTTTTACTATTTTCTACATTGTAGAATAATAGTGAAGACATTTAAACTATGAAATAACACATATGGAATCATGTAGTAACCAAAAAAGTGTTAAACATCAAATATATTTTAGATTCTTCGAAGTAGCCACCCTTTGCCTTGATGATAGCTTTGTAGAATCTTTGTAATCTACAATGTAGAAAATAATACAAATAGAGAAAACTCCTGGAATGAGTAGATTTTCTAAAACTTTTGAAGTCGACAAACTGCCAATGTTTTAAAGTTCTATTAAATGAGTCTGTGTAGTTACTAACCCTTGTGATAGTGAGTGGAGGATGATATGGCTTCTACATCTGCATTGCTTGCTCTTTGGGGTTTTAGGCTGGGTTTCTGTAAAGCACTTTGTGACAACTTCTGATGTAAAAAGGGCTTCATAAAATACATTTGATTGACATGTATATCACACCAACTGACTGGTTCTTCTAAATGTTGTTCACACAGGAGACCGTGTTGAGACATTCTCTACATCCAGCAAGCAACAGCAGAAAGATCACAGAGCTAAGAGGTCTCACCATTGCCCATATTGTGAGGAGAGTTTCTCAATTCTATCAAAGTTAAAAATACACCTACAAGTACACACAGGAGAGAATCTGTATTCCTGTACTGACTGTGGGAAGAATTTCACAACATCAAAGGCTCTGACAGTTCATCAGAGAGTGCACACAGGAGAGAAGCCTTACTCCTGCTCTGTCTGTGGGAAGAGTTTCTCTCAACAGGGCAACTTTAAAAAACATGAACGTATACACACAGGAGAGAAGCCTTACTCCTGCTCTGACTGTGGGAAGAGTTTCTCTCAACAGGGCCACTTAAAAACGCATGAACTTATACATACAGGAGAGAAGCCTTACTCCTGCTCTGACTGTGGAAAGAGTTTCTCTCGACTGGGCACCTTAAAACAACATGAACGTATACATACAGGAGAAAAGCCTTACTCCTGCACGCACTGTGGGAAATGCTTCACAACATCCGCTCCTCTAAAAGGTCATCAGAGAACACACACAGGAGAGAAGCCTTACTCCTGCTCTGACTGTGGGAAGAGTTTCTCTCAACAGGGCCACTTAGAAACGCATGAACTTATACATACAGGAGAGAAGCCTTACTCCTGCTCTGACTGTGGAAAGAGTTTCTCTCGACTGGGCACCTTAAAACAACATGAACGTATACACACAGGAGAGAAGACTTACTCCTGCTCTGACTGTGTAAAATGCTTCAAAACATCAACTGAGCTAAAGGTTCATCAGAGAACACACACAGGAGAGAATCCTTACTCCTGCTCTGACTGTGGGAAGAGTTTATCTTCACTGGGCCTCTTAGAAAAACATGAACGTATACATACAGGAGAGAAGCCTTACTTCTGCTCTGACTGTGGGGCACGTTTCTCTCTACTGTTTACCTTAAAACAACATGAACGTATACATACAGGAGAGAAGCCTTACTTCTGCTCTGACTGTGGGGCACGTTTCTCTCAACTGTTTACCTTAAAACAACATGAACGTATACATACAGGAGAGAAGCCTTACTCCTGCTCTGACTGTGGGAAGAGTTTCTCTCGACTGGACCACTTAGAAAAACATGAACGTATACATACAGGAGAGAAGCCTTACTTCTGCTCTGACTGTGGCAAGAGTTTCTCTGTACAGGACCGCTTAAAATCACACCAACGGATACACACAGGAGAGAAGCCTTACTTCTGCTCTGACTGTGGGGCAAGTTTCTCTCAACTGGGCACCTTAAAAACAACATGAACGTATACACACAGGAGAGAAGCCTTACTCCTGCTCTGACTGTGTGAAATGCTTCACAACATCAACTGAGCTAAAAGTTCATCAGAGAACACACACAGGAGAGAAGCCTTACTCCTGCTCTGATTGTGTAAAATGCTTCAGAACATCATCTCAGCTAAAAGTTCATCAGAGAACACACACAAGATAGAAGCCGTTTTCCTGCTCTGACTGTGGAAAGATTTTCTCTCAAATGGCCCATTTTAAAAAGACACAAAGGTAAACATAAAGGAGAGAAGCCTTACCACTGATCTGACTGTAGAAAATGTTTTAAAACAACAGCTGAGCTTAAAAGGTCATGATGTAAGAGAAAGTAGCAGACACTCAGATGGAAGTTTGATGTACATTTATTTCAGTACTGGATCACATAATAAGACGAACGCGCTTTGCCTCTTATCATATGACTGACTTACATAGACTCTCTCTCAGCCTATATAGTGCTCTTCAAGTCTACTTTTATCCTTCCCAGTTGCTAACTATTACTAGCTGCCACTCACTTCCTACATATCATTCCTCTCCCTGGTGTCATATCTCACCCTAGCCAGTCCATTCCATCACGCACCAATCCTAAGATTAGCACTAGTGGACCCCAATCTATCTTGGCACACCGACCCTCTGCTCATCACTCTTGTTACCACTAACACATGGTTTTCTTATCCTCTCTACATACAATTTACAATCTTTATAATATTGGATCAAACACTCTTCATATCAACTGCCATCAGGAAAATACAGAATATTTTCAACAGATGGGGAGAAACAATGACATGGAGAAAATACAGAAACACAGTGCAAATGTTTATCAAGGAAGCAAAGACAAACTACTACAAAACTGAAATCCAGGACTTCGATGGACTGGGACCAAAGAAAACATATTTGCTGAGGCATGGACAAGCACCATACCTCTTGCCATCTTCCCCCTGCCCAGCTGACCGCTACAGACTGCTGACAGCTACAGTCCCTTGGTCAGAGGACCATCCACAACCTGCACCACTAATCCTAGGAGGACAGGAAGTACCAGTGGTAACAACAACCAAGTGTCTTGGTTTTCATCTAGACTCTAACCTCAGTGGTGACAAGTGGAGCAGTCAGTGAGAAAGGCCTCAAAACGCCTTTTTGACTGTTCTTGCCAGTAATGTCCTACTGAAGATCTGGCCACAGTCTATACTACACTGGCCAGGCCTTGTCTGGAATACGGTGGAGTGCTGTTAGTTGGATGCAGTTAAAAAAGCAGCAGGCCCAACTAGACAGGGTGCAGAGGAGGGCCTTGAGGATCATCTCCAGAGGTGGAGCAGTCCAACCACAGCTCCCGTCACTGCAGAGCAGGCAAGAACAGGCTGCAGTGCACCTGGTGAAGGACATGCACACTCAAACCATCCACTGAATGACCAGCTCCCTCCAAAAAGAGGTAACTGCACCACCAGGCTCCTGAGAAACATCCACAAACTGTCCTGTATAACTGCCCGTACAAACCGCCTGCGAAACGCCACTCTACCCACTGCTATCAGACTGCATAACAACTCCAGCTCTTAAATGGTTTTCCCAAAAACTTTTTTTTTTATCACATTTTAATATTTCAATTTCCATCATGAAAAATGTCCTGTAATGTTTCAAGTGTTCTGTATTCTACTTATGTCACGTATTGTGTTGTGTATTTAACAGGTAGCCTAGTGGTTAAGAGTGTTGGGCCAGTAACTGAAAGGTCGCTGGTTTGAATCCTGAGCCAACTAGGTCAAAAATCTGTCATTGTGGCCTTGAGCAAGGCAATTAACCCCAATTGGTCCAATAAGTCGCTCTGGATAAGAGCATCTGCTAAATTACAAATATGTAATGAAAAATGATGTTTGTACATGAGTTTGTGCTGGGCAACCTCTTCTTCTCTTGTGCTTAATTATAACAAAGTGTTTAAAGTGACATAGTTAGTGTCTATACAGTGCATTCTGAAAGTATTCAGACCCCTTGACTTTTCTACAAGAAAATACGTTGCAGCGTTATTGTAAAATTAATTCAAAATGTATATATAATCCCTCATCAATCTATACACAATACCACATAATGACAAAGCGAAAACAGGTTGAGACATTTTTGCAAATGTATTCGAAATTAAAAACAGATACCTTATTTAAATAAGTATTCCAGACGCTTTTCTATGAATCTCGAAATTTAGCTCAGGTGCATCCTGTTTCCATTGATCTTCCTTGTGATTTTTTCTACAACTTGATTGGAGTCCACCTGAGATCAATTAAATTGATTGGACATGGTTTGGAAAGGTACACACCTGTCTATATAAAGGTCCCACAGTTGACAGTGCATGTCAGAGCAAAAACCAAGCCATGAGGTCAAAGGTATTGTCCGTAGAGCTCCGAGACAGGATTGTGTCGAGGCACATATCTGGGGAAGGGTACCAAAAAATGTCTGCAGCATTGAAGGTCCCCAAGAACACAGTGGCCTCCATCATTCTTAAATGGAAGAAGTTTGGAACCACCAAGACTCTTCCTAGAGCTGTCCGCCCGGCCAAACTGAGCAATCAGGGGAGAAGGGCCATGGTCAGGGAGGTGACCAAGAACCCGATGATCACTTTGACAGAGCTCCAGAGTGCAGCCCGCTTGGAGTTTGCCAAGAGGCACCTAAAGGACTCTGACCATGAGAAACAAGATTCTCTGTTCTGATGTTACCAAGATTGAACTCTTTGACCTGAATGCCAAGCGTCACGTCTGGAGGAAACCTGGCACCACTACGGTGAAGCATGGATGTTTTTCAGAGGCAGGGACTGGGAGACTAGTCCGGATCGAGGGAATAATGAACGGAGCAAAGTACAGAGAGATCCTTGATGAAAACCTGCTCCAGAGCGCTCAGGACTTCTGACTGGGGCGAAGGTTCACCTGGCCCAGCCAGAGCCCAGACTTGAACCCGATTGAACATCTCCGGAGAGACCAGAAAATAGCTGTGCAGCAATGCTCCCCATCCAACCTGATAGAGTTTGAGAGGATCTGCAGAGAAGAATGAATGAAACTCCCCAAATACAGGTGTGCCAAGCTTGTAGCATCATACCCAAGAAGACTCGATGCTGTAATCGCTGCCAAAGGTGCTTCAAGAAAGTACTGAGTAAAGGGTCTGAATACTTATGTACATTTAATATTTCCGTTTTTTATTAATAAATTAGGAAAAATGTATAAAAACCTGTCTTTTGCTTTGACATTATGGGGTATTGTGTGTAGATTGATGAGGGGAAAAAATGATTTAACCAACTTTAGAATATGGCTGTAACGTAATAAAATGTGGAAAAAGTCAAGGGGTCTGAATACTTTCAGATTGCACTGTATATAGCCAAGCTACCATTGACTAGGTATTGGCACCCCATGTATATAGCCAAGCTACCATTGACTAGGTATTGGCACCCCATGTATATAGCCAAGCTATCATTGACTAGGTATTGGCACCCCATGTATATTGCCAAGCTACCATTGACTAGGTATTGGCACCCCCATGTTATAGCCAAGCTACCATTGACTAGGTATTGGCACCCCATGTATATAGCCAAGCTACCATTGCTCATCGTGTATTAATTCCTTGTGCTACAATCTTTTTCCTATTATTATAATTGTTGTATTGTGTTCTCCATTGTTGGTCAACATTTCACTGTTAGTTTACACCTGTTGTTTACCAAACATGTGACAAAATGAAATGACTACGTATTTAGTTAATTGTCTTCTAAAACTATACTGAAAAAATATATCAACTTGACATGTAAAGTGTTGGTCCCATGTTTCATGAGCTGAAATAAAAGATCCCGGATATTTTCCATACGCACAAAAAGCTTATTTCTCTCAAATTTGGTGCACAAATTTGTTTCCATTTCTGTTAGTGAGCATTTCTCCTTTGCCAAGATAATCAACCCACCTGCGAGTTGTGGCATATCAAGAAGCTGATTAAACAGCATGATCATTACACAGGTGCACCTTGTGCTGGGTACAATAGAAGGCCACTCTGAAATGTGCAGTTTTGTCACACAACACAATGCCTAGATGTCTACATTTTGAGGGAGTGCACAATTGGCATGCTGACTGCAGGAATGTTCACAAGAGCTGTTGCCAGAGAATTGAATGTACATTTCTCTACCGAGAATTTGGCAGAACGTCCAACTGGCTTCACAGCCGCAGACCACGTGTAACCGTGCAAGCCCAGGACCTCCACATCTGGCATCTTAACCTGCAGGATCATCTGAGATCAGCCACCCGGACAGCTGATGAAACTGAGGAGTATTTCTATCTGTAATAAAGCCCTTTAGTGGGGAAAAATCATTCTTATTGGCTGATGGGTGGGCCTGGCTCTCAAATGGTTGGGCCTATGCCTTCCCAGGCCCACCCATGGCTGCGCCCTTGCCCATTCATGTGAAATCCATAGAATAGGGCCTAATTAATGTATTTCAATTGACTGATTTCCTTATATGCACTGTACCCCAGTAAAATTGTTGAATGTTGTGTTTATATTTTTGTTCAGTTAAAATCTTACCAAAAAACTGATGATGAATATGTTTGGAAAACTGCATTGATCTGCCAATGAAAAATAATGTTTGTACATGAATTTGTACTGGTCAACCTCTCCTCCTCTTTTGTATTCAGTTCTTCCATATTATATCTGATAGTATGAATGGTTCTTATGGTTGTATTCAGTTCTTCCATATTAGATCTGACAATATGAATGGTTCTTATGGTTGTATTCAGTTCTTCCATATTAGATCTGACTGTATGCATGGTTCTTATGGGCTGAGTGCCTGGAGTGACTCCAGTCATACCAAGTTTTCTTTGACCCTGTGATCTCACCAGGACAGAACCACCAGATGGTGGCAGTGATGTACCTTTCATTGATATGAATGCTCAGAGTGAAAGACCTGAGTACTCACATGTGATGGCCCACATAAACCCCAACCTTTCCTATTGTGTTAGTAAGGACCACAGCATATTCGGCAGCCATTGTTCAAAATGTGTTCATACATACGGTACAATGGGAGGGGGTGTGGCATTCACAGGGGACCAGGAAGTTGATCTCAGACTTCTATTTAGGACTGGGATCCTATCCAGAGTTGACAGATTACAAACCCAGCCTGCCTCTCTCCTTCCACACTGATTCTAAACCTATAGTCACCTAGTCCTGATTGTGACAGTGGAGCCTAGTTTGCATTGCAGGATCTAGAGATGGCATCAGTAGACAGGTTTCCATTGGCCTAGGTTTATTTGACAAAAAAACATTTAGCAAAGAAATCATTGCAACATGATGGAAACGGCAGATACAGGAGACATTTTCTAAAGATCCACAAATGTTTTATCCGTTCGACAGGGGCAGGAAAACATTGAAGAACCACAGTGCAATGTCGCGAAGGTGTAAAAATGGCACTGCTAAAATCAGAGATTCTTCTCCTGAGTACATACCTTCGAATCTTGAGTACACACCGACGTCCCCTGTATACAAACCTTACATATAGGACTTCAAGTTGTAAAATAGTGAACTACTCCTTTAATGGAGTGGTAGGTGCTATGAAAGGGATGTAAAAAAATTAAAAAAAAAACGATAATGTTGTATTTTGTTTATTAGTCCACTGTTAATACAACGGCAAAAATGTTGCATGTTAGCAATTAAGTTTTCAAGATTTCAGTACAGAGAAACAAGTGTGATGATGCAAATGAGGAAAATGATAATTCCATACAATTTGCATCATCACACTTGTTGCAATGTACTACAGTGTTTCCCAATCCTGGTCCATGGGACACAAAGGGGTGAGCTTTTTAGTTTTTGCCCTAACACTCACACAGTGGATTCAACTAAGCAACTCCAGCCTGTGAATGGAATAAGGTATGTGAGGGCAAAAACAAACAAGTACACATTTTTACATTTTAGTCATTTAGCAGACGCTCTTATCCAGAACGACTTACAGTTAGTGAGTGCATACATTATTATTATTTTTATACTGGAATCGAACCCTCAACTCTGGCATGCCATGCTCTACCAACTGAGCTACATCCCTGCCGGCCATTCCCTCCCCTACCCTGGACGACGCTGGGCCAATTGTTCGCCGCCCCATGGGTCTCCCGGTCGCGGCCGGCTACGACAGAGCCTTTTGGGACCAGGATTGTGGAACACTGCTGTACTGAAAGTCCTCCATCTTGAGAACTTCACTGCTGACACGTACATTTTTGGGGATTGTATACAGGGTGAGGAAACCAATGTGTACATTTGTAATTTGATTGAACTATCCCTTTAATTAGAGTTCTTTTGGAGTTACATTTAGTCAGAGGTGCATTTGCTCTAAGCATGTGCTATAAATAAACATTATTTTATTTTATAAAGAAAACTTATTTTGTCATCTCTTAAGAAGGATAGGCCAACCGAACGAGTGCTTCCACACTCCCTTAAAAGACCTTTGCTTGAAAAACGAGAAAAAAGTGGCAGTAGTACTGTTTGTCCATTTTGAGACGCCATAGACCCCTTTCTGCGTCTACAAACATTGCTGCAAGAGGGGGATGGGCGCGAGTTGGTGGCAGAACAAGGGGGAGGTCTTATAGAACGCCAGCAAAAAAAGCCTCTATTTACATGTTGCTTATGAGTGCATTTCACACTACTTTGGATTATAATTGGATTTTAAGGCTCGTATGAATGCCCTGCTTAATATAATGTTTGTGGCATCATCACAAATCAACTGCATTATACTTAAAAAACACTTCAACTTCAATCAGTAAAATGGCTCTTTGGCTATATTTTGCTATAGGCTATATCAATGAGCATTAGCATTGTAGCTAACAACTGCGGCATCCAAAATTGTTATTTTATATGTTATGTTATAAAGATCACAACCAAATATAATCATAGCGGCTGTTCAAGCAAGAATCAAAACATAATTGTAAGTGTATGAGAACCCAAAAAAAGTTATTTTGTTTAGAAGTAATAAAAATGTAAATCTAGACTACTGCCGCCAAGAGTCGCACGCATCTGTTTGTGCCGTCAGTGTGTCATGTACTGGAAAAGAGTCTATAGCCACTTCCTCAAAATAGTCAGAAAACTCAAGAAATCTGTCTTTAATGTTGATATTTTTGCCGAGGAAATCTTAGTCGTGCAATTTTACATCTAACTAACATGTTTGGTTCAGTATTTCTCAATGAAAAAACCTGCATGAAAACGAGTCTTCTCAAGTTTAATGACAACAAAGACTTTATTGAAGAATCCCTACTGTTGACCAATCACCAACGCAGGGGCGTAGAGTTCGGCTACCGACTTGCCTCGAGGAAAACATTTTGTGTTCCCGAAAAGCCTAAAAAATCCTTACCAAAAGTCCAAAACGAAAATAAAAAGTAATAATATATGCACAAACTCTTCCGAACTGTTTCGGCTGGGAAACATGCTGACGCCTTAAAGGCTAACACAAAGTCTGTCTTACAATGGTTTCAGTAGTCCTACACTGTCACAGGGTATAGATTATACCCCTATTTAGACCTGAAGTAGCAGATAGTCTAAATCCAGATTAGTGACAATATCGGAACGCTTAAACCTTTTGTAACAGAATTATTGTTAGTCCAGCATGAAGTTTGAGCTTTCCTTACCACTGCTACACCTGGCTATCAGCCACCGGAGCAAAGTCTGGCAGCGAAAAAGTTTATTCAGCCTCATTTACTGCCTTAAAAAAACATAGCTGATATGGCTGACTTGCTAAAACAAATATGGTTTCTACTGACTCCTTCTGGATTTGTGTAAGTCAATAGGAACTGGCGAGTTAAATAAAGGTTCAATAATATTAATAAAATATGTACATATTTAAATGGCTACTGTAAAACACATAGGGTGTTCACTCCTTAGGCCTACCTTCCTTTCTGCGTCGGACTTCGGCCTCATGTCTGGGGTGGAAAATCTACTTCTGAAAGTACCATGCTTAGATGCATAATAACATCTCAGATTGAACTCTTCGCAAACAGCGACAGTTTCGTTGCAAACAAGACACACTGGTTTGATATTGTAGAAATACGATGAATATATTTTAATAGAACAGGTAGGACTATTAATATCTCCCGAGTGGCGCAGTGGTCTAAGGCACTGCATCGCAATGCTAGCTGTGCCACAGCCGGCCGCGACCAGGAGACCCATGGGCGGCGCACAATTGGTCCAGCGTCGTCCAAGGTAGGGGAGGGTTTGGTTGGTATAAGATTGAAATGGGAAAATAATGTACCTGTGAAAACCCTATGAAATAGCTCCCCAATACCGTCTGATGTATATATTTAATGTATTACATAAATGGTGACCACAGCCCTTCCGCCAATCAATTTAAAACTTGTTTGACTGTGTTTTTCCCACCCTGCTGAATGTATCCAATGTTCCATATCAAATGGGTCCTATTATGACACATCTGGCAGTTTCTTCTCTCCATCTTTCTTGGCCTAGTATCATTTTTTTTTACAAAAATCAGTGTTTTTTGCTCAGTACCATGTCAGGAAAATACCATGGTACTAGTGCAGCTACCATGGTATTTCCCTGACATGGTATTACAATGAAAAAGATACCATGGTACTATCATGTTTATTGGGTCACTACAGCGGCAGGAAAATGCCATGGTATTTGCACCAGTGCCATAGTATTTTCCTGCCTTGGTAGTGACCCAAAACACATCATAGTACAATGGAATGTTGTTGTTCATTTTCTACCATGGTGCATTTTTTGTAAGAGCTGTCCTTCACATCGGAGTGCCAATGCTGTCTCTTTGTTGTCCTACTAACAACATCAGCTACATAGTCTAGCCTACTATGGCCCTGTCCCTCTGGCCAGGGTAAACAAAGAGGTAATGTTGTGTCTTGTACTATACAGTATAGGCCATTTGTTTGGGAGAATGGCTAAATAGAATCAAATTTGGTTCATCATATAGACACTAACTATTATATTTAAAACAGTTTGTTTCATTTAATTATACACAAGAAGATGTTGCCCAGAACAAATTAATGTACAAAACATTATTTTTCATTACATTTTTGTCATTTAGCAGATGCTCTTATCCAGAGCAACTTACAGGACCAATTAGGGTTAATTGCCTTGATCAAGGGCACAACGACAGATTTTTCACCTAGTTGGCTCGGGATTCAAACCAGCGACCTTTCAGTTACTGACCCAACACTCTTAACCGCTAGGCTACCTGCCACCAGATCAATTAACTTCAATAAAGTCATCCAAATAAATTCATAATCAATGACTAAAATAATGAATCTAGTTTTAAAAGACAATGTAATTAACACAAGTAGTCGATTCATAGCCTGTTTATCATTAAACAAAAAGTTGTTTAGTAATATAAAATAATCCACCCAAACTAATGCTGAAAACTGATCATCACACCATCTTTATCTGATATACAGTGCATTCCTAAAGTATTCAAATCCCTTGACTTTTCCACATTTTGTTACGTTACAGCCTTATTCTAAAATTGATTACATCGTTTTTCCCTCATCAATCTACACACAATACCCCCATAATGACAACGAAAACAGTATTTTTGCAAATAGAAAGAAAAAAAAACTTTAAATATCACATTTACATAAGTATTCAGACCCTTTACTCAGTACTTTGTTGAAGCGCCTTTGGCAGCGATTACAGCCTTGAGTCTTCTTGGGTACGACGCTACAAGCTTGACACACCTGTATTTGGGGAGTTTCTCCCATTCTTCTCTGCAGATCCTCTCAAGCTCTGTCAAGTTGGATGGGGAGCGTCGCTGCACAGCTATTTTCTGGTCTCTCCAGAGATGTTCGATCGGGTTCAAGTCCGGGCTCTGGTGGACCACTCCTGCGTTGTCTTAGCTGTGTGCTTAGGGTCGTTGTCCTGTTGGAAGGTGAACCTTAGCCCCAGTCTAAGGTCCTGAGCACTCTGGAGCAGGTTGTCATCAGGGATCTCTCTGTACTTTGCTCCGTTTATCTTTCCCTTGATCCTGACTTGTCTCCCAGTCACTGCCACTGAAAAACATCCCTACAGCATGATGCTGCTACCACCATGCTCTGACATGCACTGTCAACTGTGGGACCTTATATAGACAGGTGTGTGCCATTCCAAATCATGTCCAATCAATTGAATTTAACATAAGTGGACTCCAATCAAGTTGTTGAAACATCACAAGGATGTTTCCTTAATGGAAACAGGATGCACCGGAGCTTAATTTCAAGTCTCATAGCAAAGGGTCTGAATACTATTTCAGGTTTTTATTTTTAATACATTTGCTAAAAATTCTAAAAAGGGCTGTTGTGTGTAGATTGATGAGGAAAATGTTTTATTTCATCAATAATATAATAAGGCTGTAACCTAACAAAATGTGGAAGAAGTCGAGGAGTCTGAATACTTTCCAAAGGCACTGAGTGTACAAAACATTAGGAACACCTTCCTAATATTGAGTTGCATCCCCCTTTGTCCTCAGAACAGCCTCAATTCGTCGGGGCATGGACTCTCCAAGGTGTGTAGAGCGTTCCACAGAGATGCTGGCCCATGTTGACTGTAATGCTTCCCACAGTTGTGGCAGGTTGGCTGGGAGTGGATCTCTACTCCGAATAGCTTGTTCCATCCGATGCACAATTGGATGGAGGGAGATCTGGTGCCTCAGAAGGCCACTGCAGTAAGCTGAATTCACTGTCATGTTCGTGGAACCAATCCTGGACAAGCCTTGTGGCATGGGGCATAATCCTGCTGAAAAAAATCTATTTGCAGATGGATAACTACACGGCATGGATGCATGTACTCATGGTTTCCTCCATACCCTGGTACAGCAAAACTGACAAGGTGAACACTGATCAGTAAAGTAAATAGATGCCAACATTATACAACACTCCCTTTCCTCTGCACAGTTCTCTCACAGTGAGAAACAATAGGATTACAATAGAGTGTTCTATGCTTTCTTCATTTGATCCAATCCACTACCACTTCTTATTTATACGTTGGTGTCTTTTTAAATTGCCCAATCTGTAGAATCTCGTCTCACAGTCAGTGCAGTAATAAGTCTTCTCTTCAGTGTGTAATCGTTGGTGTATTTTTACATTACATTGCCAATCGGGAGAAACTCTTGCCATATTAAGAACAGAAGTAAGGATTCTCTCCTGGGTGTGTTCTCTGATGACCTTTTAGCTCAGCTGTTGTTTTAAAACATTTTCTACAGTCAGATCAGTGGTAAGGCTTCTCTATTTTATGTTTACCTTGGTGTCTTTTTAAATGGCCCATTTAGTCAGAGCAGGAAAACGGCTTCTATCCTGTGTGTGTTCTCTGATTAAGTTTTAGCTGATATGATGTTGTGAAGCATTTTCCACAGTCAGAGCAGGAGTAAGGCTTCTATCCTGTGTGTGTTCTCTGATGAATTTTTAGCTCAGTTGATGTTGTGAAGCATTTTCCACAGTCAGAGCAGGAGTAAGGCTGCTCTCCTGTGTGCACTCTCTGATGAGTTGTCAGAGCCCCTGCTGTTGTGAAGCTCTTACCACAGGCAAAGCAGGAGTAAGACTTCTCTCCTGTGTGTATACGTTCATGTGTTTTTAAGTTGCCCAGTCGAGAGAAACTCTTCCCACATTCAGAGCAGGAGTAAGGCTTCTCTCCTGTGTGTGTTCTCTGATGAATTTTTTGCTCAGTTGATGTTGTGAAGCATTTCACACAGTCAGAGCAGGAGTAAGGCTTCTCTCCTGTGTGTATACGTTCATGTTGTTTTAAGTTGCCCGGTTGTGAGAAACTCGCCCCACAGTCAGAGCAGGAGTAAGGCTTCTCTCCTGTATGTATACGTTCATGTATTTTTAAGACCCCCAGTCGAGAGAAACATTTTCCACAGTCAGAGCAGGAGTAAGGCTTCTCTCCTGTGTGTGTTCTCTGATGACATTTTAGCTTAGTTGATGTTGTATAGCATTTTACACAGTCAGAGCACGAGTAGGGCTTCTCTCCTGTATGTATAAGTTCATGTTGTTTTAAGTTGCCCAGTTGAGAGAAACTCACCCCACAGTTAGAGCAGGAGTAGGGCTTCTCTCCTGTATGTATACGTTCATGTATTTTTAAGACCCCCAGTTGAGAGAAACATTTTCCACAGTCAGAGCAGGAGTAAGGCTTCTCTCCTGTATGTATACGTTCATGTATTTTTAAGACCCCCAGTTGAGAGAAACATTTTCCACAGTCAGAGCAGAAGTAAGGCTTCTCTCCTGTGTGTATTTGTAGGTGTATTTTTAACTTTGATAGAATTGGGAAAATCTCCTCACAATGTGGGCAGTGGTGAGACGTCTTAGCTCTGTGATCTTCCTGCTGTTGCTCTCTGGATGTAGAGAATGTCTCAACATGGTCTCCTGTGTGAACAACATCAGAAGAACCAGTCAGTTGGTGTAATATACAGTACCAGTCATAAGTTGACACACCTACTAATTTAAGGGTTTTTCTTAATTTTTTACTATTTTCAACCTTGTAGAATAATAGTGTAGACATCTAAACTATAAAATAACACATATGGAATCATGTAAAACCAAAAACCAAATCAAATCAAAATGTTATATTTTAGATTCTTCAAAGTAGCCACCCTTTGCCTTGACAGCTTTCCACACTCTTGGCATTCTCTCAATCAACTTTACCTGGAATGCTTTTCCTACAGTCTTGAAGGAGTTCCCACATATGCTGAGCACTTGTTGGCCGCTTTTCCTTCACTCTGTGGTCCAACTCATCCCAAATCATCTGAATTGGGTTGAGGTCAGATGATTGTGGAGGCCAGGTCATCTGATGCAGCCCTCCATCACTCTCCTTCTTGGTCAAATAGCCATTACATAGCCTGTAGGTGTGTTGGGTCATTGTCCCACTAAGCGCAAACCATATGGGATGGCGTATCACTGCAGAATGATGTGGTAGCCATGCTGGTTAAGTGTGCCTTGAATTCTAAAAATATCACAAACAGTGTCACCAGCAAAGCACCCCCACACCATCACACATCCTCCTCCATGCTTCACTGTGGGAACTACACATGCAGAGTTAATCCGTTCACCTACTCTGTGTCTCACAAAGACACGGCGGTTTGAACCAAAAATCTCCAATTTGGACTCCAGATCAAAGGACAGATTTCCACCGGTCTAATGTCCATTGCTCGTGTTTCTAGGCCCAAGCAGGTCTCTTATTATTATTGGTGTCCTTTAGTAGTGGTTTCTTTGCAGCAATTCGACCATGAAGGCCTGATTCACACAGTCTCCTCTGAACAGTTGACGTTGAGATGTGTCTGTTACTTGAACTCTGAATAATTTATTTGGGCTGCAATCTCTGAGGCTGGTAACTCTAATGAACTTATCCCCTGCAGCAGAGGTAACTTGGTCTTCCTTTCCTGTGGCGGTCCTCGTGAGAGGCTGTTTCATTATAGCGCTTGATGGTTTTTGCGACAGCCCTTGAATAAACTTGAAAAGTTCTTGAAATTTTACGGATTGACTGACCTTCATGTCTTAAAGTAATAATGGACTGTCGTTTCTCTTTGATTATTTGAGCTGTTCTTGCCATAATATGGACTTGGTCTTTTACCAAATAGGGCTATCTTCTGTATACCACCCCTACCTTGTCACAACACACATAATTGGCTCAAATGCATTAATAATGAAAGAAATTGCACAAATGAACTTTTGATAAGGCATTCCAGGTGACTACCTCATGAATATGGTTGAGAGAATACCAAGAGTGTGCAAAGCTGTAATCAAGGCAAAGGGTGGCTACTTAGAAGAACTTAAAGTATAAAATATATTTTGATATGTTTAACACTTTTTTGGTTACTAAACGATTCCATATGTGTTGTTGAATAGCTTTGATGTCTTCACTACTATTACACAATGTAGGATGTAGGAAATAGTCAAAATAAAGATAAACCCTTGAATGAGTAGGTGTGTCCAAACCTTTGACTGGTAATGTACATGTCAATCACATTTATTTTTTGAACCCCTTTTTACATCCGCAAAGTCACAAAGTGCTTTACAGAAACACTTCCTAAAATCACGAAAGATCAAGCAATGCAGATGTAGAAGCACAGTGGCTACTAAAAACTCAGTATAAAGCAGGAACCCAGGGAGAAACATGGAGAGGAACCAGTCCTCTTCTGGCTGTACCGGGTGGCGCAGCATCTCAATGCCATCATGAAACAGTTCAACTGCAACTTTTCATGCACAGTGAGAAGTTTGAACAAACAAACTTAGTTAGATAGAACCTGCTCTTACCATGAGAAACACATTTCCCAATCTTCTCCTCCTCTTCTTCATCTTTAATGTTGACATTCAGCTCCAGTGTTTGACTGCAGTCTTCCAGCTTCACTGATGCCATCTCTGGATCCTGCAGTGCAAACTGGGCTCCACTGTCACAATCAGGACCCACTGACTGTAGGTTTGGACTTAGTGTGGAAGGAGAGGGGCAGGCTGGGTTTGTCCTCACTGTTGATGTTACCGGACTTATACCTGAGTTGGCAAGTAGTAATAAAGAGAAACGGAAACAAAAGTTATTGTCTTGACAATTCAGGCACATTCTTTATTCTCTAAAAATATTTTGTATTTTTCAATCATCTAATTCAGTGTTTGACTGAAAAAGTACTAATTTTGGGTGCCGGTAAGGTATATATTTCGGTGCAGGAGCCCCACAATACCTTTGAGCTAATATTCCATAAGAGGAACATGAGCTCAAGCAGTAGACATTTCAGGTGCTGATATTCAGCTCTGTTGAGCTTCTGTCCAAGTCAAAACACTGATCTCATTTTAATAGATCAGGTAGCTAAGAATTGACAACAAATAATTAACATTACAAAGTACACACTACACAATGTACAGTTGAAGTCGGAAGTGTACATACACCTTAGCCAAATACATTTAAACTCAGTATTACACAATTCCTGATATTTATTCTTAGTAAAAATTCCCAGTCTTGCGTCAGTTAGGATCACCACTTTATTTTAAGTGAAAATGTCAGAATAATAGTAGAGATAATGATTTATTTCAGCTTTTATGTCCTTCATCAGATTCCCAGTGGGTCAGAAGTTTACATACACTCAATTAGTATTTGGTAGCATTGCCTTTAAATTGTTTAACTTGGGTCAAACGTGTCGGATAGCCTTCCACAAGCTTCCCACAATAAGTTGGGTGAATTTTGGCCCATTCCTCCTGACAGAGCTGGTGTAACTGAGTCAGGTTTGTAGGCCTCCTTGCTCGCACACGCTTTTTCAGTTCTGCCCACACATTTTCTATAGGATTGAGGTCAGGGCTTTGTGATGGCCACTCCAATACCTTGACTTGTTGTCCTTAAGCCATTTTGCCACAACTTTGGATGTATGCTTGGGATCATTGTCCATTTGGAAGACCTATTTGCGACCAAGCTTTATCTTCCTGACTGATATCTTGAGATGTTGCTTCAATATATCCACATCATTTTCCTTCCTCATGATGCCATCTATTTTGTGAAGTGCACCAGTCTCTCCTGCAGCAAAGCACCCCCACAGCATGATGCTGCCACCCCTGTGCTTCGCGGTTGGCATGGAGTTCTTCGGCTTGCAAGCATCCCCCTTTTTCCTCCAAACATAACGATGGTCATTACGGCCAAACAGTTATATTTTTGTTTCATCAGACCAGAGGACATTTCTCCAAAAAGTACGATATTTGTCCCCATGTGCAGTTGCAAACCATAGTCTGGCTTTTTTATGGCGGTTTTGGAGCAGTTGCTTCTTCCTTGCTGAGTGGCCTTTCAGGTTATGTCGATATAGGACACGGTTTACTGTGGATATAAATACTTTTGTACCTGTTTCCTCCAGCATCTTCACAAGGTTCTTTGCTGTTGTTCTGGGATTGATTTGCACTTTTCGCACCAAAGTACGTTCATCTCTAGGAGACAGAACGCGTCTCCTTCCTGAGCGGTATGACGGCTGTGTGGTCCCATGGTGTTTATACTTGCATACTACTGTTTGTACAGATGAACGTGGTACCTTCAGGCATTTGAAAATTGCTCCCAAGGATGAACCAGACTTGGAGGTCTACCATTTTTTTCCTGAGGTCTTGGCTGATTTATTTTGATTTTCCCATGATGTCAAGCAAAGAGGCACTGAGTTTGAAGGTAGGCCTTGAAATTCATCCAAATGTACATTTTACATTTTAGTCATTTAGCAGACGCTCTTATCCAGAGCGACTTACAGGAGCAATTAGGGTTAAGTGCCTTGCTCAAGGGCACATCGGCAGATTTTTCACCTAGTCGGCTCGGGGATTAGAACCAGCAACCTTTCGGTTACTGGCACAACGCTCTTAACCACTAAGCTACCTGCCGCCCTCCAATTGACTCAACCACACCTCCAATTGACTCAAATGATGTCAATTAGAATATAAGAAGCTTCTAAAGCCATGACATCATTTTCTGGAATTTTCCAAGCTGTTTAAAGGCACAGTCAACTTAGTGAATGTAAACTTCTGACCCACTGGAATTGTGATACAGTGAATTATAAGTGAAATAATCTGTCTGTAAACAATTGTTGGAAAAATTACTTGTCATTACTTGCCAAAACTATAGTTTGTTAACAAGAACTTTGTGGAGTGGTTGAAAAACGAGTTTTAATGACTAAACTTCCGACTTCAACTGAGATATATATATATATATATATATATATATATACACACACACACCACCAAGACTCTTCCTAGAGCTGGCCGCCTGGCCAAAGTGAGCAATCGGGGGTGAAGGACGTTAGTCAAGAAGGTGACCAAGAAGCCGATGGTCACTCTGACAGAGCTCCAGAGTTCCTCGGTAGAGATAGGAGAAACTTCCAAAAGGACAACCATCTCTGCAGCACTCCACCAATCAGGCCATTATGGTAGAGTGGCCAGATGGAAGCCACTCCTCAGTAATTTTATTTAACCTGGTAAGCCAGTTGAGAACAAGTTCTCATTTACAACTGCGACCTGGCCAAGATAAAGCAAAGCAGTGCGATAAAAACAACAACAGAGTTACATACGGGGTAAACAAAACATAGTCAAAAATACAACAGAAAATATATATATACAGTGTGTGCAAATGTAGTAAGTTATGGAGATAAGGCAATAAATAGGCCATAGTGCAAAATAGTTAAAATTTCGTATTAACACTGGAATGATAGATGTGCAAAAGATGATGTGCAATTAGAGATACTGGGGTGCAAATGAGCAAAATAAATAACAATATGGGGATGAGGTAGTTGGGTGGGCTAATTTCAGAATGGCTGTGTACAGGTGCAGTGATCGGTAAGCTGTTCTGACAACTGACGCTTAAAGTTAGTGAGGGAGATAAGAGTCTCCAGCTTCAGAGATTTTTGCAGGTAGTTCCAGTCATTGGCTGCAGAGAACTGGAAGGAATGGCGGCCAAAGGAGGTGTTGGCTTTGGGGATGACCAGTGAGATATACCTGCTGGAGCGCAGACTACGGGTGGGTGTTGCTATTGTGACCAGTGAGCTAAGATAAGATGGGGATTTGCCTAGCAGTGATTTATAGATGACCTGGAGCCAGTGGGTTTGGCGACTAATATGTAGCCAACAAGAGCGTACAGGTCACAATGTTGGGTAGTATATGGGGCTTTGGTGACAAAACGGATGACACTGTGATAGACTACATCCAATTTGCTGAGTAGAGTGTTGGAGGCTAATTTGTAAATGACATCGCCAAAGTCAAGGATCGGTAGGATAGTCAGTTTTACGAGGGCATGTTTGGCAGCATGAGTGAAGGAGGCTTTGTTGCGAAATAGGAAGCTGATTCTAGATCTAACTTTTGAATGGAGATGCTTAATGTGAGTCTGGAAGGATAGTTTACAGTCTAACCAGACACCTAGGTATTTGTAGTAGTCCACATACTCTAGGTCAGACCCGCCGAGAGTAGTGATTCTAGTCGGGTGCAAGCAGCGTTCGGTTGAAGAGCATGCATTTAGTATTACTAGTGTTTAAGAGCAGTTGGAGGCTACGGAAGGAGTGTTGTATGGCGTTGAAGCTCGTTTGGAGGTTTGTTAACACAGTGTCCAATGAAGGGCCAGATGTATACAAAATGGTGTCGTCCGCATAGAGGTGGATCCGAGCGTCACCAGCAGCAAGAGCGACATCATTGATATACACAGAGAATAGAGTCGGCCCGAGAATTGAACCCTGTGACACCCCCATAGAGACGGCCAGAGGTCCAGACAACAGGCCCTCCGATTTGACACATTGAACTCTATCTGAGAAGTAGTTGGTGAAGCAGGCGAAGCAGTCATTAGAGAAACCAAGGCTATTTAGTCTGCCAATAAGAATGCGGTGGTTGACAGAGTCGAAAGCCTTGGCCAGGTCGATGAAGATGGCTGCGCAGTACTGTCTTTATCGATCGCGGTTATAATATCGTTTAGGATCTTGAGCGTGGCTGATGTGCACCCATGACCAGCTCGGAAACCGGATTGCATAGCGTAGAAGGTACGGTGGGATTCGAAATGGACGGTGATCTGTTTGTTAACTTGGCTTTCAAATACTTTTGAAAGGCAGGGCAGGATGAATATAGGTCTAACAGTCTGGATCTAGAGTGTCACCCCCTTTGAAGAGGGGGATGACCGCGGCAGCTGTCCAATCTCTGGGGATCTCAGACGTTACGAAAGAGAGGTTGAACAGGTTAGTAATAGGGGTTGTGACAATTTTGGCGGCTAATTTTAAAAAGGGTCCAGATTGTCTAGCCCAGCTGATTTGTAGGGGTCCAGATTTTTCAGCTCTCAGAACATCAGCTGTCTGAATTTGTGTGAAGGAGAAGCGGGGGGGACATGGGCACGTTGCAGCGGAGGGTGCAGAGCTGGTGTCCGGGGTAGTGGTAGCCAGGTGGAAAGCATGGCCAGCCGTAGCAAAATGCTTGTTGAAATTCTCGATTATTGTAGATTTATCTGTGGTGACAGTGTTTCCTAGTCTCAGTGCAGTGGGCAGTTGGGAGGAGATGCTCTTATTTTCCATGGACTTTACAGTGTCCCAAAAGTTTTTGGAGTTAGTGCTACAGGATGCACATTTCCGTTTGAAAAAGCTAGCCTTTGCTTTCCTAACTGATTGTGTATATTGGTTCCTGACTTCGATGCTAATGCAGCACGCCACAGGATGTTTTTGTGCTAGTCAAGGGCAGTCAAGTCTGAGGATAAATAAGCATGCCCCATTCAAAAAATTAAGATTGAGAGGAAAGCACTTTTAAAGAACAACCAGGCATCCTCTACTGACGGAATGAGGTCAATATCCATCCAGGATACCCGGGCCAGGTCAATTAGAAAGGCCTGCTCGCTGAAGTGTTTTAGGGAGCGTTTGACAGTGATGAGGAGTGGTCGTTTGACCGCGGACCCATTACGGACGCAGGCAATAATCGCTGAGATTCTGGTTGAAGACAGCGGAGGTCTATTTAGAGGGTATATTTGTCAGGATGATATCTATGAGGGTGCCCATGTTTACAGATTTGGGGTTGTACCTGGTAGGTTCGTTGATAATTTGTGTGAGATTAAGGGCATTCTAGTTTAGATTGTAGGTTGGCCGGGGTGTTAAGCATATCCCAGTTAGGTCACCAAGCAGTACGAACTCTGAGGATAGACGGGGGCGATCAGTTCACATATGGTGTCCAGGGCACAGCTCTGGGCTGAGGGGGGTCTGTAGCAAGCGGCAACAGTGGGAGACTTATTTCTGGAAAGGTTGATTTTTAGAAGTAGAAGCTCAAACTGTTTGGGCACAGACCTGGATAGTACAATAGAGCTCTGCAGGCTCTCTCTACAGTAGATTGCAACCCCACCCCCTTTGGCAGTTCTATCGAGACGGAAAATGTTGTAGTTGGAGATGGACATTTCTGGTGGCCTTCCTAAGCCAGGATTCAGACACTGCTAGAACATCAGGGTTGGCGGAGTGAGCCAACGCAGTGAATAACTCAAACTTAGGGAGGAGGCTTTGGATGTTAACGTGCAAGAAGCCAAGGCTTTTACGGTTACAGAAGTCAACAAATGATAACGCCTGGGGAGTAGGAGTGATACTGGGGGCTACAGGGCCTGGGTTAACCTCTACATCACCAGAGGAACAGAGGAGGAGTAGAATAAGAATACGGCTAAAGGCTTTAAGTACTGGTCTTCTAGTGCGTTGAGTACAGAGGAAAAAAAGGGGCAGATTTCCGTGCGTTGTAGAATAGATTCAGGGCATTATGTACAGACAAGGATATGGAAGGATATGAGTACAGTGGAGGTAAATCTAAACGTTGGGTAACGATGAAAGAGATAGCATCACTGGAGGCACCGATTGAGTCAGTCTCCGCGTGTATGGGGGGTGGGACAAAGGAGCTATCTAAAAGGGTAGGTTGAGCTGGGCTGGGGGGATCTACAGTGAAATAGTACAATAAGAAATAACCGAAACAGCAATAAGCAAAGCATATTGACATGGGAGAGAGGCATAAAGCAATCACAGGTGTTATTCGAGAGAGCTAAGGCAACAGCTGGTAATGGCGACAAAGTTTGGGCTGAGGCCAAACTTAAACAGGATGCGGTACCGTATAAAGGAACAGTCCAGCAGGCATCAGCTGTATAGCTGAGTTATCATAAGGTCCGGTGAACAGCAATAGGAGAGTTCGGAGGTAGTTCGGAGGCTGCTATAGCACTGGCGAGCAAGAGGCCATGGCTAGCGTGTGCTAGCGGGCCAGGGCTAGCAGATGGGTCTTCGTGGTCGACGTCGTAACGGGAAGCCTGCTGTAACCACATCAGACGATTTCGTCGGCAGACCAGTCGTGTTGGATCGGCGGGGCTCCGTGTCAACACTAGGAGGTCCCGTCCGGTTGACAGAGAGGTAGATAGCCGGGCGATGGGCCTGGCTTTAGGATAGCTCAAGGCTGATTACCCACAACAACGTCCATTTGGTTGCAGCTAGCTGTGATGATCTGTTGTTAAAAGTCCAGTGATTCAGTGATTCCGGCAGAAAAACCGATGTTCTGGGTCGATAACACGCTGTGCAGACAGTGCAGACTGGCCGATAATAGTCCAGGCTAGAGCTGGCTGGTAGTGCAGGCCACAGACAATGGTGAAAAACCGCTGATGGTGGCTAATAGCAAGTAGCTAGTTAGCTGGCTACTCCCGTCCGGTAGATAGAGGTAGATAGCCGGGAAATGGGCCTGGCTCGAGGCTAGCTCACGGCTAACTGGTGCTTGCTTCTGGGGCAGTGGTGAACGGCCAAACAGCAACATCCAATCGGTTGCGGCTAGCTAGTTGCGATCCGGTGTTAATGTCCAGTGAATCAGTTGTTCCGGAAGTAGAATCCTATGTTCTGGGTGAAAACCGCTAACGATGGCTAATAGCAAGTAGCTAGTTAGCTGGCTAGCTAGTTTCAACTGGAGATTCCAGATAAAGGTAAGTCAATAATAGAATCCGTTCCACATTGAGTGAGGCGGGTTGCAGGAAAGTATATGTTGTAGAAGGATGAAAAGTATGATAGGAAAATATGTACGAAAAATACAATACAAAAAAACTGGCTATTTACACAGACACACAACAAAGAACGCGACCGCACTGCTACGCCATCTTGGAATAGTAAAGGCCACATGACAGCCCACTTGGAGTTTGCCAAAAGGCACCTCAAGACTCTCAGACCATGAGAAGGAAGATTCTCTGGTCTGATGAAACCAATATTGAACTCTTTGGCCTGAATCCCAAGCATCACATCTGGAGGAAACCTGGCACCATCCCTACGGTGAAGCGTGGTGGTGTCAGCATCATGCTGTGGGGATGTTTTTCAGCGGCAGGGACTAGGACACTAGTCAAGATCGAGGGAAAGATGAACGGAGCAAAGTACAGAGAGATCCTTGATGAAACCTGCTCCAGAATGCTCAGGACCTCAGACTGGGGCGAAGGTTCACCTTTCAACAGGACAACTACCCTAAGCACACAGCCAAGACAACGCAGGAGTGGCTTTGGGACAAGTCTCTGAACGTCCTTGAGTGACCCAGCCAGAGCCCGGACTTCAACCCGATCTAACATCTCCGGAGAGACCAGAAAATAGCTGTGCAGCGACGCTCTCCATCCAATCTGACAGAGCTTGAGAGGATCTGCAGAGAAGAATGGGAGAAACTCTCCAAATACAGGTGTGCCAAGCTTGTAGCGTCATACCAAAGAAGACTCGAGGCTGTAATCGCTGCCAAAGGTGCTTAAACAAAGTACTGAGTAAAGGGTCTGAATACTTATGTAAATATGATATTTTCGTATTTTTTTATTATATTTGGTTAAAAAATGTTAGCAACAATTGATAAAAACAAGTTTTTGCTTTGTCATTATGGGGTATTGTGTGTAGATTAATGAGGGAAACAAACAACTTAATCTATTTTAGAATAAGGCTGTAATATACCTAAATGTGGAAAAAGTCAAGGGGTCTGAATAATTTCCCAATGCACTGTATATACAGTGGGGAGAACAAGTACTTGATAACCTGCAAAATCGGCAGTGTTTCCTACTTACAAAGCATTCAGAGGTCTGTAATTTTTTTATAGGTACACTTCAACTGTGAGAGACGGAATCTAAAACAAAAATAATTTGCATTTTATTGCATGACATAAGTATTTTATACATCAGAAAAGCAGAACTTAATATTTGGTACAGAAACCTTTGTTTGCAATTACAGAGATCATACGTTTCCTGTAGGTCTTGACCAGGTTTGCACACACTGCAGCAGGGATTTTGGCCCACTCCTCCATACAGACCTTCTCCAGATCCTTCAGGTTTCGGGGCTGTCGCTGGGCAATACGGACTTTCAGCTCCCTCCAAAGATTTTCTATTGGGTTCAGGTCTGGAGACTGGCTAGGCCACTCCAGGACCTTGAGATGCTTCTTACGGAGCCACTCCTTAGTTGCCCTGGCTGTGTGTTTCGGGTCGTTGTCATGCTGGAAGACCCAGCCACGACACATCTTCAATGCTCTTACTGAGGGAAGGAGGTTGTTGGCCAAGATCTCGCGATACATGGCCCCATCCATCCTCCCCTCAATACGGTGCAGTCGTCCTGTCCCCTTTGCAGAAAAGCATCCCCAAAGTATGATGTTTCCACCTCCATGCTTCACGGTTGGGATGGTGTTCTTGGGGTTGTACTCATCCTTCTTCTTCCTCCAAACACGGCGAGTGGAGTTTAGACCAAAAAGCTCTATTTTTGTCTCATCAGACCACATGACCATCTCCCATTCCTCCTCTGGACATCAGTCTGGCAAACTTCAGACGGGTCTGGACATGCGCTGGCTTGAGCATGGGGGACCTTGCGTGCGCTGCAGGATTTTAATCCATGACGGCGTAGTGTGTTACTAATGGTTTTCTTTGAGACTGTGGTCCCAGCTCTCTTCAGGTCATTGACCAGGTCCTGCCGTGTAGTTCTGGGCTGATCCCTCACCTTCCTCCCCACGAGGTGAGATCTTGCATGGAGCCCCAGACCGAGGGTGATTGACCATCATCTTGAACTTCTTCCATTTTCTAATAATTGCGCCAACAGTTGTTGCCTTCTCACCAAGCTGCTTGCCTATTGTCCTGTAGCCCATCCCAGCCTTGTGCAGGTCTACAATTTTATCCCCGATGTCCTTACACAGCTCTCTGGTCTTGGCCATTGTGGAGAGGTTGGAGTCTGTTTGATTGAGTGTGTGGACAGATGTCTTTTATACAGGTAACGAGTTCAAACAGGTGCAGTTAATACAGGTAATGAGTGGAGAACAGGAGGGCTTCTTCAAGAAAAACTAACAGGTCTGTGAGAGCCGGAATTCTTACTGGTTGGTAGGTGATCAAATACTTATGTCATGCAATAAAATGCAAATTAATTACTTAAAAATCATACAATGTGATTTTCTGGATTTTTGTTTTAGATTCCGTCTCTCACAGTTGAAGTGTACCTATGATAAAAATGACAGACCTCTACATGCTTTGTAAGTAGGAAAACCTGCAAAATCGGCAGTGTATCAAATACTTTTTCTCCCCACTGTAGCTGTATGCAGAATCCTTTTAGCAAGGTTGCTTCCCCTCCTCTCTAAGGAGGCTTTCATCTTATTCTGAAGCCTGATAAATACCCAACAAAATGGGACATTTGGGTTTGGGAACTACTTCTGTAAATGGATTAAGATATGATATACCAACCCCACTGCAGAAGTTGCCACCAACAACTTGATTTCACAAACTTTTAAGCTTTTCTGGGGCACGAGAAAGAGTCCTGGACTGGCCGGACATCCTTCTTTTAGCTATAGAACCCTTTGCCATTGCAGTAAGGGCCCACCCGTCAATTAGAGGAATAAAAATAGATTTTGCACATTGAGTGGCCCTGTATGCAGATGATACCCTCTTATTCCTAACAGATCTAAATAATTTTCTTCCCTCTCCAATTTAATTAATAACTTGTCCGTTTTTTGGGATTAAAGTTGAAAACCTTTTCCTAAACAAGCAAGAGAGACTGAATCCAATTGTACAGCATCCATTTGTGAATACAGAACAAGGTTTCACATATCTTGGTATTAAAATCACACCAGAAATTAGCTCCTTGGCAACAAATTATGTCCCCATGGTAACGAGTGTAACAGAATCCATCAACAGATGGACATCATTGTCTATATCTATTACTGGTAGAATAAATATCATTAAGATGAATATTCTGCCCAAATGTCTTTATCTATTTCAATCAATTCCTCTGGCTCCACCACCTTTATTTTCTCCAAATATCTGAAAGATACTCTCAAATGTTATCTGGAGCAACAGAAAACCAAGGCTTAGACTTTCTCTTCTTTATTTGCCCTATGACAGAGGGGGGGTGCAACTTCCAAACCTACAGTGGTATTACTGGGCTGCAATGTTTTGGTTCTCCAAGAAACCACAAAAGGCTTCACTTTGGATGGATATTTGTACTCTGCTCCCTTTAAGAAACTAAAGAAGAAGACTACTAATCCCTTTGTTAAAAACACCAACTATATGGCAGGAAGTACAGCAATATCTGGGTGAATCCCCTGTATTATCCAGTTTTACACCAATTTGGGGAAATGACAATTTCACACCTGGTAAAAATGACTTGGGGTTTAAAAAACTTCGAAGAAAAGGTATTGTTAAAGTAATGGACTTATACAATAAAAAAAGGGCTAATGTCATTTGTAGAACTAAAGAGAAGATTTAACTTACCACTTCAAATACTTACAATTGCTTTATTTTTTCCAGTCTAAAACAATCTGCCCTACAACCTACTTTGACCACTTTAGAAATGCTCTCTGTTAATATGCGTTATGGGAGAGGTCAAATTACATCATTATATTGGAAAATGGTAGCTACTCATGAAGACAACTCTGATAGTAAGAGACTTCAGTGGATACAATAAATATTTCAGCAGAGGACTGGGGTATGATATGCTCGAGAGCTCAGATACAGACCATAAACACCCGCCTGAGATTGTTGCAATACAATTGGATAATGAGAACAATTGTATTTCTGTAATTGTTAATTGTCCTACTAAAAAACCTGGAGGATGTGTTCTTGGGGACCTGCAACGCTGCAGAAATGTTTTGGTACCCTCCCGCAGTTCTGTGCCTCGACAAAATCCTTTCATGGAGCTCTACGGACAATTCATTCGACCTCATGGCTTGGTTTTTGCTCTGACATGCACTGTCAAATGTGGCACCTCATATATACAGGTGTGCCTTTCCAAATCACGTCCAATCAATTGAATGTACCACAGGTGGACTCCAATCAAGTTGTAGAAACATCTCAAGGATGATCAATGGAAACAGGATGCACCTGAGCTCAATGGTGAGTCTGAATATTTACAGTTGAAGTCGGAAGTTTACATACACTTAGGTTGGAGTCATTAAAACTCGTTTTTCAACCACTCCACACATTTCTTGTTAACAAACTATAGTTTTGGCAAGTCGGTTAGGACATCTACTTTGTGCATGACACAAGTAATTTTTCCAACAATTGTTTAAAGACAGATTATTTCACATAATTCACTGTATCACAATTTCAGTGGGTCAGAAGTTTACATACACTAAGTTGACTGTGCCTTTTAAACAGCTTGGAAAATTCCAAAAATGGATGTCATGGCTTTAGAAGCTTCTGATAGGCTAATTGACATCATTTGAGTCAATTGGAGATGTACCTGTGGATATATTTCAAGGCCTACCTTCAAACTCAGCGCCTCTTTGCTTGACATCATGGGAAAGTCAAAAGAAATCAGCCAAGACCTCCGGAAAAAAAATCGTAGACCTCCACAAGTCTGGTTCATCCTTGGGAGCAATTTCCAAATGCCTGAAGGTACCACGTTCATCTGTACAAACAATAGTACGCAAGTACACCATGGGACCATGCAGCAGTCATATCGCTCAGGAAGGAGGCGTTCTGTCTCCTAGAGATGAACGTACTTTGGTGTGTAAAGTGCAAGTCAATCCAAGAAAAACAGCAAGGGACCTTGTGAAGATGCTGGCGGAAACAGGTACAAAAGTATCTATATCCACAGTAAAACAAGTCCTATATTGACATAACCTGAAAGGCTGCTCAGCAAGGAAGAAGCCACTGCTCCAAAACCGCCATAAAAAAGCCAGACTACGGATTGCAACTGCACATGGGGACAAAGATCGTACTTTTTAGAGAAATGTCCTTGGTCTGATGAAACTAAAATAGAACTGTTTGGCCATAATGACCATCGTTATGTTTGGAGGAAAAAGGGGGGGTATTTGCAGCAGGAGGGACTGGTGCACTTCACATATTAGATGGCATCATGAGTAAGGAAGATTATGTGGATATATTGAAGCGACATCTCAAGACATCAGTCAGGAAGTTTAAGCTTGGTCGCAAATGGGTCTTCCAAATGTACAATGACCCCAAGCATACTTCCAAAGTTGTGGCAAAATGGCTTAAGGACAACAAAGTCAAGGTATTGGAGTGGCCATCACAAAGCCCTGACCTCAATCCTGTAGAAAATGTGTGGGCAGAACTGAAAGAGTGTGTGCGAGCAAGGAGGCCTACAAACCTGACTCAGTTACACCAGGTCTGTCAGGAGGAATGGGCCAAAATTCACCCAATTTATTGTGGGAAGCTTGTGGAAGGCTACCCGAAATGTTTGATCCAAGTTAAACAATTTAAAGGCAATGCTACCAAATACTAATTGAGTGTATGCTCATCAGTCATGATAATTATATATTTACATTTACATTTTAGTCATTTAGCAGACGCTCTTATCCAGAGCGACTTACAGTTAGTGAGTGCATACATTTTCATACTGGCCCCCCGTGGGAAACGAACCCACAACCCTGGCGTTGCAAGCGCCATGCTCTACCAACTGAGCTACATCCTCCACTCACTATAACAGGGGTTAGACACTACACAGACTCATTTCCTAGAACCTTAAAACACTGGCAGTTTGTCTACTTCACTTCTTTAGTCTACTCTCTGATCACTCCAGATAGCCCAGTAAATAAAACAAATGCTGACAAAATTGGTATCAAACCATGCAAGTCTGAGGAGCATGGAATAACATACCATCTTATTGAAACAGTTCATCAAGAAACAGTTCTACTGCAACTTTTCATGCACAGTGGGAAGTTGGAACGAACAACAAACTTAGTTAGATAGAACCTGCTCTTACCATGAGAAACAGATTTCACAATCTTCTCCTCCTCTTCTTCATCTTTAATGTAGACATTCAGCTCCAGTGTTTGACTGCAGTCTTCCAGCTTTACTGATGCCATCTCTGGATCCTGCTTAGCAAACTGGGCTCCACTGTCACAATCAGGACCCACTGACTGTAGGTTTGGACTCAGTGTGGAAGGAGAGAGGCTCGCTGGGTTTGCCCTCACTATTGATGTTACCGGCCTCAGATTTAATTCTAGTCGTCCTGTAGTAACAATGAGAAACAGACAAAAAGTTATTGTCTTGACAGTTCTGGCACTTTCTTTATTCTCTAAAAACATATTACGTTTCTTCTTGTTAAATCATCTAATTCAGTGCTTGACTTGGACTGAAATAGGTGCCGGTACTCATTTTGGGTGCTGGTACTGTTTATATTTAGGTGCAGGAGCTCCACAATACTGTAGCCTTGAGCTAACATTCTATAAGAGGAACATGAGCTCAAGCACTAGATATTTGAGGTGCCGGTACTTAACCTATAGTAGATTTTCCCAAATTCATCAGACACTCTTTCCAGGGGTTTTCTTTATTGTTACTATTTTCTACATTTTATAATAATAGTGAAGACATCAACTATGAAATAACACATATGGAATCATGTAGTAACCAAAAAAAGTGTTAAACAAATCAAAATATATATTTTATATTTGAGATTCTTCAAAGTAGGCAACCTTTGCCTTGATGACAGCTTTGCACACTCTTGGCATTTTCTTAACCAGCTTCGAGGTAGTCACCTGGAATGCATTTCAATTAACAGGTGTCCCTTGTTAAAAGTTAATTTGTGGAATTTCTTAATGTGCTTGAGCCAATCAGTTGTGTTGTGACATGGTAGGGGTGGTATCCAGAAGATAGGCCTATTTGGTAAAAGACCAAGTCCATATTATTGCAAGAACAGCTCAAATAAGCAAAGAGAAACAACAGTCCATCATTACTTTAAGACATGAAGGTCAGTCAATACGGAACATTTCAAGAACTTTGAAAGTTTCTTCAAGTGCATTCGCAAAAACCATCAAACGCTATGATGAAACTGGCTCTCATGAGGACCGCCACAGGAAAGGAAGACCCAGAGTTACCTCTGCTGCAGGGGATAAGTTCATTAGAGTTACCAGCCTCAGAAATTGCAGCCCAAATAAATGCTTCACAGACTTCAAGTAACAGACACATCTCAACATCAACTGTTCAGAGGAGACTGCGTGAATCAGGCCTTCATGGTCGAATTGCTAAAACCACTACTAAAGGACACCAACAAGTAGAAGAGACTTGCTTGGGCCAAACAACATGAGCAATGGACATTAGACTGGTGGAAATCTGTCCTTTTGTCTGATGTGTCCAAATTTGAGATTTTTGGTTCCAACCGCAGTGTCTTTGTGAGACGCAGAGTAGGTGAACGGATGATCTCTACATGTTTGGTTCCCACCGTGAAGCATGGAGGAGGAGGTGTGATGGTGCTTTGCTGGTGATTTATTTAGAATTCAAGGCACACTTACCCAGCATGGCTACAACAGCATTCTGCAGCGATACGCCATCCCATCTGGTTTGGGCATAGTGGGATTATCATTTGTTTTTCAACAGGACAATGACACAACACACCTCCAGGCTGTGTAAGGGCTGCATCAGATGACCTGGCCTCTACAATCCTCCGACCTCAACCCAATTGAGATGGTTTGGGATGAGTTGGACCGCAGAGTGAAGGAAAAGCAGCCAACAAGTGCTCAGCATGTGTGTGAACTGCTTCTGATGGAGATTTTTTAGTGAGATAAAACTATGAGATAAAACTGGGTTAATCACGAACATAGTTAGAATTCTTTGTTGCTGGGCCAGGAACTTAATTGGGTCATTTCACTGTGTGTGTGTGGGTAAAGTGGGAATCTGACTTAGGGTCTAATTGATTGCTCTTACTTAAATCCATGGCTGTCCTATCTTATCAAAGACTGAAACTAGCCTGTGGCATTTTGTCTCTCTCGGCGCCAGGGTTGAACAGAGTTTAAACTAAACATGAGTGTTTTTGCAAGACAGGGGAGTGATTGATTGTAGTACTATGTGATTCTGAACTGAATGAAAGTCGAATTTAGCCGCCACCATAGACAATGGGAGTGGGCAGAGCAATAAAAGAGCGGGAAACTGAAGAGGGAGGGATTTTAAAGCTAGGGTGTGTGGAGGGCACTATATAAGATGGAGAGAGAGGAAGAGGAGGTGCTACTCTGCAGACTGGCATCGGCTGCAGAGTACAAAAACTCTGGAAGTATTTTGATTTGTAATAAAGTATAGTGATTATTTTCCACAACACTTCAAGACTGTTGGAAAAGCATTCCAGGTGAAGCTGGTTGAGAGAATGCCCAGAGTGTGCAAAGCTGTCATCAAGGTAAAGGGTGCTACTTTGAAGAATCTAAAATATATTTTGATTTGTTTAACACTTTTTTTGGTTACTACATGACTCCATATGTGTTATTTCATAGTTTAGAGGTCTTCACTATTATTCTACAATGTAGACAATAGTAAAAATAAAGAAAACCCCTTGAAACCCCACCTCTTTAAGGAATACCTGGGATAGGATAAAGTAATCCTCACCCCCCCAAAAAAAAAAAACATATTGTGAAGTGGTTATCCCACTGGCTATAAGGTGAATGCACCAATTTGTAAGTCACTCTGGATAAGAGCGTCTGCTAAATGACGTAAATGTAAATGTGTGTCCAAACTTTTGACTGGTATATTTGCCACTGCGTGACAAAAAAAATATTGGTCGACCAACAGCCTATCTATTGACCAGTCAACTAAATGGGGTCAGCCCTGAAAGCTATTCAACAGTCGAAGGCAAAAATGAGTGAAAATTATGAGCCATATCATCCTCTACTCACTATCACAAGGGTTAGTAACTACACAGACTCATTTAATAGAACTTTAAAACATTGGCAGTTTGTCTACTTCACTTCTTTAGTCTACTTTCTGATCACTCCAGATAGCCCAGTCAATAAAACACATGCTGACAATACTGGTGTCAAACCATGCAAGTCTCAGTGGCATGAAATAACCCAGTTATAGCGCAGTTGTTCAGGGATGTGTGATGTCACAGAATTACAGAATCCAACCTAGCAATAGACTGGGTGATAACTTATAGAGGTCTAACTTATGAAGATAACATAGTTAGATACAACCTGCTCTTACCATGAGAAACAGATTTCCCAATCTTCTCCTCCTCTTCTTCATCTTTAATGTTGACATTCAGCTCCAGTGTTTGACTGCAGTCTTCCAGCTTCACTGATGCCATCTCTGGATCCTGCAGTGCAAACTGGGCTCCACTGTCACAATCAGGACCCAGTGACTGTAGGTTTGGACTCAGTGTGGAAGGAGAGAGGCAGGCTGGGTTTGTCCTCACTGTTGATGTTACCGGCCTCAGACTTAATCTGAGTCGTCCAGTAGTAATATAGAGAAACGGACACAAAAGTTAGTCTTGAGATTTCTGGCACTTTCTTTATTCTCTAAAAATATATTAGATCAGGTAGCTAAGCATTGACAACAAACCATTTATTAATTTCACATTAGACACAAATTGCACACTTTAAATTAAACAACGTAAGTGCACTTAACCTATAGTAGATTTCAGAAATTCACATAAATGACTGAAAAAACATTTAGAACAAGGTTGCAGTTTGTTTTAGGCAGCACTATGTACTATTTTCCTGAATAACCTTGTCTTCACTGTATTATTTCAATCAAAAACCAATTGTATTTCCCGTTCACACCATAGTAACAATTATAGATAAAGATAGAAACAACTGAACGTGTCTGAATATATGGAAAAAAGGGGAGGGGTCTGAATACTTTCTGAATCCACAGTAAGGAATTGGCAACTCGTTCTCATTCTGAGAAATAAGGTAGGCCACTTGATTTCAACATCTGAACAAAGTGGACAGGCTAACATGCTTTTCAAACAGTTGGAGACAGACAGAATGGTGTGTTCATAACAACTCAACTGTTCAACCTTGTTAGCAAATAGATCCAAGTTGGCTAAACCTGAAACATAAAGATTAGCTGGTTAATCACTAGCACGTGAGCTTGAGAGATTGTTGATGAGACCTGTGTTAATTGTCTATAGCCTAATGCCTGCTACAATAAGTTAGTCAATTTGTAACAAAAAATTGCATTTTCATAGACCAACTTGAAAGCCAGATCAGAGATTATTGCCAACAAAAAAAAGCAGGTTAAACTATTTTTTATAAAACAATACAATAATTAGTGTGTCTTATTGGTTGTGGATGGCTTATATTTAGCCTAGGTATAACTTCACAAGCCCTGAATTCATTAGATTATAGCTGACTGTTTGAAATGCAGTGTATTTAACCTTTAATTGTACAACGCTTACTTAGAGAAAAACAAAATTGAGATATATTGTGAATCGCCCATAAGTTTAAAGAAACTCAAGATACAGCTGCATGATTTTTAGTCCATATAGCCCAGCCATAACAGAGTACATTAAAGTAGAATCCAATACAGTACGTTATACTGTCCTATACTCTGTACTGTTGTACTGTACTGAACTAAACTTCTATTTCCTGTACTCTGCTGTACTGTACTTTCCAATCTTGTGAAACAGTAGCTATGTTTCCAATAACTTGTCCAGTGCTTTGTTTCTCGACATTAAGAAAAAGTTTGCATAGAAAATAGACACGACAATTGCCATCTAAGGGTGTGTTTCCATGTAACTATCCTGTGTCGATAAAAACAGCTGGACGTAATGACTCACCCTGTACTGTCAAAATGATTTGGCAATCATAATTTATTTAAAAAACACTGCTTCAATCCTCACTTGTCAGAATAAAGAAACTTTGACAAAAGAAAAATCCACCCGTCCAACGATTAAAAATGTTTTCGAGCTTTAGAACATTTCTCCTATATCTGCCGTCTCCATTACACACATCGCAAAGATTATTTTAGCAACATTGCTTTTGTCGAATGCAGCTGGGTCAATGGAAACCTGCCTAATGTCTGAGTGATTGGTTCAGATTTGGTCTGGTCTAATGTTTGACCCAATGGTTGGGCCAAGTCAGTTAAGAACAAATTTTTATTTACAATGACGGCCTACCCCGGACGACGCTGGGCCAATTGATTGGGACTCCAATCACAGCCGGAATCAAACCAGGCTCTGTAGTGACAGATCATCTTAGACCGCTGCGCCACGCAGGAGCCCTGTGACTAATCATTTTGGCTATTTAAGCTCTGAAAAGGCCTATCAGCTACCCAACTTTATCAGGAATCAATGCATTTGCACAGTGGGCAATGCAGAAGTATTTAATTTTGTGCTATGATCATCTCGTCAAAAATGTACAGACAAACTTGAAATCACTGATTATCATGAAAATTTTGCTGACATGGTTAAACTCCTGGACAACAGTGGTTTCAGAGTCCTGCAATAGAGTGAAGACGCTATCATTTGTATAAGGGCACGACAAAGCCTATTCCCCCTCAGGAGACTGAAAATATTTGGCATGGGTCCTCAGATCCTCAAAAAATTATACAGCTGCACAATCCTGACTGGTTGCATCACCAAAAAAACATTCGACATTAGAAAGTTCATTTATAGTTCTAAACATATTTAGGGTGTTTTTTCCTTACTGAGGAGTTGGCAACACTGAATTTGTGGCCGACTGCTTCACATCCGTAGGGACAAGCGGGTACCAGGGCTGCGTCCAGCAGGAGGACGGAGACGTTGGCCACGATTCAGATACAGATGTATTATGTAGAGCAAACATGCCTCTGATTCTAATGAATCATGTCAGTTCTATTCAGGGAATTTCTATCTGCAACTTTCCAAAACGTTTTGTACTGAACATGCCCAGGCGAAACGCACTGACCTATATACGAACCTGGAAAGCCTCACAAATGAAAACGTGTAATGGACCCGGCGCCATGTGCTTGTAAAATATTTTACACGTTCTTCAATCACTCGGATTGACACGAACATTACACAAAACCTTTCCCAAATGTGATAATACTTTGACTGATTTCTTATCTAACATGTTATTTCGATATTAGACAGTGTAAAAGTGCTATTACATACCTGTAGTTATAAAGAGAAACGGAAATCACAGTCCCGCCGTTTTCTTTGTTCTGAAGAATGGTGCGCGCCTCCCCGGAAGTTCCTGTTCCCCAACTACCACAATGCAACAGCGACATCTTCTTCTTCTTCTTCTGTGGGTTTTATGGCAGACTACATCCAAAAGCTGCATTGCCGCCACCAACTGGACGGTTTGAAACCACAAAATAAATTAAATAAAAAATACATCCATACTTAATAGCGATACTAACTTACTCCACCCTAATAAAAATAGTACATTGCCAAAACAAACAAAACTCCCATTTCTTCCTTCCTTTAAATCTCCATATCTCCCTTCTCAGTCTCTAGGACCTGAGATGGTGGTTCGGCTTTGACAATATTCCATGTAACTCTTTTGCCGAGAAATCTTTCAGCCCCAGGAACCATTCTGGTGACCATCACTGATTTGATTCAGAGAATATTGGTGACTAGCAAATTGGCTTGTACCAATGTGTAGAGGTGTCGTGACATGTATTGAGTGGATAAATAAAACATATATTATTTTGAATGCCATGAATTGAACAAAAGCATTATATTTATTGCAAAGATAACCCCCAACAACTACAATGATTCAGTAGATCAATAATGTTACAGTACTCTAGCATGTCTCACAGCTGCTTATGCTGACAAAGCATGTTAGTGAATAGGTCAGATTTAGCTTTGTGATGCTCATTTAAACTTCCTGTCTTGTTCAGCTTCAGAAAAACAGTAAATATGTCTCCCTTTCCTCTGCACAGTTCTCTCACAGTGAGAAACAATAGGATTACAATAGAGTGTGCTACGATTTCTTGAGAATTAAGTGATGGAATGATTTTAATCTTAGCTAGTCAGACAACTGATGAGGATTCTCACATGTATGTATTTGTTGGGTCTTTTAGTGGCCATGTTGAGAGAAACTCTTCCAACAGTCAGAGCAGGAGTACCAGATCCCTTGATATTTTGCAGCTCTTCCCACAATCAGAGCAGGGAAATAGATTATCTCCTGTGTGTATTTTTAGGTGTATTTTTTAGCTTTGATAGAATTGGGAAAATCTCCTCACAATGTGGGCAGTGGTGAGACCTCTTAGCTCTGTGATCTTCCTGCTGTTGCTCTCTGGATGTAGAGAATGTCTCAACGTGGTCTCCTGTGTGAACAACATTAGAAGAACCAGTCAGTTGGTGTGATTTACATCAATCACATTTATTTTATAAAGCCCTTTTTACATCAGCCGTTGTCACAGAGTGCTTTACAGATACCCTAACCTAACGTATCAGGCGTAAAAGAAACGCCTAAACCAGGTCCACAGAATCCAGAAGCTTCCGGTTTTCAGGCTTTGCCTTCCTCTCTGCCTTTTCCCTGAAACACGGATGCTTCCGGTGTTTGTTGACTCCGCTGAGGGTGCAGGTACCGAGACTAAAACCCCAAAGAGCAAGCAATGCAGAATCACAGTGACTAGGAAAAACTCCCTAGAAGGAAGGAACCTAGGAAGAAACCTAGAGAGGAACCAGGCTCTGAGCAGTGGCCAGTCCTCTTCTGGCTGTACTGGGTAACAAATGACTTAATATAAGTATGCTGTACAATACAGGGGAATAAAACTATTCTAAAGTGTTACGAGCCATATCATCCTCCACTCACTATCACAAGGGTTAGTAACCATCAGGGTTGGGGTCAATTCCATATCAATTCACATTTTTAAATTTGACTAATTCAGCAGACACTCTTATCCAGAGTGACTTACAATAGTGTATTCATCTTAAGATAGCTAGGTGAGACAACAACGCATCACAATCGTATCAATTACATTTTCTAGGGTGCAGAAAGGATTAGAGTAGGGTCCAGGAGGCAAAGTCAGAGTCATGGGAGAGGATAGGATAAAATAGGCGAGAGAAGCGGGAGAGAGAGCAAAGATTGCGGAGGTGCATTACCATCTGGGTTAGGGCTGAGTGGGAGGAGCATGACCATCTGGGTTAGGGCTGAGTGGGAGGAGCATGACCATCTGGGTTAGGGCTGAGTGGGAGGAGCAGGACCATCTGGGTTAGGGCTGAGTGGGAGGAGCATGACCATCTGGGTTAGGGCTGAGTGGGAGGAGCATGACCATCTGGATTAGGGCTGAGTGGGAGGAGCATGACCATCTGGGTTAGGGCTGAGTGGGTAGGTTGGAGGAGAGATGGAGAGAAAAGGAAACAAAGTAGGGGTCAGAGACTTGGAGGGGGGTTGCAGTGAGATTAGTAGGAGAACAGCCTCTAGTGAAGATGGGGTCAAGCAGTGGGAGGGACTGGGAAAGGGTGAGGTCAAAAGAGGAAAGGTGTTTCCAGTAAACCAATTTTCCTGATTGAAAAACATTGAAGAGAATTGGAATTAGAATGACAGTGGACTTCCTGAATTGACTGGAATTTAAATGGAATTGACACCAACCCTGGCAACTACACAGACTCATTTCATAGAACTTCAAAACGCTGGCAGTATATCTACTTACATTTACGTCATTTAGCAGACGCTCTTATCCAGAGCGACTTACAGGAGCAATTAGGGTTAAGTGCCTTGCTTAGGGCCATCGCTTCTACACCTAGTCGTTACAGCCTTTCGTTCAACCTCTTATCCACTAACTTCCCCCAAGTCCGATACTTCACTTCTTTAGTCTACTCTCTGATCACTCCAGATAGCCCAGTTAATAAAACAAATGCTGACAATACTGGTGTCATTCATGCAAGTCTCAGTAGCATGAAATAACATCTATCTTATCATCGAAAAAGTTATATAACAACTTTTCATACACAACGATAAAACAAGCTTTGTTGTGTTGAGTTCTTCAGGGGTGTCAGAATGACAGAATGAACTTATGGAGGTCTTACTTTTGGAGATAACTCCTAGATGTAGATAGTACTATAGTGGCGGGCCCAACCCCAGACTTCTCTTTTATCAACCCAAAGGTTTTACTGTCTTCTCAGGAATTCATCCTTCTCTGTGTTGCTCCCCACATCCCCCCAGTCTAAATGATGCATTATGTCACCATCCCCCATTATTAATTATGCATTATCTCACCATCCCCCATTCTGAATTATGCATTATCTCACCATCCCCCATTCAGAATGATGCATTATCTCACCATCCCCCATTCTGAATGATGCATTATCTCACCATCCCCCATTCTGAATGATGCATTATCTCACCATCCCCCATTCTGAATGATGCATTATCTCACCATCCCCCATTCTGAATGATGCATTATCTCACCATCCCCCATTCTGAATGATGCATTATCTCACCATCCCCCATTCTGTCACACCTCTGAGCTCCTGTTGTGAGAACATACTGTAGGTCTGATATCTGATTGGAAGTTAACTCAACAGTAATGTTGTTGATCAACAAGTCCGATTTTGAATCCAAACATGGTCAAATGGTTCTAAAGGGTCTTAGCTTCAATGTGTCTTTCTCTTTTGTTCTTGACCTGCTGTGGTGAGAAATATACTGAGTGTACAAAACATTAGGAACACCTTCCTAATATTGAGTTTCACCCCCTTCTGCCCTCAGAAAAGCCTAACTTTGTCAGGGCATGGACTCTACAAGGTGTCGAAAGCCTTCCACAGGGATGCTGGCCCATGTTGATTCCAATGCTTTCCACAGTTGTGTCAAGTTGGCTGTCCTTTTGGTGGTGGACCGTTCTTGATACCCACGGGAAACTATTGAAACTGCGGGAAACTGTGTTGCAGTTCTTGACACACTAAAACGGGTGCGTCTGGTACCTACTACCATACCCTGTTCAAAGACACTTAAATATTTTTTTCACCCTCTGAATGAAACACATACACAAATAAATATTTCACCCGTCTCCTCCCCTTCATCTACACTGAAGTGGATTTAACAAGAGACATCGATAAGGGATCATAGCTTTCACCTGGTCAGTATATGGCAGGGAAAGAAGCAGGTGTTCCTAATGTTTAATACACTCAGTGTACACTGTCTTTCTCTCTACCCCTCTCTCATGAGCTATGGGCCACCACACAAGCTATGGATTCTCTCTATCCCATGAGCTATGGGCCATGACACAAGCTATGGATTCTCTCTATCCCATGAGCTATGGGCCACGACACAAACTATGGATTCTCTCTATCCCATGAGCTATGGGCCACGACACAAGCTATGGATTCTCTCTATCCCATGAGCTATGGACCATGACACAAGCTATGGATTCTTTGTCTTTCTCTTCCTGTCTGATCATGTTTAGATACTTAATGTTTTGTTTAATGTCAGTATTGACTTGTAACTTAGGCTTCACGCCTTGGGCAGAAGGTAACTGAAAGGTTGCTGGTTCAAATCCCCGAGCAGACTAGGTGAAATATCTGTCGATGTGCCCTTGAGCAAGGCACATAACCCCAGATCCTCTGAAAATTTAAAAAAATGTAAGTGAATCGTTATTTTTACAATGTCATTAAATCTATTTACCTTTAGTATTCCACTATCAGACCAGTTCTTGCTAGTCAACATCAACTCATTGCCTAATGCATGCTTGCATATTTTAATTGTCTTTATGGTGTCAGATACATTTAATTAATGAAGTCTACTAAAATGTTTAAGTATTTTCACGAGTAGCAGGTGAGGTGTACTGTATATATATATATGATCACTAAAGAACCTCCTCTTACCGTGAGAAACAGATTTCCCAATCTTCTCCTCCTCTTCTTCATCTTTAATGTTGACATTCAGCTCCAGTGTTTGACTGCAGTCTTCCAGCTTCACTGATGCCATCTCTGGATCCTGCTTAGCAAACTGTGCTCCACTGTCACAATCAGGACCCAGTGACTGTAGGTTTGGACTCAGTGTGGAAGGAGAGAGGCAGGCTGGGTTTGTACTCACTGTTAATCTGTAAACTCTGGACAGATTTGAACAATTGCTGCCTAAAATGTTGTGGTCCTTACTAACACAATAGGAAATATTGTGTTAGATGTGGGCCATCACATGTGAATTCTCAGCTCTTTCACTCTGAATATTCATATCAATGAATCACCCTCCAATGGACTATCAATACCAGAGTTCTACAATACTATTTACATAATCAACTGGACATTACAACAGCCTGAACTTCAATAGTACATTTACATTTACGTCATTTATCAGACGCTCTTCTACACTGTAAACCCTAATAAGTTCACATAACTCAAATTATTTTGTAACAGATTACACAAAAATATTTTAGTGATGTTTTTAAATGTTTTAAATTTACATAAAATAAAATTTACATTTACAGTTGCCTTAAATTATCTCAATGTTATCTTATAAATATTGATATTCCTCAACTTATAATTAGGGAGTAATTCACTCAAAATGTTCAATATTCTTCAACTCATAATGTGGGACATGCAATCAAAATTAATTCTAAACTGAAATACTGATGTCGGTCGATTACACAATTATAATCAGCGAATAATGTTAGAAAACATGAAAGTGACAACACAGTGACAATTTAACTTTTTTTTATTCAACACAATGTGCTTTTAAAAAGGCACAAATCAAAAGGAGCTCAGTCAAAACAAAGTGCATGTCATAAATTAAAACAAAAAAGGAAAAGGAAATGACTCCATAAAAACAAAATGTGTTTTAAAGTACATTAAGTGTTAATAGTTCCATATTCTGATAGTGGTCATTGCTACAGAGGGTAGATTCAGTATTTTGGGTCTCCATATCACATTATTCAGTAAACATTATGATAAAAACTCAAAGGCTTCATGATAAAATTCAATAAGATTCTAATTATAATCCATCCTCAACAGCAATGACAACTATTAGAATGTGGAGCCATTTAAAACATTTTGGCACTTACTGTACCTTGAAGGCTGCAACTCACTTTTTAAAAATAAAACATTCAAATAAAAGTACTGGTTTCTACTGTGCCGTACTTCAACTGGCAACATCAAGGTAAGCATTAGGTCACACAACATTAAACATGTATAGTGCATGAATTCAACAGTCGTTTCCCACAAGTACAGTACAAAAACTTGGGCTTGGCAATACGTCAATGTTGTGATATTTATCTATTAACAATCAATGTATTAAATCTGAGGTAGAAGAGGCAAACAGTGTAACATATTAAACATGAGGTAGAAGAGGCAAATTATTACATTTGTAAAGAGGGGAAAAAAACAAAAAACATCCTCAATACTCAGCTCAACAAATAGTCCATTCTGAGTGATTCACTCATTGAACAAATCATTCTTCCGTGTCAGTAGACGCCCTTTCAGTGGTTTGTTGTCCTCAAGACACATCACAACTTTTTGGATAAATGTGAATGTAAGCTCGAGATTCTTTGGGTACTGTAGGTCTAGTGCATAGACATACCCAAATAGCAGGATAAATTAGTCAGCCAGGTTTGTGGGACCACTCACAAGTATTTCATCTTCCACGACAATACAGATGCTCTCAGGGCTGAAGAGGGCCACATCAGTAGTATCATCAGTGACAACTGTCAGGAGAGCCACCGGAGTGTCAGTGAGGTCTGGACCATCTGCTGACTATAAAACACAAATAATACAAAAATAAGTTCAGCCCCTCAAGGATACAAATAATGCTAATGATGTCTAGACATTACGGTCACTTTGCACTTAGACTGCAACTAAGCTACATGTTTAAACTATTTTCTTTACACATGCTTATTATTTTATGTTAGTTTCACACCTACCTGTAAGCATACTTTTTGTTTAGTGGAATTCTTTATACTTACCTTTTCATTTATGTAATTTCTACATGTCAGTTTGCAGAATAACAACTCAAGGAAACTTCATAAACAGGTCCTGGGGGCTATTCCAGAAAGGAGGTTCAACAAACTGAGCCTAACCCTGAACTCAAAGTTGACTTACCCTGTGAAGTGAAACTGAGTTTTCAGTTACAGAACAGCTGATCTGAGTTAGGTAAGTTGACTCAGAGTACGTTAACTCGGAGTTGAGCTTGTGCCTGACGACTAGTAAAAAGCCATCATCAATGGAGCTCCGATACGGTTATTCACCATGGCAACAGGAGAAAACAGGAAGCAGACATTTTCTGGCTGCGGCTGTTATATAAATCACTGACAGAGTTTCAGATGCAGTCGTCTTTTCATTTTGAATTTAACATCACTTTATTTTATATTAGCCTTTAAGGAAGTGGTTGAATGTTGTTCAATGTTTTATTTTAGGCTATTTTGTTTTATTTAAAATCGGCTGAAAATGAAATATAAAAACATTTTATCTCATACTCAATGCGGCGACAAACTAGAAACACGGACTTTGAAATTGCGTTGTTGGGAAAAATACAATTGGCTATACTGATGGTTTTCACATAACCTGCTTTCTGGAATGCCCCTCTGGTTCTCCTAGAGTTCTTTGAGTGATGTCATGTTTAAGCTGACTGAATAGCTAAGCAAAGGGATTGATAGTGAGGCCAGTACACTTACATTACAGGTCCTGAAAAACTTGGAGGCATCTTCACGCAGGTACGCAGGAAGTGCACGAAGGACGAGGGCCGTCTCATATTTACATCACGTTGTTCCTACATGGACAAAAAATATCCATTACAATAATAATTACACAAATATCAAAAACATTCATTGTACACTAATTATAGTAAAAATTAAAATGTTAAAAGATAAGCAAGTTAGTTATTAACAAGCAAAGCATCAAAGTTGTGTGCTTAAAGATCTGCTATTTCTGTTGTTGTTCTTTGTATTTAACAAAGTATTAATAAAGGGTTCAAGTGATCAACTGTTGACCCCACAGTTGAGATAAAAACATTTAGAGAAATAGCAAAAGAATGACTGTGGAAACACATAAAATAAAACCAATTATTAGTGTAACCCTCTCACCAGGCTCGAATTTGACTCTCAGATATTACCTTATTTAAAATATCTGAACAGCATGGGATATTAGGTGAGAAGGACATCTCCAATAAGAATCCCTATTGTAAACTTGCTAGGGTGAATGACAAATAGGGTATTAACTTCAGATAGAATGATTATAGACTTGGTTATTATTATAAGGATATGCTTTCCCATGCATTAAATGAAACTGAAACAGTAAATGACTCCACCAATACAACAGACATAAGGTTCAAGATCTATATTAATCAAATGTTCAATGTATCACATCAAAATAAATAAAAAATTATAAACCCCAATGATTTTTCCACAACCCATGTCCAAATTATTTGCAAGCTTGCTTAAACCCTGGGCGCGCGTTGGAGCTCATAAAAAAAATGACGACATACATAAAGTCCCGAAGTCCACCCCACATTTGTAGTTACTCACTACTTGTAGATAATGCCTCAGCAACATATAGTAGTTCCGTGCAGGTGTCCTCACAAGATCCACAGCTATCAATGCAGCCAGTACTCGGTAGCAGCAACAGACATCCGTAGGAAACCCGAACTGATCGTCACAAGCAATTCTCTCCAAGTCTTGCACGATGCTAGGCTAACCTCTAGGATGTCGAATGTCTCCACAATGCAACGGCAGCTTCAGTCTCCACTTGGTCTTTCTTAACTAAATAATAACCACTCTTTATAGAAATAAAATCAGGATTTCCCTTAAAAAAAAACTCTGTAGGTATGGTTTTGTTCTCTCTTTATCGTTTCCTTTGGTCGTTTTTCCTTCACCAACCCCACTAACGTCTCTCCTCTCCCTTCTTTCAACTTTTCCCTCTCTTTTCTTTCCCAGCAACCAGTCCACTCTCCCATTGGCCACAACTTAACAAGTTAGCTCATTGGTCAAAACTTTAACGAGATACGTGGGAAATTTAAACTTTAAAAGTAAACCAACCTCTTCACTTGTACTTTTTTTTAAAACATTGCTTCAAAAGAAATGCATTAATGACATTACAAATCAGGAGCTATTCGATCACCTTTTAAATCTAATACCAATGAATTATAACAAATAAACTCTATACTTGGTTTTAGCAATGTATTACATTAGTAACACTATTTCATAATACATCCTACCTGAACTGTTAAAAGGATTTCGAGATGATCTCACAACCACACACTTGAGCCTAGGAAGAAATACAAACACAGGCCTGGTTAGCATCATGATAACACACTCACATTATGTTGTTTAGCATTGTTCGTTTCACGCTAGCACACACAGCTTGATAACGTAAAATATTTACTGTGTAAGGCAGACACTTATTGAAATAAGTCTACTCACAGTACGCACTTGAATTACCGGCGAACAGCGAAAACTCATGGACCTTCCTCCACCGTCAATGTCCCGGGCAAACATGCATTATGGGAAATGTAGTTCATCTAGGAAACAGCTGATAACGTTACACTGTTGTAAGATGAAGTAACGTATTTGTCACATATTTAACAACTTCTAAAGTTACAATTACTTGGATTTTTAAACTATTTACAACAAATATTAACTGTGCACATTGTACAAATGTATTCCCAGTTCCACATTTAAGACTATCGAAATTCATTTTTTTTTTAAACAACATTAGAGTTACTTACCAAATCAGAGGTGATGATAAGATGGCGCTTAAGAAAACGAGGGCAATAAGACTAATGATAAAAACGGAGGTGGTGGTGGTTTCAAGCGGGCAGCATAAAAGTGAGCATTGCAAACAAATTAAAACAAATTAAACTGTGTTCCACATCCACACGGGCGGCACAAACATCCCCGCATCAAGGTAAATTCAAGATGGCTGACTCAGCTTTCCTGAGGGAGAGATGACCCACCCACCAGAACGTCACGACGTAGATAACGTCATGACACTACCTAAACTTTTTGAGCGTTCCACACAAATTACCTATAAAATATTGAGCCCTCTTCAATTAAAGTGGCATAAATCTCAACAGAGCTCAACACTTTATAGTTTGGTCAACTGCATAACGACATTTGACTGTTATGACCTTATTACTTATGAGCTAGTACAACTGTTTGGGATTACAGTGTACAGTTTACACTTTAGCAATTCTGTTCAAGTCGCAGGGCAAGTGCCCCCCTTGGGGCAGAAATCTTTCTGATTGAGAGGGGGTCAAATACTTATTTCCCTCATTAAAATGCAAATCAATTTATAACATTTTTGACATGCGTTTTTCTGGATTTTGTTGTTGTTATTCTGTCTCTCACTGTTCAAATAAACCTACCATTAAAATTATAGACTGATCATGTCTTTGTCAGTGGGCAAACGTACAAAACCAGCAGGGGATCAAATACTTTTTTCCCTCACTGTATAACTTGTTATTAGCTTGTACCTATAATTGTTGATCAGTCAGGTAGCATGTTAACTAACTACCAATACACTGCTTGAAACTATAATTGTTCAGAATGTGTAGGTTTACTAGTTAATAAGAAAATAAAAAAAATTTAATTGTTCAATAATGTGTAATGTGTAATTGTTCAATAATTCAATGTGTTGTGTTTAAAAATAATAATATCTGATCATATAAATGTTATGTGTTTATATTACTTTTACAAATACAAATATGTGATAATAAACAAACAAATCTAAACTAACAAATGTCAAATCATATTTGTCGCCGAGACGCCAGTCAATTTGATTAACGTTATTGTGTATTCTACGTAATGACGCAGTTTTATGTTATAACGAAAAATGTATGCACTCACTAATTGTAAGTCGCTCTGGATAAGAGCGTCTGCTAAATGACTAAAATGTAATGATGTCATCACCTAATGACATCACAACATCATTTAGCAACTTTTAGCAACAAATCGACCTGCCTCTAACAACTTCCCCTGAAAATTAGTTGGCAACACTGCAGGGAGTTGCTCTTTCAGCTTTCAATTTTCTCTTAGACTTTCCAACATAATAATAGCCACATGGGCACATCAAGAAATATACCACACGTTTTGTTTTACAGGAAATTCTACCAATGACATACATTTTATTTCCAGTATGAGGGTGAAGAAAGAAATCCCCCTTGATTTGAGGGGAGAGTGGAAAGGAAATGCTGAGGGGGAACATATTCATCTGCTCTTACTAGGCTGTCCTTTAGGTTTCTAGCATGTTTAAAAGAGAATCAAGAGATATTCTGAAAAGCCCGGCCCACAGAGGGATCCCAGTCCTAAATAGAAATCAGAGATCAAACTCCTGGTTCTCCCCTGTTCCTTCCACACGCCCTCCCATTGTACTGTATGTATGAACACATTTTGAGCCATGGCTGCCTAAAATGCTGTGGTGCTTACAAACACAATAGGAAAGGTTGTGGTAGACGTGGGCCATCACAGGTGAGTTCACAGCTCTTTTACTCTGAGCATTAATAATTAATAATTTTTTTATTTAGCAGACGCTCTTATCCAGAGCGACTTACAGGAGCAATTAGGGTTAAGTGCCTTGCTCAAGGGCACATCGACAGATTTTTCACCTAGTCGGCTCGGGGATTAGAACCAGCGACCTTTCGGTTACTGGCACAACGCTCTTACCCACTAAGCTACCTGCCGCATTCGCATTCATATCAATGACTCACCCTCAGATGGACCATCAATGCCAGAGTTCTACAAGACTGTTTCCATAATCAACTGGGCATTTCAACAGTCTGTCCCTCAATATAGTCCTGGGCATATATTGTTTATCTTACTATTGTTATAACTGCTAACTTTTTAGCATTTGTGGCACAAATCCACTGCAAGTCAATGGTACGTATACAGTCACAGTGAAAGTCTACACACCCCTTTACATTTTGCAAGCTTAAATCTTAATAGAGATTCAATATAGTGTTTATCCTGCCGACCTACAAAAACTATTCCACATTTTCAAAGTGTAAGAAAATTGTAGAACAACTTTCCTTCTAAAGATATCCAGTAGTTTTGATTACATATATTTTCACACCCCATGAAACAGTTCTACAGCAAATGTACGTGTGTTGTAAGTCCCCTGTAGCTCAGTTGGTAGAACATGGCGCTTGTGGGCTCGTTTCCCACGGGGGGCCAGTATGAAAATGTATGCACTCACTAACTGTAAGTCGCTCTGGATAAGATCTTCTGCTAAATGACTAAAATGTAAATGTTGTGGCTTGTAAGTAGCTAGCTAGCGGTTTAAGACATGGTTTGAACCCTAATCAACCCATCCAATGTGAGTACATGTTGAAGTACAGTAGATTAATAAAGCTACAGTACTGCAGCTGGTGACAAAGCTGCGTATATTGAAAAAGCTTGTTAGTGCATAGGTCAAATGTATCTTTGTGATGCTCATTTCAGGTATTTCTTCCAGCTTCAAACACTAAATATTTCACTTAAAACATAGTTTTGTTGTATTTAATGATAGAGAAGAGAAGAGTTTGACCAACACAGATTCATGTCCAATCTTTGAGGACGTGTCTACATTGTTAGAGTGGTCACATGCCAATCTGTTCCATATAATAGACAGTCTTTGGAACAGTGGAAAGCTGAATGGCCCCTTGGTTGTTGCTAAGCAGGCATTCTTCTTCTATGGTGTTTATTGGTGGTGTTCAGACCAACGTCAAAGGTGCATCACTGCCACCTTCTGGGCTGGAGTGTGATAGAGACATGTGGTTCTGTCCTGGTGAGATCACAGGGTCAAAGAAAACTTGGTATGACTGTAGTCACTCCAGGCACTCAGCCCATAAGAACCATTAATATGGTCAGATCTAATCTGGAAGAAATTAATACAACCATAAGAACCATTCATACTGTCACATCTAATATGGAAGAACTGAATACAACCATAAGAGCCATTCATACTGTCAGATCTAATATGGAAGAACTGAATACAACCATAAGAGCCATTCATACTGTCAGATCTAATATGGAAGAACTGAATACAACCATAAGAACCATTCATACTGTCAGATCTAATATGGAATAACTGAATACAAAAGAGAAGGAGAGGTTGACCAGTACAAATTCATGCACTAATGTTATTTTTCATTGGCAGATCAATGCAGTTTTCCAAACATATTCATCATCACTTTTTTGGTAAGATTTTAACTAACTGAACACAAATATAAACACAACATTAAATTTTTTTACAAGGGTACAGATCATATAAGGAAATCAGTCAATTGAAATACATTCATTAGGCCCTAATCTATGGATTTCACATGACAGGGGCCCACCCATCAGCCAATAAGAATGATTTTTCCACATTAAAGGGCTTTTTTACAGATATAAATACTCCTCAGTTTCATCAGCTGTCCGGGTGGCTGGTCTCAGATTATCCTGCAGGTGAAGAAGCCAGATGTGGAGGTCCTGGGCTTGCACGGTTACACGTGGTCTGTGGCTGTGAAGCCAGTTGGACGTTCTGCCAAATTCTCGGTAGAGAAATTTACATTAAATTCTCTGGCAACAGCTCTGGTGAACATTCCTGCTGTCAGCATGTCAATTGCGCACTCCCTCAAAATGTAGACATCTGTGGCATTGTGTTGTGACAAAACTGCACATTTCAGAGAGGCCTTTTATTGTACCCAGCACAAGGTGCACCTGTGTAATGATCATGCTGTTTAATCAGCTTCTTGATATGCCACAACTCGCAGGTGGATTGATTATCTTGGCAAAGGAGAAATGCTCACTAACAGAAATGGAAACAAATTTGTGCACCAAATTTGAGAGAAATAAGCCTTTTGTGCATATGGAAACTTTCTGGGATCTTTTATTTCAGCTCATGAAACATGGGACCAACACTTTACATGTTAAGTTTATATATTTTTTCAGTATAGTTTTAGAAGACAATTCACTAAACACGTAGTAATTTCATTTTAATTGTCACATGCTTGGTAAACAACAGGTGTAGACTAACAGTGAAATGTTGACCAACAATAGAGAACACAATACAACAATTATAATAATAGGAAAAAGATTGTAGTAATGAATTAATACACGATGAGCAATGGTAGCTTGGCTATATACATGGGGTGCCAATACCTAGTCAATGGTAGCTTGGCTATATACATGGGGTGCCAATACCTAGTCAATGGTAGCTTGGCTATATACATGGGGTGCCAATATACCTAGTCAATGGTAGCTTGGCTATATACATGGGGTGCCAATACCTGGTCAATGATAGCTTGGCTATATATATGGGGTGCCAATACCTAGTCAATGATAGCTTGGCTATATACATGGGGTGCCAATACCTAGTCAATGATAGCTTGGCTATATACATGGGGTGCCAATACCTGGTCAATGGTAGCTTGGCTATATACATGGGGTGCCAATACCTCGTCAATGGTAGCTTGGCTATATACATGGGGTGCCAATACCTAGTCAATGGTAGCTTGGCTATATACATGGGGTGCCAATACCTAGTCAATGGTAGCTTGACTATATACATGGGGTGCCAATACCTAGCCAATGATAGCTTGGCTATGTACATGGGGTGCCAATACCTAGTCAATGATAACTAGCATGTACAGTGAGGGAAAAAAGTATTTGATCCCCTGCTGATTTTGTACGTTGATCAGACATGATCAGTCTATAGTTTTAATGGTAGGTTTATTTGAACAGTGAGAGACAGAATAACAACAACAAAAATCCAGAAAAACGCATGTCAAAAATGTTATAAATTGATTTGCATTTTAATGAGGGAAATAAGTATTTGACCCCTCTGCAAAACATGACTTAGTACTTGGTGGCAAAACCCTTGTTGGCAATCACAGAGGTCAGACGTTTCTTGTAGTTGGCCACCAGGTTTGCACACTTCTCAGGAGGGATTTTGTCCCACTCCTCTTTGCAGATCTTCTCCAAGTCATTAAGGTTTCGAGGTTGACGTTTGGCAACTCGAACCTTCTGCTCCCCTCCACAGATTTTCTATGGGATTAAGGTCTGGAGACTGGCTAGGCCACTCCAGGACCTTAATGTGCTTCTTCTTGAGCCACTCCTTTGTTGCCTTGGCCGTGTGTTTTGGGTCATTGTCATGCTGGAATACCCATCCACGACCCATTTTCAATGCCCTGGCTGAGGGAAGGAGGTTCTCACCCAAGATTTGACGGTACATGGCCCCGTCCATCGTCCCTTTGATGCGGTGAAGTTGTCCTGTCCCCTTAGCAGAAAAACACCCCCGAAGCATAATGTTTCCACCTCCATGTTTGACGGTGGGGATGGTGTTCTTGGGGTCATAGGCAGCATTCCTCCTCCTCCAAACACGGCGAGTTGAGTTGATGCCAAAGAGCTCGATTTTGGTCTCATCTGACCACAACACTTTCACCCAGTTCTCCTCTGAATCATTCAGATGTTCATTGGCAAACTTCAGACGGGCCTATATATGTGCTTTCTTGAGCAGGGGGACCTTGCAGGTGCTGCAGGATTTCAGTCCTTCATGGCGTAGTGTGTTACCAATTGTTTTCTTGGTGACTATGGTCCCAGCTGCTTGAATCATTACAATGTAGTTCTGGGCTGATTCCTCACCGTTCTCATGATCATTGCAACTCCACGAGGTGAGATCTTGCATGGAGCCCCAGGCCGAGGGAGATTGACAGTTCTTTTGTGTTTCTTCCATTTGCGAATAATCGCACCAACTGTTGTCACCTTCTCACCAAGCTGCTTGGCGATGGTAGCCCATTCCAGCCTTGTGTAGGTCTACAATCTTGTCCCTGACATCCTTGGAGAGCTCTGTGGTCTTGGCCATGGTAGACAGTTTCGAATCTGATTGATTGATTGCTTCTGTGGACAGGTGTCTTTTATACAGGTAACAAACTGAGATTAGTAGCACTCCCTTTAAGAGTGTGCTCCTAATCTCAGTTCGTTACCTGTATAAAAGACACCTGGGAGCCAGAAATCTTTCTGATTGAGAGGGGGTCAAATACTTATTTCCCTCATTAAAATGCAAATCAATTTATAACATTTTTGACATGCGTTTTTTTTCTGGATTTCTATGTTGTTATTCTGTCTCGCACTGTTCAAATAAACCTACCATTAAAATTATAGACTGATCATTTCTTTGTCAGTGGGCAAACGTACAAAATCAGCAGGGGATCAAATACTTTTTTCCCCTCACTGTACAGTCGTGGTCAAAAGTTAAGAATGACACAAATATACATTTTCACAAAGTCTGCTGCCTCAGTTGATGATGGCAATTTGCATATACTCCAGGATGTTATGAAGAGTGATCGGATGAATTGCAATTAATTGCAAAGTCCCTCTTTGCCATGAAAATGAACTTAATCCCCCAAAAACATTTCCACTGTATTTCAGCCCTGCCACAAAAGGACCAGCTGCCATCATGTCAGTGATTCTCTTGTTAACACAGGTGAGAGTGTTGACGAGGACAAGGCTGGAGATCACTCTGTCATGCTGATTGAGTTAGAATAACAGGCTGGAAGCTTTAAAAAGGAGGGTGGTGCTTGAAATCATTGTTCTTCCTCTGTTAACCATGGTTACCTGCAAGGAAACACATGCTGTCATCATTGCTTTGCACAAAAAGGGCTTCACAGGCAAGGATATTGCTGGTAGTAAGATTGCACCTAAATCAACCATTTATCGGATCATCAAGAACTTCAAGGAGAGGTTCAATTGTTGTGAAGAAGGTTTCAGGGCCCCCAAGAAAGTCCAGCAAGCACCAGGACCGTCTCCTAAAGTTGATTCAGCTGCGGGATCTGGGCACCACCAGTGCAGAGCTTGCTCAGGAATGGCAGCAGGCAGGGGTGAGTGCATCTGCACACACAGTGAGGCGAAGACCTTTGGAGGATGGCCTGGTGTCAAGAAGGGGAGCGAGGAAGCCACTTCTCTCCATAAAAAACATGACGGACAGACTGATATTCTGAAAAAGGTACAGGGATTGGACTGCTGAGGACTGGGTTAAAGTCATTTTCTCTGATGAATCCCCTTTCAGATTGTTTGGGGCATCCGGAAAGAAGCTTGTCCGGAGAAGACAAGGTGAGCGCTACCATCAGTCCTGTGTCATGCCAACAGTAAAGCATCCTGAGACCATTCATGTGTGGGGTTGCTTCTCAGCCAAGGGAGTGGAACAGTACCAAGACCATGGTGCTTGCCTACGGAGCTGTGAGGGGAACGGCACCGCCGTACCTTCAGGCTCTGATCAGTCCCTACACCCAAACGAGGGCATTGCGTTCATCCACCTCTGGAAAGAAGGCTCAACACTGAAAATATTGACTCTCAGCATAAACTTAATGTAATGTCAATAAAAGCCTTTGACGCTTATGGAATGCTTGTCATTATACTTCAGTATACCATAGCAACATCTGACAAAAATATCTAAAAACACTGAAGCAGCAAACTTTGAAGACCAATACTTGTGTCATTCTCAAAACTTTTGACCACGACTGTACATGGGGTGCCAATACCTAGTCAATGATAGCTTGGCTATATACAGTGCCTTCTGAAAGTATTCAGACCCCTTGACTTTTTCCACATTTTATTACGTTACAGCCTTATTCTAAAACTGATTAAATTGTTTTACCCCTCATCACTCTACACACAATACCCCATAATGTCAAAGCAAGACAGGTTTTTAGAAGTTTTTCTTAATTTATTTATAAAAAACGGAAATATCAAATTTACATAAGTATTCAGACCCTTTACTCAGTACTTTCTTGAAGCACCTTTGGCAGCAATTACAGCATCGAGTCTTCTTGGGTATGACGCTACAAGCTTGGCACAGCTGTATTTGGGGAGTTTCATCCATTCTCTGCAGATCCTCTCAAGCTCCGTCAGGTTGGATGGGGAGCGTTGCTGCACAGCTATTTTCTGGTCTCTCCAGAGATGTTCAATCGGGTTCAAGTCTGGGCTCTGGCTGGGCCAGATGAACCTTCGCCCCAGTCTGAAGTCTTGAGCAAGTTTTCATCAAGGATCTCTCTGTACTTTGCTCCGTTCATTAATCCCTCGATCCTGATTAGTCTCCCAGTCCCTGCCTCTGAAAAATATCCGCACAGCATGATGCTGCCACCACCATGCTTCACCGTAGGCCTGATGCCAGGTTTCCTCCAGACGTGACGCTTGGCATTCAGGCCAAAGAGTTCAATCTTGGTAACATCAGACCAGAGAATCTTGTTTCTCATGGTCAGAGTCCTTTAAGTGCCTCTTGGAAAACTCCAAGCGGGCTGAACTCTGGAGCTCCGTCAAAGTGATCATCGGGTTCTTGGTCACCTCCCTGACCAAGGCCCTTCTCCCCCGATTGCTCAGTTTGGCCGGGCGACAGCTCTAGGAAGAGTCTTGGTGGTTCCAAACTTCTTCCATTTGAGAATAGAGGATGCCAATGTGTTCTTGGGGACCTTCAATGCTGCAGACATTTTTTGGTACCCTTCCCCAGATCTGTGCCTCAACAAAATCCTGTCTCTGAGCTCTACGGACAATTCCTTCGACCTCATGGCTTGGTTTTTGTTCTAACATGCAATGTCAACTGTGGGATGTTATATAGACAGGTGTGTGCCTTTTCAAATCATGTCCAATCAATTGAATTTCTCAGGTGGACTCCAATCAAGTTGTAGAAACATCTCAAGGAAGATCAATAGAAACAGGATGCGCCTGAGAAATTTTTTGAGATTCATAGCAAAGGGTCTGGAATACTTATGTACATAAGGTATCAGTTTTTTATTTCTAATACATTTGCAAAAAATTCTAAACCTGTTTTCGATTTGTCATTATGAGGTATTGTGTGCAGATTGATGAGGGATACAAAATAAAAATAAAATCAATATTACAATAAGGCAGTAACGTATTTTTTTGTTGAAAAAGTCAAGGGGTCTGAATACTTTCAGATTGCACTGTATAGACACTATTTCACTTTAAACACTTTGTTATATTTATGCACAAGAGAAGAAGAGGTTGCCCAGCACACATTCATGTACAAACATGATTTTTCATTACATATTTGTAATTTAGCAGATGCTCTTATCTTATAGGAACAATTGGGGTTAATTGCCTTGCTCAAGGTCACAATGATAGATTTTTGACCTAGTTGGCTCGGGATTCAAACCAGCGACCTTTCAGTTACTGGCCCAACACTCTAAACCGCTAGGCTACCTGTTAAATACATAACACAATACGTGACATAAGTAGAATACAGAACACTTGAAACATTACAGGACATTTTTCATGATGGAAATTGAAATATTAAAATGTTAATGAAAAAAAAAAGAGTTTTTGGGAAAACCATTTAAGAGCTGGAGTTATTATGCAGTCTGATAGCAGTGGGTAGAGTGGCGTTTCGCAGGCGGTTTGTACGGGCAGTTATACAGGACAGTTTGTGGCTGTTTCTCAGGAGCCTGGTGGTGCAGTTACCTATTTCTGGAGGGAGCAGGTCATTCAGTGGATGGTCAAGAGGGTGCATGTCCTTCACCAGGTGCACTGCAGCCTGTTCTCGCCTGCTCTGCAGTGACGGGAGCTGTGGTTGGACTGCTCCACCTCTGGAGATGATCCTCAAGGCCCTCCTCTGCACCCTGTCTAGTTGGGCCTGCTGCTTTTTAATGCATCCAACTAACAGCACTCCACCGTATTCCAGACCAGGCCTGGCCAGTGTAGTATAGACTGTGACCAGATCTTCAGTAGGACATTACTGGCAAGAAATGTCAAAAAGGTGTTTTGTGACCTTTTTCACTGGCTGCTCCAGCTGTCACCACTGAGGTTAGAGTCTAGATGAAAACCAAGATACTTGGTTGTTGTTACCACTGGTACTTCCTGTCCTCCTAGGATTAGTGGTGCAGGTTGTGGATGGTCTTTATAAAAACATATCTGAATTTCCACAGACTTTTTCCCATTCAGGACCATGTTGTTGGATGTGGCCCACTCTTCCAGCTGCTGTATCTCCAAGCCCATGGAAGTGTCCTCTTGGATGCTGGTTAGTGGTATGGCTCGGGACAGCCCTACATCGTCTGCATACCCAGTGTCCAGAATGTCACTGAAGACAACTTTTCAGGTGGACATGTGAAGGAGAAACAGATATGGTGAAACCACGCCACCTTGTGGTACACCAGAGGTGACCTCTGACCAAGGGCTAAATGTGCCAGTTGCCATCACCCTCTGCCCTCTTTCGGTGGTGTAGCTGTGGAGCCAGGCTGGTAACCTTGGACACAGTTCAATGTCAGACAGATGTTGCAGGAACTTTGCGTGATCTACCCGATCAAAGGCTTTGGACACATCAGCCCGTAACACCCTCACCATTGTTGGGTTTATGGAGTCTGTAGCTGTCAGCCAGGAGTATGTGGCTTTCCCAAGGGCGGTAGTAGTGCTGGACTTTGGGAGGTAGTCATACTGAATCGTGCACTCAGATAACACCTCCTACTGGCAGGGGACAGTTTTAACAATGTGTTTGATGACAGGGGCTAGATCTTCTGCATGCTCTTTTAGTAGCCAGGCTGGAATTCCATCAGGCCCACATGCTTTACGTGCTCTGAGTCTGTTCAGAGCTTGCTTTAACTGGCCAATGCTGCACAGCTCAACCTGCCTTGTAGGCATGGGCAGGGGGAAGATGGCAAGAGGTGTGGTGCTTGTCCATGCCTCAGCAAAGAAGCCATTCAAAACATCAGCCACGTTGTCGTCTTCAATTCCCTCGACCTGTATTCTCCCTCCTGATGTTTTCTTTGGTCCCAGTCCATTGTTAATGAAGTCCCACCATTCCTTAGGGTTTTTCTTCTTTAGGTCCTGGATTTCAGTTTTGTAGTAGCTTGTCTTTGCTTCCTTGATAAGCATTTGCACTGTGTTTCTGTATTTTCTCCATGTCATTGTTTCTCCCCATCTGTTGAAAATATTCTGTATTTTCCTGAAGGCAGCCTTTATTCTTTCAGTCATCCAGGGCTTATCCAGTGTTGTTGTTTTCTTATTTCGTATTTGCATGCATACATCAAGTGCAGTTTGAATGCAGGAGTTGAACGTCTCAACCTTTGCATCGATGCTCTCCACCTCATATGGCAGAACAGTCAGTACTGGCCATACATCGTGCAAAGGTCTCCTTTCTGTTCTGGGTTACCAGACATCCTTTTTTCCCCTGCACCTCACTTCTCCCTCCTGATGTTGTGTTAGGAGAGAACAGCAGACATTTGTGATCACTGGATCCGCGAGGAGCAAGTACAGTGGGTTGTGTTGATCAGATCTAGGATGGAGTCCCATCTGTGGTCTTGTCTTTGACCACTACCACTTCTTATGTATACGTTGGTGTCTTTTAGTACTCCTGAGTGGCGCAGTGGTCTAAGGCACTGCATCGCAGTGCTAACTGTGCCACTAGAGATCCTGGTTCGAATCCAGGCTCTGTCGCAGCCGGCCGCGACCGGGAGACTCATGGGCGGCGCACAATTGGCCCAGCGTCGTCCAGGGTAGGGGAGGGAATGGCCGGCAGGGATGTAGCTCAGTTGATAGAGCATGGCGTTTGCAACGCCAGGGTTGTGGGTTCGACTCCCACGGGGGGCCAGTATAAAAATATATATATATGTATTCACTAACTGTAAGTCGCTCTGGATAAGAGCGTCTGCTAAATGACTAAAAATGTAAAAAAATGTAAAAATGTTTTAAATTGCCCAATCTGTAGAATCTCGTCTCACTGTCAGTGCAGTAATAAGTATTATCTCCAGTGTGTAACCGTTGGTGTGTTTTTACGTTGCCAATCGGGAGAAACTCTTGCCATATTAAGAGCATAAGTAGGGATTCTCTCCTGTGTGTGTTTTCTGATGATGCTGTAGCTCATCTGTTGTTTTTAGATCAGTGGAAAGGCTTTTCTCCTGTATGTATACGTTCATGTTGTTTTAAGTTGCCAAGTTCAGAGAAACTCGCCCCACAGTCAGAGCAGGAGTAAGGCTTCTCTCCTGTATGTATACGTTCATGTTGTTTTAAGTTGACAAGCTGAGAGAAACTTGACCCACAGTCAGAGCAGGAGTAAGGCTTCTCTCCTGAATGTATGTATACGTTCATGTTGTTTTAAGTTGCCCAGTCGAGAGAAACTCTTCCTACAGCAAGAGCAGGAGTAAGGCTTCTGTCCTGTGTGTATACGTTGATGTTTTTTTAAGCTGCCCAGTCGAGAGAAACTCTTCCCACAGTCAGAGCAGGAGTAAGGCTTCTCTCCTGTGTGTGTTTTCTGATGAAGTCTTAGCTCAGTTGATGTCGTGAAGCATTTTACACAGTCAGAGCAGGAGTAAGGCTTCTCTCCTGTGTGTGTTCTCAGATGAACTTTTAGCTTAAATGATGTCTTGAAACACTTTAAACAGTCAGAGCAGGAGTAAGGCTTCTCTCCTTTATGTTTACCTTGGTGTCTTTTTAAGTCACCTATTTGAGAGAAGTTCTTCCCACAGTCAGAGCAGGAGTAAGGCTTCTCTCCTGTGTGTATACGTTCATGTGTTTTTAAATGGCTTATTTGAGAGAAAATCTTTCCACAGTCAGAACAGGAGTAAGGCTTCTCCCCTGTGTGTACACGTTTATGTTTTTTTAAGCTGCCCAGTCGAGAGAAACTCTTCCCACAGTCAGAGCAGGAGTAAGGCTTCTCTCCTGTGTGTGTTTTCTGATGAAGTTTTAGCTCACTTGATGTTGTGAAGTATTTTACACAGTCAGAGCAGAAGTAAGGCTTCTCTCCTGTGTGTGTTCTCTGATGAACTGTTAGGTTAGTTGATGTTGTGAAGCACTTTACACAGTCAGAGCAGGAGTAAGGCTTCTCTCCTGTATGTATACGTTTATGTCTTTTTAAGTTGCCAGGTTGAGAGAAACTTGCCCCACAGTCACAGCAGCAGTAAGGCTTCTCTCCTGTGTGTATACGTTCATGTTGTTTTAAGTTGCCAGGTTGAGAGAAACTTGCCCCACAGTCAGAGCAGGAGTAAGGCTTTTCTCCTGTATGTATACGTTCATGTTGTTTCAAGGTGCCAGGTTGAGAGAAACTTGCCCCACAGTCAGAGCAGGAGTAAGGTTTCTCTCCTGTGTGTGTTCTCTGATGACCTTTTAGCTCAGTTATTGTTGTGAAATTCTTCTCACAGTCAGCACAGGAATACAGATTCTCTCCTGTGTGTATTTTTAGCTTTGATAGAATTGGGAAAATCTCCTCACAATGTGGGCAGTGGTGAGACCTCTTAGCTCTGTGATCATCCTGCTGTTGCTCTCTGGATGTAGAGAATGTCTCAACACGGTCTCCTATTGATAGAAGCATTTGCATGTTTAATGTAATGACTAAAGTATTCCACCCGATACTGTATAAATGTGTAAACATTGTTAGAGTTATAAGACAAAACCACTAACAGGGAAGAGGGGTAGAAACAGTTGGAGACAAACATTCCATAGTAAGGGGGACCTAGAAACTGCTAAACTTAAACATTCTGTACTGTGGAAAGTCACAGGCCGCCTAAAGGTGGGCGGAGCAAAGTCATTTGTGTGGACACATATAAAAAGGCTGTGTGTGTTTTGAGCGGTAGAGCTCTCATGAATAAAACCTGACTATCTGCAGACTGAGATCTCTGTCCGTTCCTTTGAACTGGAAACTTACAATTTCCAGGAATCAGACAGAGATACTTAAACAGTTGAGTTTAACTATTAAGATAGAAATTCTCGTGACACCTGTGTTAAGAACAACAGAAGAACCAGTTGGTGTGATATACATGTCAATCAAATGTATTTTATGAAGCCCTTTTTACATCAGAAGTTGACACAAAGAAACCCAGCCTAAAACCCCAAAGAGCAAGCCATGTAGATGTAGAAGCCATATCATCCTCCACTCACTATCACAAGGGTTAGTAACTACACAGACTCATTTCATAGAACTTTAAAACACTGGCAGTTTGTCTACTTCACTTCTTTAGTCTACTCTCTGATCACTCCAGATAGCCCAGTGAATAAAACAAATGCTGACAATACTGGTGTCAAACCATGTAAGTGTCAATAGCATGAAATAATATCTACCTTCTCATTGAAACAGTTAATCATGAAACAGTTCTACTGCAACTTTTTTCATGCACATTGGGATGTTGGAATGAATAACACAAACTTAGTTAGATAGAACCTGCTCTTACCATGAGAAACAGATTTCCCAATCTTCTCCTCCTCTTCTTCATCTTTAATGTTGACATTCAGCTCCAGTGTTTGACTGCAGTCTTCCAGCTTCACTGATGCTATCTCTGGATCCTGCTTAGCAAACTGGGCTCCACTGTCACAATCAGGACCCAGTGACTGTAGGTTTGGACTCAGTGTGGAAGGAGAGAGGCAGGCTGGGTGTGTCCTCACTATTGATGTTACCGGCCTCCTTATAAAAAACAGACACAAAATGTTTGTGTCTTCACAATTCTGGCACTTTCTTTATTCTCTAAAAATATATTACGTTTCTTCTTGTTATTATCTATTCATTTGCTTGGACTGAAATAGGTGCCAGTACTGTTTATATTTAGGTGCAGGAGCTCCACAATACTGTTGAGCTAACATTCTATAAGAGGAACAGGAGCTCAAGCACTAGATATTTGAGGTGCCGGTACTTAACCTATAGCAGATTTTCCCAAATTCACATACAGAACCAGTCAAAAGTTTTAGAACACCTACTCTTTACAGGATTTTTCTTTCTTTTTACTATTTTCTACATTGTTGATTACAAAGATTCTACAAAGCTGTCATCAAGGCAAAGGGTGGCTAATTTGAGGAATCTAAAATATATTTGATTTGTTTAACACTTTTTTGGTTAATACATAATTCCATATGTGTTATTTCATAGTTTAAATATCTTCACTATTATTCTACAATGTAGGAAATAGTAAAATTTAAGAAAAACCCTTGAATGAGTAGGTGTGTCCAAACTTTTGACTGGTACAGTAAATGCATAAATGAAAAAAGACATTTAGTACAAGGTCACTGTTTGTTTTAGGCGGGACTATGTAATATGTTCCTGAATAACCTTGTCTTCACTGTATTATTTCAATCAAAACCCAATTTTATTTTCCGTTCACACAATAGTAACATTTATCGATAAATACAGAAACAACTGAATGTGTCTGAATATTAGTACACATGTAGAAAACTTCTAATCATTACATTCAGCTTCAAAACAGTAGCGCAACCCCGAAATTGTCTCTCTCTGCTGCACTGAAGTCCGTTGATGATAACCGAGTGGGCGACGCCATTTTACCAGCTCGTTAATTTTACACAAAACCAAAACAAACTCGGAAATCTAAAATAAATGGATTCTTTATGAAATCACCTTGAGGAAATTATGTACATCCATTCAGACAAACCCAAAGTATCTAGCTATGTGACTTGTAAAATAGTTACCAGGTTTACTCAGTTTGACATAAAAATAGCACACCAAACCTTTACCAAACGTGATAATACCTTAACGGATTTGTTACCTAGCATGGTATGACATGTTCTTTCGATATTAGAACGTTTAAACGTGCTATTACATACTGATATTACATATTTTATAAAGTATTAGTTAATGTTTGGAATATTGAGAGCTGCATAAGGATTTGGAGGATGACATACATTCCATGTATTTATTTCTGTCACTGGTGGGTGCCAGAAGGTATGCGGGCCAAGATAGCTGGGGGGCCACTGGTGCTAATCTTAGAAGGAGTACGTGATGGAATATCCTGACTAGGGTGCAACACGATACCATATAGGGTGATCCTATATGTGGCGAGGAGTGACACTCAATAATGGTTGGCAACTGTTGGATGGAATTAGCTCTGAAAAGCATTATATAAACTAAGAGGTTTTCTATGTAAGTCATTCAGATGACAATAGGCTACGCCCGTACCGCTTGTCATGTGAATCTGGTACTGTAATATTAAATACTTTGAACCAACTCTCCATCTAAGTGTTGAACTATTCTCTTGCATACTGAATTACTTGATGCCAGAGAAACTCGTCATAACACATACCAGTAGTAATAAAAACAAACAGACACAAAGGTTATCTTCTTGACATCACAGTTCTGGAGCTTTCTTTATACTGAGGAATGGTGCGTGCCTGCCTGGAACTTCCTGTTCCCCCACTACCACAGTGCAGCCACAGATAGAACAATGAGACAGATATTTCACTGGATGTATAATTGTGAAGCATCCGGTTGGTGTTTCCACTCACTACCAAATATGGTAGTGAGAGGAAGCCCACTGGCCGGCAGTGGGAGAAGATGGAAGGAGATGGATTTTGGCCGATATTCTGCAAATGTTCTAATCGATGAAACATCTGATCTTAATACAGTTCTGTTCCCAAAACTAAAATATGTTATGCACAGAGTGGACTAAGTTTTGTGGACTTACCTGTTGCAAATACTTTTTTAAATCAATTTAGAAGGAGCGCAAAGGCAAATTGAGTTATTGCACAGGAGCACGTCACAGAGGAGGCGTTCCCTAACAGAAATATGCAGATGTGTGCTAGAACACGCCAATAGGATCTCGCTAGCTCGTGCTTGGCTCTGCCCACTATGATTCATCTGTTCCCATTGGAAACAACCAGTTGTGGTCTATCTTGGTTTAGTTATAAAAAAATAATTGGTGCAACCGTCTGTGTGTTCAGGGACCCTTGGGATGGCCCTACCCCATTATATGAGAAGGGCGGTGCTTAATTTGAGCTGGATCCTCCGGTACCTCTCAGTTTTGTAGTCTTTCGTTCCGGAACCCATTTGCCAGGATCAGGTAGCCTACCTCGTGGCAAGAAAAATAATTTCCACTGTTTGCAATGTAAAAATCCTAACAAAAGCAATCAGAGTAATTACATTTAGATTCCTCTGTAATTGTCATGCCCCCTAAAAAAACGTAATTTGAAAACGTGCATGATATTCTAAGAATTGGTTCATGTTGGGCCGTCCCGGGTTTATGGTTTGCGCAACATTGTAGCCTAGACCAAGGCGTGGCCATTGCTGTGGTGAGAGAGAGAAGCACGCCTGTATCTCTCACAGAAATACAATGACATTCACTTTCTATGATCTCTCTCCCTCTCTGTGCTGTTATAGACATAAGCCGGCAACTCTCTTCTCTCCAGCATTGCACTTCATCATTTATCTCCTAATAGAATAATAGCTGAGGGAAGTGTGCTGGAGGTGCTGCAGCACTCTGCAGTCTGTTCAGAAAGAAATTAAATAATTCCCAATACTACACCAGGAGTAAGCCTAGAATTTCGCCACAGAGGATCCATAGCTAATTTTAAAAAATAGCCTAGCTGTGGATTGTGTGTAGCCAAATCACAAGGCATGCCTAACGTGTGGCAAATCTGTCAGTTAACAGCATGCAGCCAAAACAGGCCTTTCGCAAATATTTATAATACAATCGCTGGAAAACACAGGTTGTAAAGCAAATGGATCCTGCTGAAAATAAATACTAATGTCTGTATGTTACCAAGTTATCAACTTCCAAATAGGATTCAAGACAAGGTTGTTTTTATTGACCTCAGATTCTCAGTGTCAAAGTAGCCTGTCATTTTAGTCATTTGTGAGGTATTAAAAAAGATTCTGCTAAAGTCTCCAGTCATCTAAAATGATGTAGAATTGCATGAAATCCATTTATAAAAAGAACAAATTTTTCCCGGACTCTAGGCTACAAAAAATGTACTCCATGTGTGTAACTTCTGCAAGCGGCTCCACACCACTGCTCTATGCCCGTACGCGAAAGCCATGATAATGCATGCAATGCTTTGTTATAAAGGTTGTTTGTTCTTATCCGTTCTGGTACCTCAGAGCCCCCCAGGTCACCCCCCTCTCGGGCTCACTTTTGGTTCCGGCACCGCCCAATTTACAAATGAAGCACTGGAGAAGTGGGTAGCTGCCGCTGCCTCCTCCGGGACACTTCTCCTTTGCATAAAGTTAATCAGGCTGTTGATTGTGGCCTGTGGAATGTTGTCCCACTCCTCTTCAATGGCTGTGCAAAATTCCTGGATATTGGTGGGAACTGGAAGAAGCTGTGATACACGTCAATCCAGACCATCCCAAACATGCTCAAAGGGTGACATGTCTGGTGAGTATGCAGGACATGGAAGAATTGGAAATTTTATTGATGGAGGTGGATTAATGGCAGGACAATGGGCCTCAGGATCTTGTCATTGCATCTCTGTGCATTCAAACTGCCATCGATAAAATGCAATTGTGTTAGTTGTCTGTAGCTTATGCCATCCCATTCCATAACCCCAATACCACCATGTGGCACTCTGTTCACAACATTGACATCAGCAAATGGCACGCCCACACAACGCCATACACGGTGGTCAGCAGTTGGGAGGCTGGTTGGGCATACTGCAAGATTCTCTAAAACAACATTGGAGGCAGCTAATGGTAGAGAAATTAGCCTAACATTATCTGGCAACAGCTCTGATGGACATTCCTGCAGTCAGCATGCCAATTGCACGCTCCCTCAAAACTTGAGACATCTGTGGCATTGTGTTGTGTGAAAAACTGCACATTTTAGAGTGGCATTTTTGTATTTGTTAGGGATCCCCATTAGATGCTGCCATGCACCTACTCAGCTACTCTTGTCCCCAGCACAAGGTGCACCTGTGTAATGATGATCATGCTATTTAATCAGCTTCTTGATATGCCACACCTGTCAGGTGGATGGATTATCTTGGCAAATGAGAAATGCTCACTACCACCTACTGTACTGGTGTGTGAGGCCATTCACAGACTACATACATTAAATTCATTGATACAGTAATTAATACAAAATGTCCCTGCCAAGTATTAGCCCGCTCTAAAAAATGTGAGGGAAAATGTTCTTGGTTCGTGCAGGTGACTGACCTCCTCAGACCAATTGGCAGTACGCCCTCAACATTGTTCTGGGAACCAAAAGGGATATCTCAGTTTCAAGGTCTCAGCTTGGAGAGAAGAAGCCTTGTGAGGTATTGGTCGGTCACATGCAGGAACCAAATGTTAATGATTAATTAATTATTAATAAGCTAAAATCATGGGAAATATAACTTGTCTGGGTAAGCAGTATATAGGACAACTAACGGGACTGCCCCGGCAGAGCTCCCGACCGACGTGTACTATGGTGCTTTTAAGTTTGTTGGAACCTCTCCAGCTTGCTGATAAAAAAATAATTATTCATTTAAGTTTGACTTTGAGTCCCTTCGTGGCGATTTTCCACGACAAAAATCCACCACCCCATTCCACTATTTAACCCTATCTAGTCCTACGCCAGACCACTACCACTCAACACCCCCTGCAGCTGTTCTGCAGTAAATCCTCGCAATCCCAAGTACTTCTCTGCCGCTGCCACCACAGCCTCTATTTTCTGGGACTTTTTGATCCATTTCTGCAGTACAATTGACAACCATTGCTATAAATGCTAAAGATCCCACCTTACTGAAGCACATATTCTTCCCATCACTCTCTCTTGGTCTCTGCCTACTCACAGGAATCCTCTCAAGATCCCTCACCCTGTACCCATCTTCCTCTACCACTCTCTTCACTGCTTCTGCATACAACACTTTCTGTACTACTGTAACCCTGGCAACCTCAATCTGCCTTTCTCTCACCTGACACCTCAGATCTCCAGCCCGTTAGCACCCCCACAACTAACACACAGAACTTTCTCCACCGATACCACACATTTCTTCATCTCATGCCCTCCTGCAGACTTGTCACATTTAGGCATCTCACGTCTACACACTGCTGCAACAGGCCCAAAAACGTCACCCCTAAAACACGAGGCCCGAACTCGGAGTTCCTCACCGCAGGTAATTCATCCTCACTCTCACCAGGTTCCATCTCTGAGCTACTGGAGGACGTATCCCTCTTTATACACTAGACGATAACCTCCCTCACCACACTGCTTCCCTCTACACTCAGTTCCTTCTCAGCGGCCATCACTGCACCTGCCACCACAGTTAATTCATCCTCACTCTCGTCACGTTCACTTTCCTCCTGTAGCTCTTCTAAAAGTTCTGTGTGATCTTCCATTCCATATTCACTCAAAACATATTCCACTTTTCCCTTGTCCACCATCTTCTCCTTCATCAGATCTTCCAGAAGGTTTGTGCATCCCCCACTGCAATCCCCCATTCAACTTTTTTCTTGTCCGCCATCTTACAACGTGTCTCAGCTCATCCACACCCCACTAGCTTCGGGTAGCTGCACACCAATGGAGTACCACAGTATAAATGATAATACCCATAAAACCTTGCAGTCAAACAGGGAAATGGTTCCAATCATTTTTCCACCATTCATTTTTCCCATAGGGGATTTTAGAAACACTTCAAATAAGGGCTGTGTTTCGTGTAGGCTTACCCTGGCGTGGCGTTTTGATAACCATGTAAATCTCTCTAAGACAAGGTGACTTTTATCAATATATTGGCCTATGTTTAGCCCAAAAAAATGAAATGGTAATTAGCTGCTAATGTGGTTATCATAAAGAACTACAAATGCCATGATGATCTGGACAAAATTGCCGAATAGAGTCAAAGGTAAGGATCTCTGGGTTAACCATCTAATGTTAGCTAAATTTAGTAATGAAAAAATAGGCTACATTTATTTAATATGGACAATTCTGTGAACTGTCTTGTGCAAGTTTTAAATTGCCACAATACCTGTTAGCAAAGGTGTCAGCTAGAGATGACGTGCAGGAGATTGCAGCAGTGATTTGTTGTTTTGCATGATGTCTACTTTGATGATAATTAGCGTTTTATAATCTGAGAGGAAATAGAGCCAAATATATTGCTAAAAGTCACGCCAGGGTAAGCCTACACGAAACACAGCCCTTATTTTAAGTGTTTCTAAAATGAATAAAAATGAAAATTATCGGAACGAACAATTTCCCTGTTTGACCGCTAGGTTTTATAACACCCAAGGACAAACTTCTAGGTCCACTTTTGGATATGTACAGTGCATTCGGAAAGTATTCAGACCCTTGACTGTTCCCACAATTTGTTACGTTACAGACTTACTCTGAAATGGATTAAAGAAACAAAATCCTCATCAATCTACACACAATACCCCATAATGACAAAGTGAAAACAGGTCCTTAGAGATTTTTGCAAATGTATTAAAAATGAAACCGCAGAAATATCTTGTTTACATAAGTATTCACACCCTTTGCTATGAGACTCGAAATTGAGCTCAGGTGGATACTGTTTCCATTGATCATCCTTGGAGTCCAACTGTGGTAAATTCAATTGATTGGAGATGATTTGTAAAGTCACAACTGTCTATATAGGTCACCAAGAACATGATGGTCACACTGACAGAGCTCCAGAGTTCCTCTATGGAGATGGGAGAACCTTCCAGAAGAACAACCATCTCTGCAGCACTCCACCAATCAGGCCTTTATGGTAGAGTGGCCAGACGGAAGCCACTCCTCAGCAAAAGGCACATGACAGCCCGCTTGGAGTTTGCCAAAAGACACCTAAAGGACTCGGACCATGAGAAAAAAGATTCTCTGGTCTGATGAAACCAAGCTTGAACTTCTTGGTCTGAATGACAAGCATTACGTCTGGAGGAAACCTGGCACCATCCTTATGGTGAAGCGTGGTGGTGGAAGCATTATGCTGCAGGGATGTTGTTCAGCAGCAGGGAATGGGAGCCTAGTCAGGATCAAGGGAAAGATGATTGGAGCAAAGTACAGAGAGATCCTTGATGAAAACCTGCTCCAGTGCGTTCAGGACCTCAAGACCGGGGCGAATGTTCACCTTCCAACAGGACAACGACCCTAAGCACACAGCCAAGACAACGCAGGAGTGGCTTCGGGACAAGTCTCTGAATTTCCTTGAGTGGCCCAGCCAGAGCCGGGACTTAAACCCAATCGAACATCTCTGGAGACCTGAAAATAGCTGTGCAGCGACGCACCCAATCCAACCTGACAGAGCTTGAGAGGATTTGCAGAGAGGAATGGGAGAAACTCCCCAAATACAGGTGTGCCAAGGTTATAGCGTCATACACATTAAGACTTTGGCTGTAATCACTGCCAAAGGTGCTTAAACAAAGTACTGAGTAAAGGGTCTGAATACTTTTGTAAATGTGATTGTTCAGTTGTTGTTGTTTTTGCAACAACTGATAATACCCCATAATGATCAAGCAAAAACTGGTTTTTGTGTGTAGATTGATGAGGGAAAAAAACTATTTAATAAATTTTACAATAAGGCTGTAAAGTAACAAAATGTTGAAAAAGTCAAGGGGTCTGAATACTTTTCGAATGCACTGTATATAGACAGGTGTGTGCCTTTCCAAATCATGTCCAACAAACTTAGTTAGATAGAACCTACTCTTACCATGACAAACAGATTTCCCAATCTTCTTCTCCTCTTCTTCATCTTTAATGTTGACATTCAGCTCCAGTGTTTGAATGCAGTCTTCCAGCTTCACTGATGCCATCTCTGGATATTGTGATGCAAACTGGGCTCCACTGTCACAATCAGGACCCAGTGACTGTAGGTTTGGACTCAGTGTGGAAGGAGAGAGGAAGGCTAGGTTGTGTTCTCACTGTTGATGTTACCGTCCTAAGACTTATCTGAATCGGCCCGTAGTAATAAAGAGAAACGGACACAAAAGTTATTGTCTTGACAGTTCTGGCACTTTCTTTATTTTCTAAAAATATTTTCAATTATCTGATTCAGTGCTTGACTTGGACTGAAATAGGTGCTAATACTCATTTTGGGTGCCGGTACTGTTTATATTAAGGTGCAGGAGCTCCACAATACTTTTGAGCTAATACCTAACCTATAGTAGATAAACACATAAATGACTCAAAATCCATTTAGTACAAGGTTACAGTTTGTTTTAGACAGCACTATGTCCTTAAACATTGTCTTCACTGTATTTCTTCAATCAAAAACCAATTGTATTTCCTGTTCACACCATAGCAACATTTATTGATGGACAGAAACAACAGAATGTGTCTGAATATTAGTACACATGTAGAAAACTGCTAATCGTTACATTCAGCTTCAAAACAGTAGTGCGACCGTGAAATTGTCTCTATCTGATGCACCCGCACTGTCTTCACTTGGTTTGACACAAAAATAACACATCAAACCTTTAACAAATTTGATAATACCTTAACGGATTGTTTACCTAGCATGATATGACATGTTCTTTCGACATTAGAAAGTTTAAACGTGCTATTACATACCTGTAGTAATATATAGAAACGGACACAAAGGTTATCTTCTTGACTGCACAGTTCTGGCGCTTTCTTTATTGTGAAGAATGGTGCCCGCCTGCCCGGAACTTCCTGTTCCCCCACTACTAACGGTCCGTGCATTCCGAGATCAGATTACAACATTTCATTAAATTACTAAAAAAGTGTAAACTGTAGCAATTTATTTCCCTCCATTGTTTATTAGCCTAAGCATGACCTTCATCCAAATAATTTCTCTAGGGTTGGAACCGGTTCAGGGAACAGAACTGAAAAAGAACGTAAAAAAGAACCGGAAACTAAAGTGTAAATACACTTTTCAGGAACAGCAGTTATTGTAAAAGCATGTAATCCAGGTAATAACCTTATTTTACTTTCCGGGTATTTTTTTCCAGTCCCACAAAAATCGCAACAAAGCTCACTCTAGAAACGTATTCCAGTTTCTGCCTGCCAGCTGGAATGGAAACCTTTGCCAGTGGGTGTGCGTGTGGAAACTACCTGATCCTCCCCTCTGAAGCATAGGTTACTGTATCCTACTGACAACGTTACAAGCATGATTCAGAAATTAGGGAGATATGTTTAATTTGAGAAGAATGGATGAACTTTTTCAATGCTAGTTAAGGATACTATAGTCACCACGTTTCACATTGGATTTATTAACGACAAAAAGGTACGACCTGTTTTTAATTATAGTGCTGCACTGCCCAAACAAGGTTGTTAGCTAGCTATTATCTGCTTTGTTCCAACGTTAAACCAACTCTGAAGTTCAAAGACATTCAAAGTTCCTCCATAGAAGCCGCTCCTCCGTAGGTATTATTCTGTGGGCCTAATTCAGATAATGCAGGTCATAACACGATGACCAGCTCTTCAATGCAAGCTTTCTCTATCCTCTAACGAGCTCTCCACACCCGCAAAATGTCGCATCTTACATGATTTTCCTATACAGATACGCTGTGTTTGTCACGACAATTTTGTTATCTCAACGGTTGAAGTCAAACACTTCTTAAATCTTTGATTAATTCCCAGAGGTATACATCTCTAGTTTAAATAAATTAAACAGACCCCTTACTGCAATGGTCATTCTTTATTCATTGAGAGCGCTCTGAAAATCATACAATGAACAACGTTTTGTATACCTCTACTACGCCCCTAAGTGGGCCAATGAGAAAGCTCCTAGCCCATATTTAGGCAGCTATCATATGTCTCTGTTAGCTGCACAGCAACCTATTGTTTCTTCCTGGATCTATTTCACACTGGTTTCAGAAGACACAAATACTCTGTTGCTGGGCAAATATGCATCTTATACAGGCACATAGGGTGGGGACATGCTTCTCAGTGTCTAGTTTCACATCCTGTTTTCTGTTATTGGTTTCACAGTTGCATTCTGCTTGCATAGATATAAAAATAAGCCAAAGCCCTTGTTTTACTTCTAACTAAGCTAAACACATTATCAGATTGTAGTTTTATGATTCTAACACATTTCACAAAGAATCGGAGTGTAATAATTAGTCATTACCAAATTCTTCTATCAGTGGTGTACTAGTGTATTTATTCTCCCACTTGGATGTCACTTCCACAAGCTTTAAATTGAGGGCCAGGTTGTCAGGATGGGTAATGTACTGTACACATTAAGTACAAGTACTCCTAAAGATACACTTCATTTTAACTAGCTAAATCCTGTGTAACAACTAGTAATTACATTGTACTTGGCTAACATTACATGTACTATGCTTTGAAATAGGGTCTTATTCTTCATCTGGGACTTGTATTTATTATGGATCCCCGGGGATCGAGCAAAATTAAGGCAGTTCATACAATTAAAAAAACATTACAATACATTCACAGATTTCACATCACACTGTGTGCCCTCAGGCCCCTACTCCACCACTACCACATTTCTACAGTACAAAAATCCATGTGTACTTGTGTGTATAGTGCGTATGTTATCATGTGTGTGTGTATGCATGTGTCTGCGCCTATATTTGTGTTGCTTCACAGTCCCCGCTGTTCGATAAGGTGTTTTTTTAAAATCTAAATTGTACTACTTGCATCAGTTACTTGATGTGGAATAGAGTTCCATGTAGTCATGGCTCTATGTAGTACTGTGCACCTCTCATAGTCTGTTCTGGACTTGGGGACTGTGAAGAGACCTCTGGTGGCATGTCTTGTGGGGTATGCATGGGTGACCGAGCTGTGCGCCAGTAGCTCAAACAGACAGCTTGGTGCACCCAACATGTCAACACCTCTCATAAACACAAGTAGTGATGAAGTCAATCTCCCCTCCACTTTGAGCCATGAGAGATCGACATGCATATTATTAATCAGCCGTGGTGCCCTGTTCTGAGCCAATTGCAATTTTCTTAACTGTAACTATGTGTCATTACAGTTAACTACAATACTTGTTTACAGTGTAGTTACACATGTAATTACACTGTAATAAGGACCCCATAAAAGGAAGTGTTACCGGCATCTCTTCTTTATGTATACGTTGATGTGCTTTAAGAAACCCTAGAGCACCCCTGTGGAAATCAAATTAGCATCATAATAACAATCCCCATCAAAATCTGTCTGTTTAAGCTAGAGATGGATTTTTTGCATGGGCTGCGTCTCAATCAACCACATCCTCTGAGGTCGGCCTTCCTCATCTGCGGTGGAAGAACTACAGTGTTGTTTGTCAGACCAGGAGCCTTCTGTCTGTAGCGTCCGAGAAGTTTGGCCTACACATCTAAAGTTGAGACTCACCAACAAGTTCATGTCTGTTGTTTCGCTCTCGGACGCCTACAAGTGTCTGAAGGTGGCAGGTACCAGTTTAAAACATTTGTGGAAGTAAATATTGAAGTACTTAGTGCCCAAAAAAGGTGTTAAATATGTTTGACTTATCTTTCTTAATATAGAACAGAAACTTAAAAACCAACGTCCCTTTGAAAATGATTAGCAATATCATCCCCCACTCACTATCACAAGGGTTAGCAAATGTCACGGTCAATTCCATTTCAATTACAGTCAATTCACAAAGTAACCCAAATTCCAATTCCACATTTTCCTCATTCATTTACAGATGGATACACTGCTGCTTATTGGCAATGATGTTTAGATATCCTGTGGCATTCAAACGTTGCTGCACTTTTATCAAGAGAACCAATATGTGCCATGAAAACACACCATCACCACCAGCCTAACACTGACAAGCATGGATGCATGTACTCATGTTTATTTTCTCCATACCCTAGTCCTCCCATCAGCATGAAACAGCAGGAACGGGTTCATCAGACCAGGCAATGCTTTTCAAATTCTCCAGTCCATTTTCCTTAGCCCACTGCAACTGCAGTTTCTTTCTGCTGAAAGCTAATGGGGATCTATAATAAATACACCACAAACTACATCATTAAGGATCATAGCTTCACTGTTCCCTGCAGTCAATGTCATGGAAAGAGCAGGTGTCCATAATGTTTTGTACACACAGTGTATGTTGTGTCTAATAGCTCATTTCCCACAGAAAACTGCAGAAGGAATCAGTACCACCCAGTCAACCATCAGACTCCATTGTGAGACGCCTCAAAGAGGATATTCAACCCTAAGGGCAAATCCAAGGTCATCTCAATATCATTACAGTAGACGCTATCTAAACACACCAAAACTGACCTGGTGAACACTGATCAGTAAAGTAAAGAGATGCTAACATTCTATAACGTTCCCTTTGATTTTGAATTTTAGGACCCCTTTAGTTATAAAAATATATATTATAAAATGATTTGATCAAATATTGAATTTGGCCTTTACTATTTCATCCCATAGAAACACATTGAATGGTAAAAACATAAAATAAGACTAATGGTTAAAACTGATCATCACATCATCTCTATCTGATTCACTCAGTACAATGTAGTATTTTATTAGGATCCCCAGCGGCTACTCTTCCTGGGGTACAAACAGGAAACACAAAAAATACATAGAATACATAATCAAGCACTACATTTACAATTTAGTCATGTTGCAGATGCTCCCGTCCAGAGAGCTAGTGCATTCATCTTATGATAGCCAGGAGAGACATCCACATATCACAGTGGTATTCCAACCACGTATCACAAGCATTATACAATGCAAAATACAATATAAAATACATTTGAAAAAATCTGTCTCTACAAATCAATTTTTATTTGTCACATACACGTGTTTAGCAGATGTTATTGCAGGTGTAGCGAAATGCTTGTGCTTCTAGCTCCGACAGTGCAGGAATATCTAACAATTTCACAACATATACCCCCAATACACACAAATCTAAGCAAGGAATGGAATTTAAGAATATAGATACATACAGTGAGGGAAAAAAGTATTTGATCACCTGCTGATTTTATTAGTTTGCCCACTGACAAAGACATGATCAGTCTATACATTTAATGGGAGGTTTATTTGAACAGTGAGAGACAGAATAACAACAACAAAATCCAGAAAAACACATATCAAAAATGTTATAAATTTATTTGCATTTTAATGAGGGAAATAAGTATTTGACCCCTCTGCAAAACATGACTTAGTACTTGGTGGCAAAACCCTTGTTGGCAATCACAGAGGTCAGACGTTTCTTGTACTTGACCACCAGGTTTGCACACATCTCAGGAGGGATTTTGTCCCACTCCTCTTTGCAGATCTTCTCCAAGTCATTAATGTTTCGAGGCTGACGTTTGGCAACTCGAACCTTTAGCTCCCTCCACAGATTTTCTATGGGATTAAGGTCTGGAGACTGGCTAGGCCACTCCAGGACCTTAATGTGCTTCTTCTTGAGCCACTCCTTTGTTGCCTTGGCCGTGTGTTTTGGGTCATTGTCATGCTGGAATACCCATCCACGACCCATTTTCAATGCCCTGGCTGAGGGAAGGAGGTTCTCACCCAAGATTTGACAGTACATGGCCCCGTCCATCATCCCTTTGATGCGGTGAAGTTGTCCTGTCCCCTTAGCAGAAAAACACCCCCAAAGCATAATGTTTCCACCTCCATGTTTGACGGTGGGGATGGTGTTCTTGGGGTCATAGGCAGCATTCCTACTCTTCCAAACACGGCGAGGTGAGTTGATGCCAAAGAGCTCAATTTTGGACTCATCTGACCACAAAACTTTCACCCAGTTCTCCTCTGACTCATTCAGATGTTCATTGGCAAACTTCAGACGGCCCTGTATATGTGCTTTCTTGAGCAGGGGGACCTTGCGGGCGCTGCAGGATTTCAGTCCTTCACGGCGTAGTGTGTTACCAATTGTTTTTTTGGTGACTATAGTCCCAGCTGCCTTGAGATCATTGACAAGCTCCTCCCGTGTGGTTCTGGGCTGATTCCTCACCGTTCTCATGATCATTGCAACTCCATGAGGTGAGATCTTGCATGGAGCCCCAGGCCGAGGGAGATTGACAGTTATTTTCTGTTTCTTCCATTTGCGAATAATCGCACCAACTGTGGTCACCTTCTCACCAAGCTGCTTGGCGATGGTCTTGTAGCCCATTCCAGCCTTGTGTAGGTCTACAATCTTGTCCCTGACATCCTTGGAGAGCTCTTTGGTCTTGGCCATGGTGGAGAGTTTGGAATCTGATTGATTGATTGCTTCTGTGGACTCTTAAAGGGAGTGCTCCTAATCTCAGCTCGTTACCTGTATAAAAGACACCTGGGAGCCAGAAATCTTTCTGATTGAGAGGGGGTCAAATACGTATTTTCCTAATTAAAATGCAAATCAATTTAATTAAATTTTTGACATGAGTTTTTCTGGATTTTTTTGTTGTTGTTCTGTCTCTCACTGTTCAAATAAACTTACCATTAAAATTATAGACTGATCATTTCTTTGTCAGTGGGCAAACGTACAAAATCAGCAGGGGATCAAATACTTTTTTCCCTCACTGTATATGGACAAGCAATGACACAGCGTCATGGACTAAGATACAGTAGAATATTATAGAATACAGTATATACACATATGAGATGTGTAAAATGCTTCACATTTACGTCATTTAGCAGACACTCTTATCCAGTGCGACTTACAAATTGGTGCATTCACCTTATAGCCAGTGTGATAACCACTTTACCCAAAAAATTTTTTTGGGGGGGTGGGGTAAGGGGGGTAGAAGGATTACTTTATCCTATCCCAGGTGTTCCTTAAAGACGTGGGGTTTCAAGTGTCTCCGGAAGGTGGTGAGTGACTCCGCTGTCCTGGCGTCGTGAGGGAGCTTGTTCCACCATTGGGGTGCCAGAGCAGCGAACAGTTTTGACTGGGCTGAGCGGGAACTGTGCTTCCGCAGAGGTAGGGGAGCCAGCAGGCCAGAGGTGGATGAACTCAATGCCCTCGTTTGAGTGTAGGGACTGATGAGAGCCGGAAGGTACGGAGGTGCCGTTCCCCTCACAGCTCCGTTGGCAAGCACCATGGTCTTGTAGCAGATGCGAGCTTCAACTGGAAGCCAGCATCAGCATCAGCTGAGCTAAAAGTTCCTGTTGTGCCACAAGGTGTTATTTTATGTTTTTTGAATCTTGTCTTATTGCTAGCTTGAGTTACCTGGCAGAGAGTTCCATGTAGTCATGGCTCTATTTAATACTGTGAGTTACCTGGCAGAGAGTTCCATGTACTCATGGCTCTATTTAATACAGTGTATTTCCCAGCGTCTGTTCTGGACCTGGGGACTGTGAATAACTGTTGGTGGGTCTGAAGAAACAGCAGTCTGTGTTTACTCACAGCCGAGACATCAGTGACGCTGCAGTGAAAGCTAGCTACCTCATTGCTAATGAAATCGCAGTGGCTTCAAAACCATTTAGTGAGGGAGAATTTGTAAAAACATGCATGATGAAGGCAGCGGAGATTGTGTGCCCTGAAAAGCGGCAGGCTTTTGCAAATATCAGCTTGACAAGAAACACAGTTGCAGACAGGATTTCCGATCTTTCAGTGGATTTGGACAGCCAGTTGAAGCAAAAAGTAAAGTCATTTATTGCGTTTTCGGATGCGATTGATGAAAGCACGGACATTACAGATGTTGCACAACTGGCCATTTTTTCATCCGCGGAGTTGATGACACATTGACCGTCACCGAGGTGTTCGTGGAGTTGGTGCCGATGACAGATACAACGACAGCAGCTGATATTTTTACCGCACTCGTCGGCGCGCTGGACAGGGTCGGAGTGAACTGGTCCCGCGCTGTCAGCCTGGGTACAGATGGTGCGCCCTCAATGATCGGGAAAAAAGCAGGCGTTGTGACAAAGTTCAGAGAGAAAGTGCAATCTGCAAATGGAAGACGTGATTCTTTGACTTTTCACTGTATTTTGCACCAGGAGGCTTTGTGTTGCAAGTCATTAAAGATGGATAACGTCATGAAGGTGGTCATCCAAACTGTTAATTTCATCCGATCCAGAAGCCTGAATCACCGTCAGTTTGACAGCCTTCTCAGAGAGAAAGACCACATCTATGGCCTGCCATACCACACTGAGGTAAGATGGTTAAGCCGAGGTGCTGTGCTGAGGCGTTTTTTTGATTTACGAGAAGAAATTGAACAGTTCATGGAAGAAAAGGGCAAACCAGTGTTAGAATTTCATTCCGCAGAATGGATGCCGGACCTTGCATTTATGGTGGATGTTACAGAGCACCTGAATAACTTGAACAAACAGCTGCAAGGGCGCAACAAAGTTGTCACGCAGTATTATGACAGCATACGTTGTTTCAAGTTGAAGCTGTCATTGTGGGAGACGCAACTTGCCGGTGGTGATGCAGCTCACTTCCCCTGTCTGAAAAATGTGTGCGCGACCCAACATGTGGCAGACATGAAGCGGTTCAAAGATAAAATAACTGGACTCTTACGGGAGTTTGAGCAACGCTTTCAGATTTATGTTTATATGTTTTTATGTTGATGTGCTATTGTTTTTAATTGATTTTATTTTATTTGTATATTTAACCTATTCTTGACTCTGTGGTTCTTGCACTTGTTTGGGGAACAGGATTTCATTCTTTTTATCTACATTTCTGCCTGAGAAATGACACCCTGATATAGTTCTGTGATCTGTGATATACTTCTGTGAATCACTGAGGCATTGTGTGTTTGTGTGTTCTTTGTCCTCAGAACTTTCAAATAAATTTGAGGTGTTTTATGATTAATAGTGATGTTGTGCTTTTGGACACTGTCCTCAGGCTCCAGCTTTATGTTTATATGTTTTTATGTTGATGTGCTATTGTTTTTAATAGATTTTATTTTATTTGGATATTTAACCTATTCTTGACTCTGTGGTTCTTTCACTTGTTTGGGGAACAGGATTTCATTATTTTTTATCTACATTTCTGCCTGAGAAATGACACCCTGATATAGTTCTGTGATCTGTGAAACAGTTCTGTTAATCACTGAGGTATTGTGTGTTTGTGTGTTCTTTTTCTTTAGAATTTTCAAATAAACTTGAGGTGTTTTATGATTAATAGTGATGTTGTGCTTGTACTATTTTGGACACACTGTCCTCAGGCTCCAGCTTTATGTTGAATGTTGATCGTATTAAAACAAAGAAAACAATCTGAAGTTGTTGTTTTTAAGTTATATATACACCATGATTTTTTTCCGTCCGGCCCACTTGGGAATAGATTTTCCTCCATGTGGCCCCCTGAGCTAAAATGAGTTTGACACCCCTGCAATAGAGTGTTACTCTTTCTTAATGTTATCAAATTCACTGTTACCACTTCCTTTCTGAGGTGAGAATGAAGTGACTTTAATCTTAACTGGTCTGAGACAACTGATGAGGCTTTTCTCCTGTGTGTGTTCTCTGATGACCTTTTAGCTCAACTGATGTTTTATAACATTTTCCACAGTCATAGCAGTATTAAGGCTTCTCTCCTGTGTGTATATGTTTGTGTTGTTTTAAGTTGCCCAGTCGAGAGAAACTCGCCCCACAGTCAAAGCAGTATTAAGGCTTCTCTCCATTGTGTGTTCTCTGATGAACTTTTAGCTCAGCTGATGATTTAAAACATTTTACACAATTAGAACAGGAGTAAGGCTTCTCTCCTGTGTGTGTTTCCTGATGAACTTTTAGCTCAGTTGATGTAGTAAAGCATTTGACACAGTCAGAGCAGGAGTAAGGCTTCTCTCCTGTGTGTATACGTTCATGTCGTTTTAAGTTGCCCAGTAGAGAGAAACTCGCCCCACAGTCAGAGCAGGAGTAAGGCTTCTCTCCTGTGTGTATACGTTCATGTTGTCTTAAGTTGCCCAGTTGAGAGAAACTCTTCCCACACACAGAGCAGATGTAAGGCTTCTCTCCTGTGTGTGTTCTCTGATGAACTTTTAGCTCAGCTGATGTTGTGAAGCATTTTACACAATTAGAGCAGGAGTAAGGCTTCCCTCCTGTATGTATACGTTCATGCTGTTTTAGGTGGCTCGGTTGAGAGAAACTCTTTCCACAGTCTGAGCAGGAGTAAGACTTCTCTCCTGTATGTATACGTTCATGTGTTTTTAAGTGGCCCAGTTGAGAGAAACTCTTCCCACACACAGAGCAGGAGTAAGGCTTCTCTCCTGTATGTATACGATCATGTATTTTTAGGTCGCCCAGTCGAGAGAAACATTTTCCACAGTCAGAGCAGGAGTAAGGCTTCTCTTCTGTGTGCACTCTCTGATGAACTGTCAGAGCCTTTGATGTTGTGAAATTCTTCCCACAGTCAGTGCAGAAATACAGATTCTTGCCTGTGTGTATTTGTAGGTGTATTTTTAACTTTGATAGAATTGGGAAAATCTCCTCACAATGTGGGCAGTGGTGAGACCTCTTAGCTCTGTGATCTTCCTGCTGTTGCTCTCTGGATGTAGAGAATGTCTCAATACGGTCTCCTGTGTGAACAACATCAGAAGAACCAGTCAATTGGTGTAATATACAGTACCAGACACACCTACTCATTCAAGGGTTTTCTTTATTTTTTACTATTTTCTACCTTGTAGAAGAATAGTGAAGACATCAGACCTATTCTATAACACATATGGAATCATGTAGTAACCCAAAAAAGTGTTAAACATGTGTTATATTTTAGATTCTTCAATGTAGCCACCCTTTGCCTTGACAGCTTTCCAAACTCTTGGCATTCTCTCAACCAACTTCACCTGGAATACTTTTCCAACAGTCTTGAAGGAGTTCCCACATATGCTTAGCACTTGTTGGCTGCTTTTCCTTCACTCTGCGGTCCAACTCATCCCAAATCTCAATTGGGTTGAGGTCGGGTGATTGTGGAGGCCAGGTCATCTGATGCAGTACTCCATTACTCTCCTTCTTGGAAAATAGCCCTTACACAGCCTGGAGGTGTGTTGGGTCATTGTCCTGTTGAAAAACAAATGATAGTCCCACTAAGCGCAAACCAGATGGGATGGCGTATCACTGCAGAATGATGTGGTAGCCATGCTGGTTAAGTGTGCCTTGAATTCTAAATAGATCACAGACAGTGTCACCAGCAAAGCACCCCCACACCATCACACATCCTCCTCCATGCTTCACGGTGGGATCTACACATGCAGAGATCTTCCGTTCACCTACTGTGTCTCACAAACACACGGCTGTTGGAACCAAAAATCAGACATTTGGACTCATCAGACCAATGGACAGATTTCCACCGGTCTAATGTCCATTGCTCGTGTTTTTTTGCCCAAGAAAGTATCTTCTTCTTATTGGTGTCCTTTAGTAGTGCAAATAGGGTTATTTTTTTTATTTTTTTTTAGGGTTATCTTCTGCATACCACCCCTACCTTGTCACAACACAACTGATTGGCTCAAATGCATTAAGAAGGAAATAAATTCCACAAATTAACTTTTAACAAGGCACACCTGTTAATTGAAATGCATTCCAGGTGTGCCAAGAGTGTGCAAAGCCGTCATCAAGGCAAAGGGTGGCTACTTAGAAGAACTTAAAATATAAAATATATTTCAATTTGATTTGATTAACACTTTTATTGTTACTACATGATTCCATATGTGTTGTTGAATAGCTTTGATGTCTTCACTACTATTACACAATGTAGGATGTAGGAAATAGTAAAAATAAAGATAAACCCTTGAATGAGTAGGTGTGTCCAAACCTTTGACTGGTAATGTACATGTCAATCACATTTATTTTTTTAAGCCCTTTTTACATCCGCAAAGTCACCAAGTGCTTTACAGAAACCCTTCCTAAAAAGCAGGAGGGAGAAACATTTAATTTAATTTCATTTTCATTTTAGTCATTTAGCAGACGCTCTTATCCAGAGCGACTTACAGTTAGTGAATACATATAAAAAATATATTTGTTTATACTGGCCCCCCGTGGGAATCGAACCCACAACCCTGGCGTTGCAAACGCCATGCTCTATCATAGAGAGGAACCAGGCTTAAAGGGGTGGCCAGTCCTCTTCTGGCTGTACCAGGTGACATATGTTTACATATCAGTAGGCTGTACAATAAAAAAGGGGGGGAAACTATTCTAAAAGTGGGTAAGAGTCAAAAGCTAAAAAGGGGCAAAAGTCATGAAAATGATGAGCCATATCATCCTCCACTCACTATCACAGGGGTTAGTAACTACACAGACTCATTTCATAGAACTTTAAAACACTGGCAGTGTCACGAACAGAAGAGGACCCAAGAGCGCAAGTTCAAATTCAGAGTTCTTTATTCAAGGTTACAGGCGGGAAGAGGAGTCCCAGGGGTGTCAGGGGTCTTTCAGGGTCCTCCTGTGGGTACCTGTGCTCCGGGGGTCACCAAATGTCCGGGGGTGTCCAGTCCAAGTGCTTAGTGTGTGTGTTCCCCAGTGATGGAGCGGCGTATCGGGCTGAGGGTGGTGAAACGTCTGGGCACGCTCATCTGGTGGTCGGAGACCTGGGGGAACACACACACACAACAGCAATATGAATGGCAGGCAGAAGTACAGATCAGGGCTGGGCAAATATCGTGGTGAGAGACAGAAGGCAGAAACGAGTTACCGGAGGGGCTGAAGATCGGAGAGTAGTCGAGGTCCAGAAGGCAGGTTGGGATAGACGGGGCAGTAGAACAAGGAGGCAGTCAAGAAAGGATCGGTATCACAAACAGGAGTCAGAGCGCAGACAGGCAGGTTACTGGTCCGGGTTTGAAGACGATCTGACAGGGCTTGGCTGAAAAACAGGGCTTGATATACTGGGAGAGGTAGTGGGGAAATGCAGTTCAGCTGGCAGAGTAATTAGAACAGAGTGAGGCAAGGTGAGGATGGTGAGTGGGAAATGCAGTGCAGCTGGCCAGGTAACAAGAGCAGAGCAGGGCAGGTGGAGCTAGTTAGGCTGAGTAGAGAGAGGGAGGTGAGCAGAGTGGAAGATAATTGAATGCAATTAATGTTGCTACCAGGGAGAGAGAGTGCTCATGACAGGACCCCCTCCAAGGGACGGCCCCAGAAGTCCCAAGAACAACATCATGCCGGGAGGGTGGAGGGGAGCAGGCGGCGGGTCAGAACTCCTCCGAGCGGTCCGAGTGAATCTCCTCATCCTCAGAAGGAGCTGGAGGGTCACGGTCGGGAGACAGGACAGGCACTGAGACAGGAGCAGGGCGGGCCGGACGGCTAGGAACCCCTCTTGGACGGCCCCTACGGATTGCAGGCTGATCAGGATGTAGTCGGTGGAAGTCAGTGATAAGGGTCCGGTCCACTATCCTCCTGGCCGGGATCCAGGTCCTCTCCTCTGGACCATATCCCTCCCAATCAACGAGGTACTGGAGACCCCTACCCCTTCGCCTAGAGCGGAGCAGCCGCCGGACGGTGAAGACAGGACCGCCATCTACGAGGCGCGGAGGAGGTGGCGCCGGAGCTGCAGGGACCAGGGGACTTTCATGGACCGGCTTGACCTTGGAGACGTGGAAGGTGGGGTGGACCCGCATGGAAGCGGGCAACTGAAGTCGGACCGCCGTTGGACTGATGACTTTCTGCACAGGAAAAGGACCAATGAAGCGAGGGGCCAGCTTTCGTGATACAACCCGCAGCGGCAGATCCCGGGCAGACAGCCAGACCTTCTGACCAACCCGGTAAGTAGGTGCTGGGGTCCTCCGTCGGTTGGCACCGACGGCGTAGCTGGTTCCAGACTTCAGGAGCACAGTGCGAGCCTGGGCCCAAGTGCGGCGGCAGCGGCGGGCATACGCAAGAGCAGACGGACAGGTAGCATCCGCCTCCTGGCTGGCAAACAGTGGAGGTTGATACCCGTAGACACACTGAAAGGGGGAGAGCCCGGTGGAGGAACTGGTGAGTGAATTATGGGCATATTCCACCCAGAGCAGGTGTTGAGCCCAGGCCGGGGGATTTTGGGAAGCCACACACCTCAGTGCCTTCTCCAGCTCCTGGTTCATGCGTTCAGTCTGGCCGTTTGACTGCGGGTGGAATCCAGACGATAGGCTGGCGGTGGCCCCAAGGAGATGACAGAACTCCTTCCAAAAGGTTGCTGAGAATTGCGGGCCCCGGTCTGACACTATATCCTGGGGTAGGCCATGGATACGAAACACATGTTCCAGGACCACCTGGGAGGTCTCTTTAGCAGAGGGTAGTTTGGGAAGGGGCACGAAGTGGGTCATCTTACTAAAGCGGTCAACAATGGTAAGGATGACTGTGTGTCCGTCAGAGGGCGGAAGGCCCGTAACAAAGTCCAGTGAAACGTGGGACCAGGGCCTCTTGGGTATGAGTAGGGGTTGCAGCAACCCAGCAGGAGGCTGGTTGGGAGTCTTGTTTCGGTTACAAGTGGGACAAGCTCGGATGAATTCTCGGACATCCCGTCTCATCCCCCGCCACCAGAACCGCTGGCGGACCAGATGAAGGGTGCGAGTGATGCCGGGATGACAGGCCAGACGGGATTCGTGCCCCCACTGAATCACAGGTGACCTGAGATTTGCTGGAACAAACAGACGGTTGGGGGCGCTGGTGCTTGGACCTGGCTGGTCCCGAAGAGCCTCCATGACCTGCTTCTCGATCTCCCAGGTGAGGGCCGCTACGACCAAGTGGCTGGGAAGAATGGGAGCTGTCATGGCGGTGGTCTCGTCCTTCTGAAACATCCGGGAAAGAGCATCAGGTTTGATGTTGCGAGATCCCGGGCGGTAGGAGAGCGTGAAATTGAAGCGCGTAAAGAACAGAGACCACCGCTGTTGACGGGAGTTCAGCCTCCTGGCTGTTTGGATATACTCCAGGTTCTTGTGGTCTGTCCACACTACGAATGGTTCCTTTGACCCCTCTAACCAGTGCCGCCATTCTTCAAGGGGCGAGCTTGACAGCCAACAGCTCGCGGTTCCCAATGTCGTAGTTGCATTCGGCAGGGGTTAGCCGACGGGAGTAGAAGGCACAGGGGTGCATCTTGCCATCCTCAGCTGCTCTTTGAGAAAGCACTGCACCCACTCCCACGTCCGAAGCATCTACCTCCACCACAAACTGCCTTGCTGCATCTGGCATCTGGAGGATGGGAGCAGAAGTGAAACATGTCTTGAGGATATTGAAGGCCTTATCAGCAGCTGATGTCCATTGGTACGGTTGTTTAGTGCTGGTTAGCGCCGTGAGGGGTGCAGCCACTGTGCTATAGTTTCTGATGAATCTCCTATAAAAGTTGGCAAAGCCCAGGAACTGTTGCAACTTCTTCCGAGACTCAGGAACTGGCCAGGAAGTGACAGCCGACACCTTCGTGAGATCCATCTGAATGCTGCCCTCGGTCACCACATACCCCAGGAATGAAACGGTCTTGGCATGGAACTCGCACTTCTCTGCCTTCACGAAAAGAGAGTTCTCCAGCAGGCGGCGCAGGACCAACCGGACGTGGTGCGTGTGTTCTGACAGAGTCTTTGAGAATATTAAAATATCGTCAAGGTACACAAATACGAACGTATTTAGCATGTCCCTGAGGATATCATTCACTAGGGCTTGAAAAACTGCTGGGGCATTGGTGAGGCCGAAGGGCATGACGAGATATTCATAGTGGCCGGTTGGTGTGTTGAACGCTGTCTTCCATTCGTCTCCCTCCCTCATCCGCACCAGATGGTAGGCATTGCGAAGGTCCAGCTTAGTGAATACAGTGGCTCCCTGCAGCAGTTCGAAGGCAGACGAAAGTAAGGGCAGTGGGTAGCGATTCTTAACCGTGATGTCGTTCAGACCCCGGTAATCTATGCATGGACGAAGAGAACCGTCCTTCTTGCCGACAAAGAAGAATCCCGCTCCTGCGGGGAAGACGACGGTCTAATTATCCCGGAGGCAAGAGAGTCATTAATGTAGTCCTCCATGGCCTTTCTTTCCGGGGCTGACAGTGAATACAGACGACCCTTGGGAGGTGCTGTGCCAGGCAGGAGATCAATCGCGCAGTCATAGGGTCTGTGTGGGGGTAGAGATGTCGCCTTGGATTTGTTGAACACCTCTTTCAGGCTGTGGTAACAGGCCGGAACATTGGATATGTCGGAGGTAGCGCTAGATCCTTCCCCGGTGAACGGGCAGGGTGGCCCCCTTAAACAGGTCTGGTGACAACTCCTTCCCCACTCACGGACTGTTCCTGTCTCCCAGTCGATGTGGGGGTTGTGCTGACGGAGCCACGGGTATCCAAGAATGAGTGGTTGGCCAGGTGAGTGTAGGAGGTGAAACTGGATGGACTCCTGGTGGTTTCCTGACAGCAGGATTGTCACAGGGGCGGAGATATGAGTGACAGTGCCAAGATGATGCCCATCCAGGGCTCGTGCAGGAATGGGTTGTGTCAGTTGATGATGGTTCACGCCCAGTTGCTGTGCAAGCTCAGGGTCCATGATGTTTGCTTCGCCCGGAATCCACAAGGGCGGCCAATGTATGAGTCTTGTCAGAAAGCTGAAGGCGGAGATGAAGCAGGGTCTTTCGGATGGAGGGAGACTGAAGGCTTGTTGAGCTCACCCGGATCTCCCCTACACCTGGTGAGCTGCGGCTTTTGCCGGACAAGTAGCGACACGGTGATTCTCGCCACCACAGTAGAGGCAAAGGTTGGAGCTTAGACGGCGCCGACGCTCCTCGGGAGTCAGAGAGGCACGGCCAATCTCCATGGGCTCAGGCTGATTGAATTGGCTATGGGACTTGACAGGCAGGGGCTGGACAGAAGCGGTATCGACCCGAGTACGGATGGCAGGTTGACTGAGACGGCCCTTCTCCCTCCTCCGGGTCTGTATACGGCGGTCAATGCGAACGGCAAGGTCAATGGCGGCATCAAGCGTTGAGGGCGGGTCATGGGAAACAAGCTCGTCCTTGATATAGTCCGCCAGGCTATGGAGGAAGGCTTGCACCAGTGCCTCTGGGTTAAACGAGCTTTGACTGGCCAGGGTACGAAAGTCAATGGAGAAGTCTGCCACTGTCCGATTGCCCTGACGGATGGTGAGCAGAGCTTGTGACGCTTCGGCTGTTGGCGAGCCTAGGTCAAAGACCTTTAACATCTCCTCCTCAAAGGCACTGAAGGAGGCACAGGCTGGGGTTTGCCGGTCGAATTCCGCCGTTCCCCACAACCGAGCTCGACCGGTGAGATGTGTGATGACATACCCCACCTTGGCTCCCTCTGTTGAGAAAGTCCTGGGCTGTAGTGCAAACTGGATTCGGCAGCTGCTCAAGAATGGTCTTACTTGCTTCTGGTTGCCATCAAAACGTTCCGGGTTCCCAATCCTTGGTTCAGGAGCGTGGGGATCTGGTGGCAGCACTGCCGGGCCTGCAGCATTGGGACCTCCAGCGGAGGGATGAAGGAGTATCGGTGGTACAGGAACAAAAGGACCAGGGGGGTGCAGGTGGAGTAGCCGGGCTTGAGAGTAGTTGCAGGGCTTGGGCTAGCTGTTGTTGCTGCAGTTGGAACTGTTGTTGCTGCTGGTTGAATAGCTGGAGAAGGGAAGCGATGTCACCAGCCATCCGATTTATGTCTCCCTCAGAGCGTTCCAGTCGCTGTAGGGCAGTCCTCTCTGGCTCTTCCTCCATCGTGGTCAGGGAGTGCGCTGGGTCCATGATGGTCAGATCGTTCTGTCACGAACAGAAGAGGACCCAAGAGCGCAAGTTCAAATTCAGAGTTCTTTATTCAAGGTTACAGGCGGGAAGAGGAGTCCCAGGGGTGTCAGGGGTCTTTCAGGGTCCTCCTGTGGGTACCTGTGCTCCGGGGGTCACCAAATGTCCGGGGGTGTCCAGTCCAAGTGCTTAGTGTGTGTGTTCCCCAGTGATGGAGCGGCGTATCGGGCTGAGGGTGGTGAAACGTCTGGGCACGCTCATCTGGTGGTCGGAGACCTGGGGGAACACACACACACAACAGCAATATGAATGGCAGGCAGAAGTACAGATCAGGGCTGGGCAAATATCGTGGTGAGAGACAGAAGGCAGAAACGAGTTACCGGAGGGGCTGAAGATCGGAGAGTAGTCGAGGTCCAGAAGGCAGGTTGGGATAGACGGGGCAGTAGAACAAGGAGGCAGTCAAGAAAGGATCGGTATCACAAACAGGAGTCAGAGCGCAGACAGGCAGGTTACTGGTCCGGGTTTGAAGACGATCTGACAGGGCTTGGCTGAAAAACAGGGCTTGATATACTGGGAGAGGTAGTGGGGAAATGCAGTTCAGCTGGCAGAGTAATTAGAACAGAGTGAGGCAAGGTGAGGATGGTGAGTGGGAAATGCAGTGCAGCTGGCCAGGTAACAAGAGCAGAGCAGGGCAGGTGGAGCTAGTTAGGCTGAGTAGAGAGAGGGAGGTGAGCAGAGTGGAAGATAATTGAATGCAATTAATGTTGCTACCAGGGAGAGAGAGTGCTCATGACAGGCAGTTTGTCAATTTCCATTCTTTAGTCTACTCCCTGATCACTCCAGAATGCCCAGTGAATAAAACACATGCCGACAATACTGGTGTCAAACCATGTAAGTCTCAGTAGCACAAAATAACATCTACCTTTTCATACAAACAGTTCATCATGAAACAGTTCTACTGCAACTTTTCATGCACAGTGAGAAGTTGGAACAAACAAACTTAATTAGATAGAACCTGCTCTTACCATGAGAAACAGATTTCCCAATCTTCTCCTCCTCTTCATCTTTAATGTTGACATTCAGCTCCAGTGTTTGACTGCAGTCTTCCAGCTTCACTGATGCCATCTCTGGATCCTGCAGTGCAAACTGGGCTCCACTGTCACAATCAGGACCCAGTGACTGTAGGTTTGGACTTAGTGTGGATGGAGAGAGGCAGGCTGGGTTTGTCCTCACTGTTGATGTTACCGGACTCATACCTGAGTTGGTAAGTAGTAATAAAGAGAAACGGAAACAAAAGTTATTGTCTTGACAATTCAGGCACATTCTTTATTCTCTAAAAATATTTTGTATTTTTCAATCATCTAATTCAGTATTTGACTGAAAAAGTACTAATTTTGGGTGCCGGTACGGTATATATTTCGGTGCAGGAGCCCCACAATATCTTTGAGCTAATATTCTATAAGAGGAACATGAGCTCAAGCAGTAGACATTTCAGGTGCTGATATTCAGCTCTGTTGAGCTTCTGTCCAAGTCAAACACTGATCTCATTTTAATAGATCAGGTAGCTAAGAATTGACAACAAATAATTAACATTACAAAGTACACACTACACAGTGTACAGTTGAAGTCGGAAGTGTACATACACCTTAGCCAAATACATTTAAACTCAGTATTACACAATTCCTGACATTTAATCTTAGTAAAAATTCCCAGTCTTACGTCAGTTAGGATCACCACTTTATTTTAAGAATGTGAAATGTCAGAATAATAGTGGAGATAATGATTTATTTCAGCTTTTATTTCTTTCATCAGATTCCCAGTGGGTCAGATGTTTACATACACTCAATTAGTATTTGGTAGCATTGCCTTTAAATTGTTTAACTTGGGTCAAACGTGTCGGGTAGCCTTCCACAAGCTTCCCACAATAAGTTGGGTGAATTTTGGCCCATTCCTCCTGACAGAGCTGGTGTAACTGAGTCAGGTTTGTAGGCCTCCTTGCTCGCACACGCTTTTTCAGTTCTGCCCACACATTTTCTATAGGATTGAGGTCAGGGCTTTGTGATGGCCACTCCAATACCTTGACTTGTTGTCCTTAAGCCATTTTGCCACAACTTTGGATGTATGCTTGGGATCATTGTCCATTTGGAAGACCTATTTGCGACCAAGCTTTATCTTCCTGACTGATATCTTGAGATGTGGCTTCAATATATCCACATCATTTTCCTTCCTCATGATGCCATCTATTTTGTGAAGTGCACCAGTCTCTCCTGCAGCAAAGCACCCCCACAGCATGATGCTGCCACCCCTGTGCTTCGCAGTTGGCATGGAGTTCTTCGGCTTGCAAGCATCCCCCTTTTTCCTCCAAACATAAATGGTCATTATGGCCAAACAGTTATATTTTTGTTTCATCAGACCAGAGGACATTTCTCCAAAAAGTACGATATTTGTCCCCATGTGCAGTTGCAAACCATAGTCTGGCTTTTTTATGGCGGTTTTGGAGCAGTTGCTTCTTCCTTGCTGAGTGGCCTTTCAGGTTATGTCGATATAGTACACGGTTTACTGTGAATATAAATACTTTTGTACCCGTTTCCTCCAGCATCTTCACAAGGTCCTTTGCTGTTGTTCTGGGATTGATTTGCACTTTTCGCACCAAAGTACGTTCATCTCTAGGAGACAGAACGCGTCTCCTTCCTGAGCGGTATGACGGCTGTGTGGTCCCATGGTGTTTATACTTACATACTATTGTTTGTACAGATGAACGTGGTACCTTCAGGCATTTGAAAATTGCTCCCAAGGATGAACCAGACTTGTGGAGGTCTACCATTTTTTTCCTGAGGTCTTGGCTGATTTATTTTGATTTTCCCATGATGTCAAGCAGAGGCACTGAGTTTGAAGGTAGGCCTTGAAATACATTCAGAGGTACACCTCCAATTGACTCAAATGATGTCAATTAGAATATCAGAAGCTTCTAAAGCCATGACATCATTTTCTGGAATTTTCCAAGCTGTTTAAAGGCACAGTCAACTTAGTGAATGTAAACTTCTGACCCACTGGAATTGTGATACAGTGAATTATAAGTGAAATAATCTGTCTGTAAACAATTGTTGGAAAAATTACTTGTCAAAACTATAGTTTGTTAACAATAACTTTGTGGAGTGGTTGAAAAATGAGTTTTAATGACTAAACTTCCGACTTCAACTGAGATCTAATATATATATACACATATACACACACACACACACTTCCTAGAGCTGGCCGAAGTGAGCAATCGGGGGAGAAGGGCGTTAATGTCAGGGTTGAGTGTAGAGGGAACGTGGAATCACACGCAGGACACAGAGATTCAAAAAAAGAGATGTCTTTAGTGAAGTCCGACAGTACAAGCCAACACGGCAACAGGCCACAGGCGCAAAATACGCACACTGGAAATCCAAGGTAAATACGCACAACGTGCAAGACTCTCTCAAAACAAAACGAAATACAGAGAGCACAGAACAGCGGACCTACAGCGTCACCTACGTGACATCGAACAATAACACACAACACCTGACCAAACACAAGAGAACTAAATAGGATACCTAATGAACACTTAACAATGAACAGGTGTAACAAACAGACAAAACCAATCAAACATGAAACATCGAACGGTGGCAGCTAGTACTCCGGAGACGACGACCGCCGAAGCCTGCCCGAACAAGGAGAAGGAGCCGCCTCGGCCGAAACCGTGACAGTTAAAAGCAATTGTATTTCCTGTTCACACCATTAACATTTATAGATAGAGAGAAACAACGGAATGTGTCTGAATAGTACTACCGATAATCATTAGCTTCAAAACAGTAGTGCAACCGTGAAATTGTCGCTCTCTGATGGATCCGCACTGTCCGCACTGTAGTCCGTTGACGCTGACCGAGAGGGCGTCACCATTTTACCAGCTCGTGAATTTTGACAAAAAAACATGCAAAATGAACTCAGAAATCTCAAATAAATTGATTATTTATGAAATTACCTTGACAAAATGATGTACATCCACTCAGACAAACCCAAAGTCTCTAGCTATGTGACTTGTAAAATAGTTTTTAATCACATTCTTCACTCAGTTTGAAACAAAAACAACACATAGCAACCTTTACCAAACGTGGTAATATCTTAATGGATGTGTTACCTAGCATGGTATGACATGTTCTTTCGACATTGGAAAGTTTAACCGTGCTATTACATACCTGTAGTAATGAATTGAAACGGACACAAAAGTTATCTTCTTGACATCGCAGTTCTGGCGCTTTCTTTATTCTGAAGAATGGCGGAACTTCCTGTTCCCCCACTAAGAAAGAAAGAAAGAAAGAAAGAAAGATAGAAAAGATAGAAAAGATAGAAAGATAGAAAGATAGAAAGATAGAAAGATAGAAAGAAAGATAGATAGATAGATAGATAGATAGATAGATAGATAGATAGATAGATAGATAGATAGATAGATAGATAGATAGATAGATAGAGTGGTGTAAAGACAACTATGCTGATAATGCTGTGATGATAAAATGATCCGCTGTCTTTTATACTGGTAACGAACTGAGATTAGGAGCACACTCTTAAAGGGACCTAATCCCAGCTTGTTACCTGTATAAAACCCACCTTTTGCAATCAATCAGATTCCAAACTCTCCACCATGGCCAAGACCAAAGAGCTCTCCAAGGATGTCAGGGACAATATTGTAGAGCTACACAAGGCTGGAATGGGCTACAAGACCATCGCCAAGCAGCTTGGTGAGAAGGTGACAACAGTTGGTGCGATTATTCGCAAATGGAAGAAACACAAAAGACCTGTCAATCTCCCTCGGCCTGGGGCTCCATGCAAGATCTCACCTCGTGGCGTTGCAATGATCATAAGAACGGTGAGGAATCAGCCCAGAACTACACGGGAGGATCTTGTCAATGATCTCAAGGCAGCTGGGACCATAGTCACCAAGAAAACAATTGGTAACACACTACGCCGTGAAGGACTGAAAGCCTGCAGCGCCCGCAAGGTCCCCCTGCTCAAGAAAGCACATATACAGGCCCGTCTGAAGTTTGCCAATGAACATCTGAATGATTCAGAGGAGAACTGGGTGAAAGTGTTGTGGTCAGATGAGACCAAAATCGAGGAGGAGGAATGCCGCCTATGACCCAAAGAACACCATCCCCACCGTCAAACACGGAGGTGAAAACATTATGCTTTGGGGGTGTTTTTCTGCTAAGGGGACAGGACAACTTCACCGCATCAAAGGGACGATGGATGGGGCCATGTACTGTCAAATCTTGGGTGAGAACCTCCTTCCCTCAGCCAGGGCATTGAAAATGGGTTGTGGATGGGTATTCCAGCATGACATTGACCCAAAACACACAGCCAAGGCAATAAAGGAGTGGCTCAAGAAGAAGCACATCAAGGTCCTGGAGTGGCCTAGTCAGTCTCCAGACCTTAATCCCATAGAAAATCTGTGGAGGGAGCTGAAGGTTCGAGTTGCCAAACGTCAGCCTCAAAACCTTAATGACTTGGAGAAGATCTGCAAAGAGGACTGGGACAAAATCCCTCCTGAGATGTGTGCAAACCTGGTGGCCAACTACAAGAAACGTCTGACCTCTGGGATTGCCAAGGGTTTTGCCACCAAGTACTAAGTCATGTTTTGCAGAGGGGTCAAATACTTATTTCCCTCATTAAAATGCAAATCAATTAATACAATTTTTGACATGAGTTTTTCTGGATTTTTTAAATGTTATTCTGTCTCTCACTGTTCAAAAAACCTAACATTAAAATTATAGACTGATCATGTCTTTGTCAGTGGGCAAACGTAAAAAATCAGCAGGGGATCAAATACTTTTTTCCCCTCACTGTACATACACACACACCACCAAGACTCTTCCTAGAGCTGGCCGCCTGGCCAAAGTGAGCAATCGGGGGTGAAGGACGTTAGTCAAGAAGGTGACCAAGAAGCCGATGGTCACTCTGACAGAGCTCCAGAGTTCCTCGGTAGAGATAGGAGAAACTTCCAAAAGGACAACCATCTCTGCAGCACTCCACCAATCAGGCCATTATGGTAGAGTGGCCAGACGGAAGCCACTCCTCAGTAATTTTATTTAACCAGGTAAGCCAGTTGAGAACAAGTTCTCATTTACAACTGCGACCTGGCCAAGATAAAGCAAAGCAGTGCGATAAAAACAACACAGAGTTACATATGGGGTAAACAAAACATAAAGTCAAAAATACAACAAAAAATATATACAGTGTGTGCAAATGTAGTAAGTTATGGAGATAAGGCAATAAATAGGCCATAGTGCAAAACAGTTACAATTTCGTATTAACACTGGAATGATAGACGTGCAAAAGATGATGTGCAATTAGAGATACTGGGGTGCAAATTAGCAAAATAAATAACAATATGGGGATGAGGTAGTTGGGTGGGCTAATTTCAGAATGGCTGTGTACAGATGCAGTGATCGGTAAGCTGCTCTGACAACTGACGCTTAAAGTTAGTGAGGGAGATAAGAGTCTCCAGCTTCAGAGATTTTTGCAGGTCGTTCCAGTCATTGGCAGCAGAGAACTGGAAGGAATGGCGGCCAAAGGAGGTGTTGGCTTTGGGGATGACCAGTGAGATATACCTGCTGGAGCGCAGACTACGGGTGGGTGTTGCTATGGTGACCAGTGAGCTAAGATAAGATGGGGATTTGCCTAGCAGTGATTTATAGATGACCTGGAGCCAGTGGGTTTGGCGACGAATATGTAGTGAGGGCCAGCCAACAAGAGCGTACAGGTCACAATGTTGGGTAGTATATGGGGCTTTGGTGACAAAACGGATGACACTGTGATAGACTACATCCAATTTGCTGAGTAGAGTGTTGGAGGCTAATTTGTAAATGACATCGCCGAAGTCAAGGATCGGTAGGATAGTCAGTTTTACGAGGGCATGTTTGGCAGCATGAGTGAAGGAGGCTTTGTTGCGAAATAGGAAGCTGATTCTAGATCTAACTTTTGATTGGAGATGCTTAATGTGAGTCTGGAAGGATAGTTTACAGTCTAACCAGACACCTAGGTATTTGTAGTTGTCCACATACTCTAGGTCAGACCCGCCGAGAGTAGTGATTCTAGTCGGGTGCAAGCAGCGTTCGGTTGAAGAGCATGCATTTAGTATTACTAGTGTTTAAGAGCAGTTGGAGGCTACGGAAGGAGTGTTGTATGGCGTTGAAGCTCGTTTGGAGGTTTGTTAACACAGTGTCCAATGAAGGGCCAGATGTATACAAAATGGTGTCGTCCGCATAAAGGTGGATCCGAGCGTCACCAGCAGCAAGAGCGACATCATTGATATACACAGAGAATAGAGTCGGCCCGAGAATTGAACCCTGTGACACCCCTATAGAGAAGGCCAGAGGTCCAGACAACAGGCCCTCCGATTTGACACATTGAACTCTATCTGAGAAGTAGTTGGTGAACCAGGTGAGGCAGTCATTAGAGAAACCAAGGCTATTTAGTCTGCCAATAAGAATGCGGTGGTTGACAGAGTCGAAAGCCTTGGCCAGGTCGATGAAGATGGCTGCGCAGTACTGTCTTTTATCGATCACGGTTATAATATCGTTTAGGATCTTGAGCGTGGCTGATGTGCACCCATGACCAGCTCGGAAACCGGATTGCATAGCGGAGAAGGTACGGTGGGATTCGAAATGGACGGTGATCTGTTTGTTAACTTGGCTTTCAAATACTTTTGAAAGGCAGGGCAGGATGAATATAGGTCTAACAGTCTGGATCTAGAGTGTCACCCCCTTTGAAGAGGGGGATGACCGCGGCAGCTGTCCAATCTCTGGGGGATCTCAGACGTTACGAAAGAGAGGTTGAACAGGCTAGTAATAGGGGTTGTGACAATTTTGGCGGCTAATTTTAGAAAGGGTCCAGATTGTCTAGCCCAGCTGATTTGTAGGGTCCAGATTTTTCAGCTCTTTCAGAACATCAGCTGTCTGAATTTGTGTGAAGGAGAAGCGGGGGGCATGGGCACGTTGCAGCGGAGGGTGCAGAGCTGTTGTCCGGGGTAGTGGTAGCCAGGTGGAAAGCATGGCCAGCCGTAGCAAAATGCTTGTTGAAATTCTCGATTATTGTAGATTTATCTGTGGTGACAGTGTTTCCTAGTCTCAGTGCAGTGGGCAGTTGGGAGGAGATGCTCTTATTTTCCATGGACTTTACAGTGTCCCAAAACTTTTTGGAGTTAGTGCTACAGGATGCACATTTCTGTTTGAAAAAGCTAGCCTTTGCTTTCCTAACTGATTGTGTATATTGGTTCCTGACTTCCCTAAAAAGTTGCATATTGCGGGGGCTGTTCGATGCTAATGCAGTTCGCCACAGGATGTTTTTGTGCTAGTCAAGGGCAGTCAAGTCTGAGGATAAATAAGCATGCCCCATTCAAAAAATTAAGATTGAGAGGAAAGCACTTTTAAAGAACAACCAGGCATCCTCTACTGACGGAATGAGGTCAATATCCATCCAGGATACCCGGGCCAGGTCAATTAGAAAGGCCTGCTCGCTGAAGTGTTTTAGGGAGCGTTTGACAGTGATGAGGAGTGGTCGTTTGACCGCGGACCCATTACGGACGCAGGCAATAATCGCTGAGATTCTGGTTGAAGACAGCGGAGGTCTATTTAGAGGGTATATTTGTCAGGATGATATCTATGAGGGTGCCCATGTTTACAGATTTGGGGTTGTACCTGGTAGGTTCGTTGATAATTTGTGTGAGATTAAGGGCATCTAGTTTAGATTGTAGGTTGGCCGGGGTGTTAAGCATATCCCAGTTCGGTCACCAAGCAGTACGAACTCTGAGGATAGATGGGGGGCGATCAGTTCACATATGGTGTCCAGGGCACAGCTCTGGGCTGAGGGGGGTCTGTAGCAAGCGGCAACAGTGGGAGACTTATTTCTGGAAAGGTAGATTTTTAGAAGTAGAAGCTCAAACTGTTTGGGCACAGACCTGGATAGTCCAATAGAGCTCTGCAGGCTCTATCTACAGTAGATTGCAACCCCACCCCCTTTGGCAGTTCTATCGAGACGGAAAATGTTGTAGTTGGAGATGGACATTTCTGGTGGCCTTTCTAAGCCAGGAATCAGACACTGCTAGAACATCAGGGTTGGCGGAGTGTGCTAACGCGGTGAATAACTCAAACTTAGGGAGGAGGCTTTGGATGTTAACGTGCAAGAAGCCAAGGCTTTTACGGTTACAGAAGTCAACAAATGATAACACCTGGAGAGTAGGAGTGATACTGGGGGCTACAGGGCCTGGGTTAACCTCTACATCACCAGAGGAACAGAGGAGGAGTAGAATAAGAATACGGCTAAAGGCTTTAAGTACTGGTCTTCTAGTGCGTTGAGTACAGAGGAAAAAAAGGGGCAGATTTCCGTGCGTTGTAGAATAGATTCAGGGCATTATGTACAGACAAGGATATGGAAGGATATGAGTACAGTGGAGGTAAATCTAAACGTAAAATAGTACAAGCACAACATCACTATTAATCATAAAACACCTCAAGTTATTTGAAAGTTCTGAGGACAAAGAACACACAAACACACAATGCCTCAGTGATTAACAGAACTGTTTCACAGATCACAGAACTATATCAGGGTGTCATTTCTCAGGCAGAAATGTAGATAAAAATTATGAAATCCTGTTCCCCAAACAAGTTTAAGAACCACAGAGTCAAGAATAGGTTAAATATACAAATAAAATAAAATAAATTAAAAACAATAGCACATCAACATAAAAACATATAAACATAAATCTGAAAGCGTTGCTCAAACTCCCGTAACAGTCCCGTTATTTTATCTTTGAACCGCTTCATGTCTGCCACATGTTGGGTCGCGCACACATTTTTCAGACAGGGGAAGTGAGCTGCATTACCACCGGCAAATTGCGTCTCCCACAATGACAGCTTCAACTTGAAAGAACGTATGCTGTCATAATACTGCGTGACAACTTTGTTGCACCCTTGCAGCTGTTTGTTCAAGTTATTCAGGTGCTCTGTAACATCCACCATAAATGCAAGATCCTGCATCCATTCTGCGGAATGAAATTCTAACACTGGTTTGCCCTTTTCTTCCATGAACTGTTCAATTTCTTCTCGTAAATCAAAGAAACGCCTCAGCACAGCACCTTGGCTTAACCATCTTACCTCAGTGTGGTATGGCACGCCATAGATGTGGTCTTTCTCTCTGAGAAGGCTGTCAAACTGACGGTGATTCAGGCTTCTGGATCGGATGAAATTAACAGTTTGGATGACCACCTTAATGACGTTATCCATCTTTAATGACTTGCAACACAAAGCCTCCTGGTGCAAAATACAGTGAAAAGTCAAAAAATCACGTCCTCCATTTGCAGATTGCACTTTCTCTCTGAACTTTGTCACAACGCCTGCTTTTTTCCCGATCATTGAGGGCGCACCATCTGTAGCCAGGCTGACAGCGCGGGACCAGTCCACTCGGACCAGTCCACTCCGACCCTGTCCAGCGCGCCGACGAGTGCGGTAAAAATATCAGCTGCTGTCGTTGTATCTGTCATCGGCACCAACTCCACAAACTCCTCGGTGACGGTCAATGTGTCATCAACTCCGCGGATGAAAATGGCCAGTTGTGCAACATCTGTAATGTCCGTGCTTTCATCAATTGCAACCGAAAACGCAATAAATGACTTTACTTTTTGCTTCAACTGGCTGTCCAAATCCACTGAAAGATCGGAAATCCTGTCTGCAACTGTGTTTCTTGTCAGGCTGATATTTGCAAAAGCCTGCCGCTTTTCAGGGCACACAATCTCCGCTGCCTACATCATGCATGTTTTTAAAAATTCACCCTCACTAAATGGTTTTGAAGCCACTGCGATTTCATTAGCAATGAGGTAGCTAGCTTTCACTGCAGCGTCACTGATGTCTCGGCTGTGAGTAAACACAGACTGCTGTTTCTTCAGACCCGCCAACAGTTCATTCACCTTCTCTCCTCTCCGCTGTCCTTGAAAGTTGTCATATTTGTCGGCATGAAGACTCACATAGTGGCGACGAAGGTTATATTCTTTCAGCACTGCAACATGCTCTGAACACACCAAACATACAGCTTTCCCATTCAATTCCATGAATAAATAGGATGACCATTTTTCTTGGAACACTCTGCACTCTGCGTCCACTTTTCTCTTTTTTGACAAAGACATATTGGGGCAATGAGGGTGCCAAAGCACATAATGTTAAAAGTAGAAGCCATAATAAATATCGCGGGCAAAACAAAGTAGCTCATTGGCTGCACGTGCTTGACCTACTTGCTCTGCCCCGGTATAAACAGTTTGCTTGCTTAACACAATTGCTATTGCGCCATCCAGTGGACGCAATTGGAACAGCAGTTTATTTTATTGAAAAATTGTAGCGCATTTTTATACCCATATATATATTTATTTTATTTAATTTAATTTTTTCAAAATCATCTCGCGGGCCGGATTAAACCCGTTTGCGGGCCTGATCCGGCCCGCGGGCCGGACGTTTGACACCCCTGTTCTAGGTGAAAACCGCTAACGATGGCTAATAGCAAGTAGCTAGTTAGCTGGCTAGCTAGTTTCAACTGGAGATTCCAGATAAAGGTAAGTCAATAATAGAATCCGTTCCACATTGAGTGAGGCGGGTTGCAGGAAAGTATATGTTGTAGAAGGATGAAAAGTGTGATAGGAAAATATGTACGAAAAATACAAAAAAATACAAAAAAACAGGCTATTTACACAGACACACAACAAAGAACGCGACCGCACTGCTACGCCATCTTGGAATAGTAAAGGGCACATGACAGCCCACTTGGAGTTTGCCAAAAGGCACCTCAAGACTCTCAGACCATGAGAAGGAAGATTCTCTGGTCTGATGAAACCAATATTGAACTCTTTGGCCTGAATCCCAAGCATCACATCTGGAGGAAACCTGGCACCATCCCTACGGTGAAGTGTGGTGGTGTCAGCATCATGCTGTGGGGATGTTTTTCAGCGGCAGGGACTAGGACACTAGTCAAGATCGAGGGAAAGATGAACAGAGCAAAGTACAGAGAGATCCTTGACCTGCTCCAGAATGTTCAGGACCTCAGACTAGGGCGAAGGTTCACCTTTCAACAGGACAACTACCCTAAGCACACAGCCAAGACAACGCAGGAGTGGCTTTGGGACAAGTCTCTGAACGTCCTTGAGTGACCCAGCCAGAGCCCGGACTTCAACCCGATCTAACATCTCCGGAGAGACCAGAAAATAGCTGTGCAGCGACGCTCTCCATCCAATCTGACAGAACTTGAGAGGATCTGCAGAGAAGAATGGGAGAAACTCTCCAAATACAGGTGTGCCAAGCTTGTAGCGTCATACCAAAGAAGACTCGAGGCTGTAATCGTTGCTAAAGGTGCTTAAACAAAGTACTGAGTAAAGGGTCTGAATACTTATGTAAATGTGATATTTCCGTATTTTTTATTATATTTGGTAAAAAAATGTTAGCAACAATTGATAAAAACACGTTTTTGCTTTGTCATTATGGGGTATTGTGTGTAGATTAATGAGGGAAACAAACAACTTAATCTATTTTAGAATAAGGCTGTAACATACCTAAATGTGGAAAAAGTCAAGGGGTCTGAATAATTTCCCAATGAACTGTATATACAATGGGGAGAACAAATCAAATCAAATCAAATTTTATTGGTCACATGCGCCGAATACAACAAGTGCAGACATTACAGTGAAATGCTTACTTACAGCCCTTAACCAACAGTGCGTTTATTTTAAACAAAAAAAGTAAGAATAAAACAACAACAAAAAAAGTGTTGAGAAAAACAAAGAGCAGAAGTAAAATAAAGTGACAGTAGGGAGGCTATATATACAGGGGGTACCGGTGCAGAGTCAATGTGCGGGGGGCACCGGCTAGTTGAGGTAGTTGAGGTAATATGTACATGTGGGTAGAGTTAAAGTGACTATGCATAAATGCTTAACAGAGTAGCAGCAGCGTAAAAAGGATGGGGTGGGGGGGCAGTGCAAATAGTCCGGGTAGCCATGATTAGCTGTTCAGGAGTCTTATAGCTTGTGGGTAGAAGCTGTTGAGAAGTCTTTTGGACCTAGACTTGGCACTCCGGTACCGCTTGCCGTGCGGTAGCAGAGAGAACAGTCTATGACTAGGGTGGCTGGAGTCTTTGACAATTTTGAGGGCCTTCCTCTGACACCGCCTGGTATAGAGGTCTTGGATGGCAGGGAGCTTTGCCCCAGTGATGTACTGGGCCGTACGCACTACCCTCTGTAGTGCCTTGCGGTCAGAGGCCAAGCAGTTGCCATACCAGGCGGTGATGCAACCAGTCAGGATGCTCTCGATGGTGCAGCTGTAGAATTTTTTGAGGATCTGAGGACCCATGCCAAATCTTTTTAGTCTCCTGAGGGGGAATAGGCTTTGTCGTGCCCTCTTCACGACTGTCTTGGTGTGCTTGGACCATGATAGGAGGAACAAGTATTTGATACACTGCCGATTTTGCAGGTTTTCCTACTTACAAAGCATTCAGAGGTCTGTAATTTTTATCATAGGTACACTTCAACTGTGAGAGACGGAATCTAAAACAAAAATCCAGAAAATCACATTGTATGATTTTTAAGTAATTCATTTGCATTTTATTGCATGACATAAGTATTTGATACATCAGAAAAGCAGAACTTAATATTTGGTACAGAAACCTTTGTTTGCAATTACAGAGATCATACGTTTCCTGTAGGTCTTGACCAGGTTTGCACACACTGCAGCAGGGATTTTGGCCCACTCCTCCATACAGACCCTCTCCAGAACCTTCAGGTTTCGGGGCTGTCGAATGGGCAATACGGACTTTCAGCTCCCTCCAAAGATTTTCTATTGGGTTCAGGTCTGGAGACTGGCTAGGCCACTCCAGGACCTTGAGATGCTTCTTACGGAGCCACTCCTTAGTTGCCCTGGCTGTGTGTTTCGGGTCGTTGTCATGCTGGAAGACCCAGCCACGACCCATCTTCAATGGTCTTACTGAGGGAAGGAGGTTGTTGGCCAAGATCTCACGATACATGGCCCCATCCATCCTCCCCTCAATACGGTACAGTCGTCCTGTCCCCTTTGCAGAAAAGCATCCCCAAAGTATGATGTTTCCACCTCCATGCTTCACGGTTGGGATGGTGTTCTTGGGGTTGTACTCATCCTTCTTCTTCCTCCAAACACGGCGAGTGGATTTTAGACCAAAAGCTCTATTTTTGTCTCATCAGACCACATGACCTTCTCCCATTCCTCCTCTGGATCATCCAGATGGTCATTGGCAAACTTCAGACGGGCCTGGACATGCGCTGGCTTGAGCAGGGGGACCTTGCGTGCCTTGCAGGATTTTAATCCATGACGGCGTAGTGTGTTACTAATGGTTTTCTTTGAGACTGTGGTCCCAGCTCTCTTCAGGTCATTGACCAGGTCCTGCCGTGTAGTTCTGGGCTGATCCCTCACCTTCCTCATGATCATTGATGCCCCACGAGGTGAGATCTTGCATGGAGCCCCAGACCGAGGGTGATTGACCGTCATCTTGAACTTCTTCCATTTTCTAATAATTGCGCCAACAGTTGTTGCCTTCTCACCAAGCTGCTTGCCTATTGTCCTGTAGCCCATCCAAGCCTTGTGCAGGTCTACAATTTTATCCCTGATGTCCTTACACAGCTCTCTGGTCTTGGCCATTGTGGAGAGGTTGGAGTCTGTTTGATTGAGTGTGTGGACAGGTGTCTTTTATACAGGTAACGAGTTCAAACAGGTGCAGTTAATACAGGTAATGAGTGGAGAACAGGAGGGCTTCTTAAAGAAAAACTAACAGGTCTGTGAGAGCCAGAATTCTTACTGGTTGGTAGGTGATCAAATACTCATGTCATGCAATAAAATGCAAATTAATTACTTAAAAATCATACAATGTGATTTTCTGGATTTTTGTTTTAGATTCCGTCTCTCACAGTTGAAGTCTACCTATGATAAAAATTACAGACCTCTACATGCTTTGTAAGTAGGAAAACCTTCAAAATCGGCAGTGTATCAAATACTTGTTCTCCCCACTGTATATATATATATATATACACATATCCTTTAAAAAATTAAATGTCCTTTATTACTTTCCAACCCCACCACCACTCCCCTAATTGGAGTAAACTAGTGAACAACAACGCTTTGGCCTCTACTTCCAGCTTATACATACATTTTATGTCAATTTTACAATAGTTCTATTTTGTTTGTTTTTACTCCTCAACCTCTCCGATCATTTTCATGATGTCCATCCGGTTTGCTTCTGTATGCCATATCTTTCAAACTGTGCTCTTTCACAAAAGTTCTTAACCTTTAACCTATATACTTATTAACTTAACTAGGTATTTCCTTATAGCACACTACCACACAACTGGACAATAATCAAGATAAGACTAATCTAGAGCCTGCAGAACTTGCTTTTTGGAGTGTGGTGTCAAAAAAGCAGAGCATCTATTACGGACAGACCTCTCCCCATCTTTACAACCATTGAATCTATATGTTTTGACCATGACAGTTTACAATCTAAGGTAATGCCAAGTAATTTAGTCTCCTCAACTTGTTCAACAGCCACACCATTCATTACCAGATTCAGCTGAGGTCTAGAACTTAGGAAATGATTTGTACCAAATACAATGCTCTTAGTTTTAGATGTTCAGGGCCAGTTTATTACTGGCCACCCATTCCAAAACAGACTATACTGGCATCATCCATGCAAGTCTCAGTAGCATGAAATAACATCTACCTTCCCATTGAAACAGTTCATCATGAAACAGTTCTACTGCAACTTTTCATGCACAGTGGAAAGTTGGAACGAACCTGCTCTTACCATGAGAAACAGATTTCCCAATCTTCTCCTCCTCTTCTTCATCTTTAATGTTGACATTCAGCTCCAGTGTTTGACTGCAGTCTTCCAGCTTCACTGATGCCATCTCTGGTACCTGCGGTGCAAACTGGACTGACTGTCAATCAGGACCCAGTGACAGTAGGTTTGGACTCAGTGTGGAAGGAGAGAGGCAGGCTGGGTTTGTCCTCACTGTTGATGTTACAGGCCTCAGACTTAATCCTAGTCGGCCTGTAGTAATAAAGAGAAACAGACAACAGTCTTGACATTTCTGGAACTTTCTTTATCCTCAAAAAATATATTATATTTCTTCTTGTTCAATTACCTAATTTCAACAGATCAGGTAGCTAAACAATGACAAAACAATATTCATTCACATTAGACAAGTGCACAAAAATTACACAAAGCAACTGCAGAAATGAATAATATAAAATATTTTTTCACTCAACAAAAATAATAATATTCACGGACGGCCAGGGCCACACTCCAACACTCAAACGTCATTTACAAACGCAGTATTTGTGTTTACTGAGTCTGCCAGATCAGGGGCAGTAGGGGTGACAATGCGTGATATTGATAGGTGAGTTAATTGGACCATATTGCTGTCCTGCCTCAGCATTCGAAATGTAACGAGTACTTTTGGGTGTCAGGGAAAATGTATGGGAGTAAAAAGTACAACTTTTCTTTAGGAATGTAGTGGAGTAAAAGTTGCCAGAACATATAAATAGTCAAGTACAAATACCCCCAAAACGACTTCAGTAGTACTTCAAAGCCTTTTTACTTTTACATTTCAGTCATTTAGCAGAAGCTCTTATCCAGAGCGACTTACAGTAGTGAGTGCACATATTTTTCATACTGGTCCCCAGTGGGAATCGAACCCACAACCCTGGCGTTGCAAGCACCATGCTCTACTAACTGAGCCACACAGGACTACTTAGTTACTTTACACCACTGCCAATTGTATTTCCCATTCACAACATAGTAACGACTATAGATAAAGATAGCAACAACTGAATGCCTCTGAATATTAGTACACATGTAGAAAACTGATAAACATTACATTCAACTTCAAAACAGTAGTGCAACCGTGAAATTGTCTCTCTCTAATGCACCTGCATTGCTACCCCATTCATAGACGCTAACTGCTTTAGTGCCTCTTGACGATAGTATCTTCTGACTGGGGGAGTTTTGTTAAGAGCCTCAACATTAACACGCATCGCTTGCGGTACGTTTTTGGAAACATAAGGAACATATCTTTCATATCAGCTAAATATAATTTTCTGCTGCACCTGCATTTATTTGGACAGTGAGAGACAGAATAACAACAACAAAAATCCAGAAAAACGCATGTCAAAAATGTTATAAATTGATTTGCATTTTAAATTAGGGAAATAAGTATTTGACCCCTCTGCAAAACATGACTTAGTACTTGGTGGCAAAACCCTTGTTGGCAATCACAGAGGTCAGACGTTTCTTGTAGTTGGCCACCAGGTTTGCACACATCTCAGGAGGGATTTTGTTCCACTCCTCTTTGCAGATCTTCTCCCAGTCATTAAGGTTTCGAGGCTGACGTTTGGCAACTCGAACCATCAGCTCAATCCACAGATTTTCTATGGGATTAAGGTCTGGAGACTGACTAGGCCACTCCAGGACCTTAATGTGCTTCTTCTTGAGCCACTCCTTTGTTGCCTTGGCCGTGTGTTTTGGGTCATTGTCATGCTGGAATACCCATCCACGACCCATTTTCAATGCCCTGGCTGAGGGAAGGAGGTTCTCACCCAAGATTTGACGGTACATGGCCCCGTCCATCGTCCCTTTGATGTGGTGAAGTTGTCCTGTCCCCTTAGCAGAAAAACACCCCCCAAAGCATAATATTTCCACCTCCATGTTTGACGGTGGGGATGGTGTTCTTGGGGTCATAGGCAGCATTCCTCCTCCTCCAAACACGGCGAGTTGAGTTGATGCCAAAGAGCTCGATTTTGGTCTCATCTGACCACAACACTTTCACCCAGTTCTCCTCTGAATCATTCAGATGTTCATTGGCAAACTTCAGACGGCCCTGTATATGTGCTTTCTTGAGCAGGGGGACCTTGCGGGCGCTGCAGGATTTCAGTCCTTCACGGCGTAGTGTGTTACCAATTGTTTTCTTGGTGACTATGGTCCCAGCTGCCTTGAGATCATTGACAAGATCCTCCCGTGTAGTTCTGGGCTGATTCCTCACCGTTCTCATGATCATTACAACTCCACGAGGTGAGATCTTGCATGGAGCCCCAGGCTGAGGGATATTGACAGTTATTTTGTGTTTCTTCCATTTGCGAATAATCGCACCAACTGTTGTCAACTTCTCACCAAGCTGCTTGCCGATGGTCTTGTAGCCCATTCCAGCCTTGTGTGGGTCTACAATATTGTCCCTGACATCCTTGGAGAGCTCTCTGGTCTTGGCCATGGTGGAGAGTTTGGAATCTGATTGATTGATTGCTTCTGTGGACAGGTGTCTTTTATACAGGTAACAAGCTGAGATTAGGAGCACTCCCTTAAGAGTGTGCTCCTAATCTCAGCTCGTTACCTGTATAAAAGACACCTGGGAGCCAGAACTCTTTCTGTTTGAGAGGGGGTCAAATACTTATTTCCCAATTTATAACATTTTTGGCATGCGTTTTTCTGGATTCATTTTGTTATTCTGTCTCTCGCTGTTCAAATAAACCTACCATTAAATTAGACTGATCATTTCTTTGTCAGTGGGCAAAAGTACAAAATGAGCAGGGGATCAAATACTTTTTTCCCTCACTGTATGTTTGTGAAAGTGATGAGTATTGATGTTTCTCAATGTTAAAACAGAGCATCGGAATTGTAGTTTACACAGAGCCAAATGTGGACGAATGTAATGGCTGAAAACCCTACATACGGAGAAGGGATTTTGAGAGCTACTGCACTGAAGTCCGTTAATGGGCACATAGCAGCTATTTCTCAATGCTTGAAATGCATATAATAGTAACTTTGAGCACCCCCAGAAAACATTCACAAATTACAAACTCATAAATCCATTTTTATAATACTGTAATATTGTTCTAAAAGTTGGGTTTGAGGTTCTCCAAATCAAATACTAAAACATATAGTCCAACTTGGTGCGCACCAGTTTACCATGGACTGTAGGCTACAGTAGGCTCACCATTTACGATCTTGCTTTAGGGCCTTTCCGGCCGTCTTCGTGGTTATATGCAGGAAGCATAAATTGTACCATTGTAAGCTAATAAATACTTTTCCAAGATAGAACTCATGTATATTTATTCAATAAGGCCAGAGGGGGTGTGTTATATAGTCAATATACCACGGCTAAGGGCTGTTAGGCACGATGCAATGCCTCAGTCGCCTAATAGCTATTATAAACTGGTTACCAACATATGTAGAACAGTAAAAAAAAAATATATATATATATATATTTTGTCATACCTGTGGTGTATGTCTGATATACCACGGCTTTCAGCCAATCAGCATTCAGGGCTCGGACAACCCCGACCACCCAATGTATATTTACTACAGTAAAATAATATACTGCACCAACTACATAAATATCTGATAGGGGCATTATCTTCTACGTGGACTTTAAACGAACATCAGAATGGACGACGCCATTTTAACAGTTCGTAAGACTATAAATTTTTACACAAAACCAATAACATGTCAAACGAACACAGAAATCTCAAATGGTTTATTTTATTAATTTACTTTGACGAAATTATGTACATTCACTCAGACAAATCGCAAATCTCTAGCTATGTGACTTGTAAAATAGTTTTTTTCACGTTCTTTCACTCACTCCGTTTGACACAAAAATAACACATCAAACCTTTACCAAACGGGAGAATACCTTAACGTATATGTTAACTAGCATGTTATGACATGTTCTTTCGATATTAGAAAGTTTAAACGTGCTATTACATACCTCTAGTAATAAATAGAAACGGACACAAAGGTTATCTTCTTGACTGCACAGTTCAGACCCTTTCTTTATTGTGAAGAATGGTGCCCGCCTGCCCGGAACTTCCTGTTCCCCCACTACTAACGGTCCGTGCATTCCGAGATCAGATTACAACATTTCATTAAATAACTAAAAAGTGTAAACTGTAGCCATTTATTTCCCTTTATAGTTTATTAGCCTAAGCATGACCTTCATCCAAATAATTTCTCTAGGGTTGGAACCGGTTCAGGGAACAGAACCGAAAAAGAACGTCAAAAATAACCGGAAACTAAAGTGTTCTATACTTTTCAGGAACAGCAGTTATTTTAAAAGCATGTAATCCAGGTAATAACCTTATTTTACTTTCCGGGTATTTTTTTCCAAAGCTCACTCTAGAAACATATTCCAGTTTCTGCCTGCCAGCTGGAATGGAAATATTTGCCAGTGGGTGTGCGTGTGGAAACTACCTGCTCCTCCCCTCTGAAGTATAGGTAACTGTATCCTACTGACAACGTTACAAGCATGATTCAGAAATTAGGGAGATATATTTAATTTGAGAAAAAGCGCTTCAAGGCAAGCTTTCTCTATCCTCTAACGAGCTCTCCACACCCGCAAAATGTCGCACCGTACACTGTGATTGGCAGCACAGTGTGCTCTGAATGATTTTCCTATACAGATACTCTGTGGTGTACTAGTGTATTAATTCTCCCACTTGGATGTCACTTCCACAAGCTTTTAATTGAGGGCCAGGTTGTCAGGATGGGTAATGTACTGTACACATTAATTACAAGTACTCCTAAAGATACACTTCATTTTAACTAGCTAAATCCTGTGTAACAACTAGTAATTACATTGTACTTGGCTAACATTACATGTGCTATGCTTTGAAATAGTGTCTTATTCTTCACCTGGGATTTGGATTTGTAAAATGTATTATAAAATGTATTTAATATATGTCTGATCAGGCTCAGGTAGCATCAGGTTTGTATTTTTATGCTGATCAAAGCTCTAATCAAATCCAGACATTTATAAGCGTTATAATGCTTTTGAATGACACTTCCGGTTTTGGCGGAAAATACCGGGTTACCCGGGAGAAGAGTGATTTATTCTCGGGATGGAACATTTGTATAATACAGAGGAAATATTAAACCCTGATGCGCATACCAGTTGATTCACAAGACACCAACTAAGTAACTTACATATACGGTATCTTCATTAGGCCTAATGGCATTTCATGTCCATGATAGGAAGTTTGTTGTAGTGACTCAGTAAGGCTAATTGTAAAAGTAACCCTCTAAAGTGCCATGTTTGTACAGTTTATTATGTGGAGGAAACATTTAGGCAGCCAGGACCATACACCAGGACCGCTCCGTAGGCCGCACTGTAGGCCTAGCTCTTACTGCAGTCCAGTGCCATGGACATCTTTGAAGTTTGGCCTCTAGTAATTTAGGACGGCAACTTTATGAAGGCCTCTTCACCGTGGTCTTATCGTACAAGGCTCTACAGACATCTGACTCTTCCTCAGCGTGTGTTGGCAGTCTTGGCTTAGTACCACCTACTGTCTGGAGTTCACCATCTGACTCTTCCTCAGCGTGTGTTGGCAGTCTTGGAGGAGTACCACCTACTGCCTGGAGTTCACCATCTGACTCTTCCTCAACGTGTGTTGGCAGTCTTGGAGGAGTACCACCTACTGCCTGGAATTCACCATCTGACTCAATTTTGCTCTCAGATTCAGTATTACTGGTATCTTCACTCTTGGTGTCAGACTAGCTGATGAGACTAGATCCACTTTCATTGTCATTGACTTCCTTCTCTACCCTTTTTTTCTTACGGTTGGTTTTCTCCCATGACAATTTAATCCAGATTCTCTCTTTCTTGAAGTACTCGACATCCGTATTACACCAGAGGATTTAACAGTCTGAAAATGATTAAACAATGATATGACAATGGCTCTACACATACAGTACAAAATGAAATTGAACTGCCTTACTTGTCCATTTAAAATGAATAACCAGTTAGACAACACATAGGTTTACCTTTTTTGAAGACATTTTCAATCTTTAGAACACTACGTGTAACTGCCTCTGTCGCCAGTTTATTTCATGTATTTGCACTTTTTATTATTTAATTTCTTCTGAATTGTACGTTTACAGCAAGACGGAACTAATTATTTGTTCCGCCCGAGTGTTGTCACCCGAGCGCCTTTTAGCAACGCACCGAGGAAACCTTACCGCAAAAAGCGAATTATTTTTCCACTGTTATCGTGTTTAAGTGCATACTTACAAAGAAAGTATACAGAAGAAGAAGATAAAGGACATTTAAAAGGATGTTTAGCACCTCTGTGTGATAAGCAGCAATGAGGTTTGTTGACTATTTATTTTGCTATGAGGGTGTTTGTGTTTACGTGCGTCATTTTTTGGTGTAAAATATACATAGTGTCTAGCTGTATGAGCTTGATTATAACGCCAGATGTGTGAGACATGCATATGGCATTATTTTGTTAATGTATTTTTTCTTTCTTTAAACCAGTTCTCACGGGTTGACCAGCATTAAAGCCCTGTATTCAAATCAAGACCTCTTGCCTCATGCCTGTCACTGGAGGAGCTACACCTACAGTCACTGGGCCCTGATTGTGACAGTGGAGCCCGGTTTGCATCGCAATATCCAGAGATGGCATCAGTGAAGCTGGAAGACTGCAGTCAAACACTGGAGCTGAATGTCAACATTAAAGATGAAGAAGAGGAGAAGATTGGGAAATCTGTTTCTCAGGGTAAGAGCAGGTTCTATCTAATTAAGTTTGTTGGACATGATTTGGAAAGGCACACACCTGTCTATATACAGTGCATTCGGAAAGTATTCAGACCCCTGGACTTTTTTGATATTTTGTTACGTTACAGCCTTATTGTAAAATATATTAAATAGTTTTTCCCTCATCAATCTACTCACAATACCCCATAATGATGAAGCAAAAACTGAACGATCACATTTACAAAATGTCTTTCTACTCTGCGAGTGTCTAAACCATGATCACCTTGATCATAGGACTGTTTCAGCCTAGTTAAGCTGTTTGCAGCCTTTGAGGTGGGAAGTTCTTCATACTGAGCTTTAAGACCAAATCATTCCTTGTTTACTTCTACTGAGTTATCCAAAAAAGCTTCCCTCTCAAATTCTCTGATTTTGCTGTCCATCTCTCTCCTTTTCTGATTTATTAGATTTGAAACTGGTAAAACGTATAATTTGCCCCCAAATATGTGCTATGAAAGCCTCCCATCTGGTACTCGCTGACGTTTGGTCAGTGTTCAATGTCAAATAAACATCTATATGCACTCCAACGTAATGTAAGAAGTCTGGGTCCTGTAACCATCTGAGATGAAAACGCCATCTAGAGGATCCTTTTACTAGTTTTGTATCCCTATAGAATAATCACACAAGGGAATGGTCATTCAAAACAATAGTATCATATCCACTTCCTGCTACATTGGGAAGCAATAAGCAAGAAACTAAAAAGTCGTCTACATGAGAATATGATTTAAATGTTGACGAGTAACATGAATACTCCCTTTTACTCGGGTTCTGAGTCCTCCAAGGTTCACATGATGAAATGCTGTTATTTTTTCTACTCTGCGAGTGGGAAGTGTCTAAACCAGAGGAGCGATCTAGATGAGGATCAAGAGTGCAATTAAAGTCCCCTGCCATTAGGACTACCAGGAATGGATTCTATCAATAGAAATACATTCTCAAAGAATTTGGGATTATCATCATTAGGACCATCAACATTAACCAGATTAATATGCTCATTCAAAAGAGTTCCCTGTATCTAAATGTATCTACCAGCTGTATCAGTTATAATAGTATCCACTTGAAACGGAACAGATTAGTGAATTAAAACCATAACACCATGAGAATGAGAGGAGAAACAAAAATGGTGTCATAAAACCTAGCGGTCAAACAGGGAAATGGTTCCAATCATTTTATATTTTTATTCATTTTAGAAACACTTAAAATAAGGGCTGTGTATCGTGTAGGCTTACCCTGGCGTGACTTTAAGCAACATATTCGGCTCTATTTCCTCTCAGATTATAAAACACTAATTATCATCAAAGTAGACATTATGCAAAACAACAAATCACTGCAAGCTCCTGCACGTCATTTCTAGCTGATACCTTTGCTAACAGGTATTGTGTCAATTTAAAACTTGCACAAGACAGCGGCAGAGAAGTACTTGGGATTGCGAGGATTTACTGCAGAACAGCTACAGGGGGTGTTGAATGGTAGTGGTCTGGCGTAGGACTAGATAGGGTTAAATAGTGGAATGGGGTGGTGGGTTTTTGTCGTGGAAAATCGCCACGAAAGGACTCAATTATTATAATTTTTTATCAGCAAGCTGGAGATGTTCCAACAAACCTAAAAGCACCATAGAACACGTCGGTCGGAAGCTCTGCCGGTGCAGTCCCGTTAGTTGTCCTATATACTGCTTACACAGACAAGTTATATTTGCATGATTTTAGCTTTATTAATAATTAATTCATCATTAACATTTGTTTCCTGCATGTGACCGACCAGTACCTCACAAGGCTTCTTCTCTCCAAGCTGAGACCTTGAAACTGAGATATCCCTTTTGGTTCCCAGAACAATGTTCTGGGCGTACTGCCAATTGGTCTGAGGAGGTCAGTCATCTGCACGAACCAAGAACATTTTCCCTCACCTTTTTTAGAGCAGGCTAATACTTGGCAGGGCAATTTTGTATTAATTACCTTATCAATGAATTTATTGTATGTAGTCTGTGATTGGCCTCGCACACCAGTACAGTAGGTGGCGGTGTATGCACCTAAAAGTTGGATGCGCTCCGCCAACCAAATCCCAAAGAAGAAGAAGGATGCAAATGCACGTCACTTGACCCATATGGAGAATGTGAAAAAGGAGCAAAGTTCATCTTTATTATTGATGTTTGATGAAGAGTATCTACCACCCTATGTAAAGCTGGGATATATAATATACCCCATAAGAGAGTTTGTGTAAAACCTGATGCAATGCAAGAAATGTAAAAAGTTTGGCCACATGTCAAGTGTTTGCAGTTGGAAGGAATATGTTATTGAAGAGCATGTGAATGTAAAATGTTGTAACTGTGGTGGGGGTCATATTCCTGAATTCCCAGAGTGCCCTGTTAGGGTGAAAGAGGTTGAGGTGTCAAGGATCAGGGCTGTACAGCAAATCTCCTATGTGGAGGCGGTGAAGAGAGTTATAGTAGCAAGAGGCCACAGTTCTGAAGAAGATATGGCGGTGGATGCACTGCAACCAGTTGCAAATGTTGTACGTCAGTCTGGATACACTTATTTTGAAGGTGGATTTTTTAGTATTTACAGCCACAGTTATTAATTGTACTGCACAAGAAGTCCAAGAAGCTAGACATCATTATATCTGCAGCTGAGACGTTTTTGGGCCTCCAAGACTTCACGGCAGAAGCCCTGCAAGGACTACTGTTGCCAGAAAATGTTCCGCCCTCACAGGATCCTTCTGAGCCTGTGTAGGGACCTGATTAGAACAGAAAAGCAGGCTGATTTAATTTCAATTTTGTTATTGATAGTTTGTATGATTTTAAAAAATATATACTGTATACACTGAACAAACATATAAACACAACATGTAAAGTGTTGGTCCCATGTTTCATGAGGTGAAATAAAAGATCCCAGAAATGTTCCAGACAAACTTATTTCTAAAATGTTGTGCACAAATTTGTTTACATCCCTGTTAGTGAGCATTTCTCCTTTTGCCAAGATAATCCATCCACCTGACAGGTGTGGCATATCAAGAAGCTGATTAAATAGCATGATCATCATTACACAGGTGCACCTTGTGCTGGGGACAAGAGTAGCTGAGTATGTGCTTGGCAGCATCTAATGGGGATCCCTAACAAATACAAAAATGCCACTCTAAAATGTGCAGTTTCTTTCACACAACACAATGCCACAGAGGTCTCAGTTGGCATGCAATTGCCTGCTGACTGCAGGAATGTCCACCAGAGCTGTTGCTAGAGAATGTTAGGTTAATTTCTCTACCATTAGCTGCCTCCAATGTTGTTTTAGCGAATTTTGCAGTATGCCCAACCAGCCTCACAACTGCTGACCACCGTTTATGGTGTTGTGTGGGCGTGCGGTTTGCTGATGTCAATGTTGTGAACAGAGTGCCCCATGGTGGTATCGGGGTTATGGAATGGGATGGCATAAGCTACAGACAACTAACACAATTGCATTTTATCGATGGCAGTTTGAATGCACAGAGATGCCATGACAAGATCCTGAGGCCCATTGTCCTGCCATTCATCCACCTCCATCACCTCGTGTTTCAGCATGATAATGCACGGCCCCATGTCGCAAGGATCTGCACACAATTGAACATTCTGAAAATGTCCCAATTCTTCCATGGCCTGCATACTCACCAGACATGTCACCCTTTGAGCATGTTTGGGATGGTCTGGATCGACGTCTAACACAGCTTGTTCCAGTTCCCACCAATATCCAGGAATTTCGCACAGCCATTGACGAGGAGTGGGACAACATTCCACAATCAACAGCCTGATTAACTTTATGCAAAGGAGAAGTGTCCCGGAGGAGGCAGCGGCAGCTACCCACTTCTCCAGTGCTTCATTTGTAAATTGGGCGGTGCCGGAACCAAAAGTGAGCCCGAGAGGGGGGTGACCTGGGGGGCTCTGAGGTACCAGAACGGATAAAAACAAACAACCTTTATAACAAAGCATTGCATGCATTATCATGGCTTTCGCGTACGGGCATAGAGCAGTGGTGTGGAGCCGCTTGCAGAAGTTACACATTTTTTGTAGCCTAGAGTCCGGGAAAAATGTGTTCTTTTTATAAATGGATTTCATGCAATTCTACATCATTTTAGATGACTGGAGACTTTCGCAGAATCTTTTTTAATACCTCACAAATGACCAAAATGACAGGCTACTTTGACACTGAGAATCTGAGTTCAATAAAAACGACCTTGTCTTGAATCCATCAATAGCCGAGGCCCCTAAGTGTGCAGAGAAACACATTGTACAATATGAGGAGGAAGATATAGTCCTAAAAAAGCTTTCCGGTTTCACTGACTCACCCAATGATGTGCAGCTCACTCACCAGCCAAAAGCTGATCTCTCTCTTGCTTTACTTTTTTAAACAATGCTGTTCGCTCAATAGGCCTATTTGGAAGTTGTTAACTTGGTAACATACAGACATTAGTATTTTATTTTCAGCAGGATCCATTTGCTTTACAACCTGTGTTTTCCAGCGATTGTATTAGAAATATTTGCCAAAGGCCTGTTTTGGCTGCATGCTGTTAACTGACAGATTTGCCACACGTTAGGCATGCCTTGTTTTTTTAGGGGGCATGACAATTACAGAGGAATCGAAATGTAATTTCTCTGATTGCTTTTATTAGGATTTTTATATTGCAAACAGTGGAAAATATTTTTCATGCCACAAGAGGTAGGCTACCTGATCCTGGCAAATGGGTTCCGGAACGAACGACTACAAAACTGAGAGGTACCGGAGGATCCAGCTCAAATTAAGCACCGCCCTTCTCATATAATGGGGTAGGACCATCCCAAGGATCCCTGAACTTACCAAATATTTTTTATAACTAAACCAAGATAGACCACAGCTGGTTGTTTCCAATGGGAACAGATGAGTCATAGTGGGCAGAGCCAAGCACGAGCTAGCGAGATCCTATTGGCGTGTTCTAGCAAACATCTGCATATTTCTGTTAGGGATTGCCTCCTCTGTGAAGTGCTCGTGTGCAATAACTCAATTCGCCGTTGCGTTCCTTCTAAATAACGTGATTAAAAAAAATATTTGCAACAGGTAAGTCGACAACTTAGTCCACTCTGTGCATAACAGATTTTAGATTTGGGAACAGAACTGTATTAAGATCAGATGTTTCATCGATTAGAACATTTGCAGAATATCGGCCAAAATCCATCTCCTTCCATCTTCTCCCACTGCCGGCCAGTGGGCTTCCTCTCACTACCATATTTGGTAGTGAGTGGAAACGCCAAGCGGATGCTTCACAATTATACATCCAGTGAAATATCTGTCTCATTGTTCTATCTGTGGCTGCACTGTGGTAGTGGGGGAACAGGAAGTTCCAGGAAGGCACGCACCATTCTTCAGTATAAAGAAAGCTAATTCTTAGTTTATATAATGCTTTTCCAAGCTAATTCCATCCAACAGTTGCCAACCATTATTGAGTGTCACTCCTCGCCACATATAGGATCACCCTATATGGTATCGTGTTGCACCCTAGTCAGGATATTCCATCACGTACTCCTTCTAAGATTAGCACCAGTGGCCCCCCAGCTATCTTGGCCTGCATACCTTCTGGCACCCACCAGTGACAGAAATAAATACATGGAATGTATGTCATCCTCCAAATCCTTATGCAGCTCTCAATATTCCAAACATTAACTAATACTTTATAAAATACGTAATATCAGTATGTAATAGCACGTTTAAACGTTCTAATATGGAAAGAACATGTCATACCATGCTAGGTAACAAATCCATTAAGGTATTATCACGTTTGGTGTGTTATTTTTATGTCAAACTGAGTAAACCTGGTAACTATTTTACAAGTCACATGGCTAGATACTTTGGGTTTGTCTGAATGGATGTATATCATTTCCTCAAGGTGATTTCATGAAGAATCCATTTATTTTAGATTTCCGAGTTTGTTTAGCATTTTTGGTTTTGTGTCAAATTAACGAGCTGGTAAAATGGCGCACCCACTCGGTCAGCATCAACGGATTTCAGTGCAGCAGAGAGACTATTTCACGGTTGCACTACTGTTTTGAAGCTGAATGTAATGATTATCAGTTTTCTACGTGTACTAATATTCAGACACATTCAGTTGTTTCTGTATTTATCGATAAATGTTACTATTGTGTGAACGGAAAATACAATTGGTTTTTTGATTGATGTAATACAGTGAAGGCAAGGTTATTCAGGAACATAGTACATAGTGCGCCTAAAACAAACAGTGACCTTGTACTAAATGGCTTTTGTCATTTATGCATTTACAGTACCAGTCAAAAGTTTGGACACACCTACTCATTCAAGGGTTTTTCTTAATTTTTTTACTATTTTCTACATTGTAGAATAATAGTGAAGACATCTAAAGTATGAAATAACACATATGGAGTCATGTAATAACCATAAAGGTGTTAAACAAATCAAATATATTTTAGATTTTAGATTCTTCAAAGTAGCCATCCTTTGCCTTGATGACAGCTTTGTAGAATCTTTGTAATCTACAATGTAGAAAATAGTAAAAATAAAGAATTTGTGAAAATCTGCTATAGGTTAAGTTCCGGCACCTCAAATATCTAGTGCTTTAGCTCATGTTCCTCTTATAGAATGTTAGCTCAACAGTATTGTGGAGCTCCTGCACCTAAATATAAACAGTACCGGCACCCAAAATGAGTACCGGCACCTATTTCAGTCCAAGTCAAGCACTGAAGTAGATGATTTAACAAGAAGAAATAAAATATATTTATAGAGAATAAAGAAAGTGCCAGAACTGTCAAGACACTAACTTTTTGTGTCTGTTTCTCATTGTTACTACAGGACGACTAGAATTAAATCTGAAGCCGGTAACATCAATAGTGAGGACAAACCCAGCCTGCCTCTCTCCTTCCACACTGAGTCCAAACCTACAGTCACTGGGTCCTGATTGTGACAGTGGTGCCCACTTTGCACTGCAGGATCCAGAGATGGCATCAGTGAAGCTGGAAGACTGCAGTCAAACACTGGAGCTGAATGTCTCCTGAGTGGCGCAGTGGTCTACCATGCTACTGTGTCACTTTCCGGCTCTGTCCGGCACTCTGCCGCATTCGTAGTAATTTATCTTTGCAACGCCAGGGTTGTGGGTTCGATTCCCATGGGGGGCCAGTATAAAAATATATATGTATTCACTAACTGTAAGTCGCTCTGGATAAGAGCGTCTGCTAAATGACTTAAAATGTAAAAAATTAAAAAATGAATGTCAACATTAAAGATGAAGAAGAGGAGGAGGAAATTGGGGAATATGTTTCTCATGGTAAGAGCAGGTTCTATCTAACTAAGTTTGTGTTATTCATTCCAACTTCTCACTGTGCATGAAAAGTTGCAGTAGAACTGTTTCATGATGAACTGTTTCAATGAGAAGGTAGATATTATTTCATGCTACTGACACTTACATGGTTTGACACCAGTATTGCCAGCATTTGTTTTATTCGCTGGGCATTCTGGAGTGATCAGAGAGTAGACTAAAGAAGTGAAGTAGACAAACTGCCAATGTTTTAAAGTTCTATTAAATGAGTCTGTGTAGTTACTAACCCTTGTGATAGTGAGTGGAGGATGATATGGCTTCTACATCTGCATTGCTTGCTCTTTGGGGTTTTAGGCTGGGTTTCTGTAAAGCACTTTGTGACAACTTCTGATGTAAAAAGGGCTTCATAAAATACATTTGATTGACATGTATATCACACCAACTGACTGGTTCTTCTGATGTTGTTCACACAGGACACCATGTTGAGACATTCTCTACATCCAGAGAGCAACAGCAGGAAGATCACAGAGCTAAGAGGTCTCACCACTGCCCACATTGTGAGGAGATTTTCTCAATTCTATCAAAGTTAAAAATACACCTACAAATACACACAGGAGAGAATCTGTATTCCTGTACTGACTGTGTGAAAGATTTCACAACATCAAAGGCTCTGACAGTTCATCAGAGATTGCACACAGGAGAGAAGCCTTACTCCTGCTCTGACTGTGGAAAGAGTTTCTCTCAACTGGGCCACTTAAAAACACATGAACGTATACATATAGGAGAGAAGCCTTACTCCTGCTCTGACTGTGTAAAGTGCTTCAAAACATCATTTGAGCTAAAAGTTCATCAGAGAATACACACAGGAGAGAAGCCGTACTCCTGCTTTGACTGTGGGGCAAGTTTCTCTCAACTGGGCACATTAAAAAAACATGAACGTATACACACAGGAGAAAAGCCTTACTCCTGCTTTGACTGTGGGGCAAGTTTCTCTCAACCTGGCAACTTAAAACAACATCAACGTATACATACAGGAGAGAAGCCTTACTCCTGCTCTGACTGTGTAAAACGCTTCACAACATCAACTGATCTAAAAGTTCATCAGAGAACACACACAGGAGAGAAGCCTTACTCCTGCTCTGACTGTGGGGCAAGTTTCTCTCAACTGGGCCACTTAAAACAACATGGACCTATACATACAGGAGAAAAGCCTTACTCCTGCTTTGACTGTGGGGCAAGTTTCTCTCGACTGGGCAACTTAAAACAACATCAACATATACATACAGGAGAGAAGCCTTACTCCTGCTCTGACTGTGTAAAACGCTTCACAACATCAACTGATCTAAAAGCTCATCAGAGAACACACACAGGAGAGAAGCCTTACTCCTGCTCTGACTGTGGAAAGAGTTTCTCGCAAATGGGCACCTTAAAAAGACACCAAGGTAAACACACAGGAGAGAAGCCTTACTCCTGCTCTGACTGTGGAAAGTGTTTCTCTCGACTGGACCACTTAAAACAACATGAACCTATACATACAGGTGAGAAGGCTTACTCCTGCTCTGAGTGTGTAAAATGCTTCACAACATCAGCTAAGCTAAAAGTTCATCAGAGAACACACAGGAGAGAAGCCTTACTCCTGCTCTGATTGTGTAAAATGCTTTACAACATCAACTGAGCTAAAAGTTCATCAGAGAACACACACAGGAGAGAAGCCTTACTCCTGCTCAGACTGTGGAAAGAGTTTCTCGCAAATGGGCACCTTAAAACAACATGAACTTATACACACAGGAGAGAAGCCTCATCACTGCACTGACTGTGAGACGAAATTTTACAGATTGGGCCATTTTAAAACGACACCAATGTATAAAGGTGAAATCCTCATCAGTTCTCTCAGACCAGCTAAGATTAGTCACTCCACTTAATTCTCATCTCATAAAATAATTGGCAACGTTGAATTGGATCAAATGAAGAAAGCGTAGGACACTAGTGTAATCCTATTGTTTCTCACTGTGAGAGAACTGTGCAGAGGAAAGGGAGCGTTATAGAATGTTAGCATCTCTTTACTTTACTGATCAGTGTTCACCTGGTCAGTTTTGGTGTGTTTTGTTAGCTTAGGGTTGAATATCCTCTTTTGAGGCGTCTCACAATGGAGTCTGATGGTTGACTGGGTGGTACTGATTCCTTCTGCAGTTTTCTGTGGGAATGAGCTGTTAGACACAACATACACTGTGTGTACAAAACATTATGGACACCAGCTATTTCCATGACATTGACTGAACGCTATGATCCTTAATGATGTAGTTTTTGTGTATTTATTATAGATCCCCATTAGCTTTCAGCAAGAAACTGCAGTTGCAGTGGGCTATGGAATGAAAACACTGGACACTGGAGAATTTGAAAAGCATTGCCTGATTTGATGAGTTTCGTACTGATGGGAGGACTAGGGTATGGGAAAAAACATGAGTACATGCATCCATGCTGTGTGTCAGTGTTTCAGGCTGGTGGTGATGGTATGTTTTCATGGCACATATTGGTTCTCTTGATAAAAGTGCAGCAACTTTTGAATGCCACAGGATATCTAAACATCATTGCCAATCAGGTGCATCCCTTCATGGCAGCAGTGTATCCATCTGTAAATGAATGAGGAAAATGGGGAATTGGAATTTGGGTTACTTTGTGAATTGACTGTAATTGAAATGGAATTGACCCTGACATTTGCTAACCCTTGTGATAGTGAGTGGGGGTTATATTGCTAATCATTTTCAAAGGGAAGTTGGTTTTTAAGTTTATGTTCTATATTAAGAAAGATAAGTCAAACATATTTAACACCTTTTTTGGGCACTAAAGTACTTCAATATTTACTTCCACAAATGTTTTAAACTGGTACCTGCTACCTTCAGACACTTGTAGGCGTCCTAGAGCGAAACAACAGACATTAACTTGTTGGTGAGTCTCACCTTTAGATGTGTAGGCCAAACTTCTCGGACGCTACACACAGAAGTCTCCTGGTCTGACAAACAACACTGTAGTTCTTCCACCGCAGATGAGGAAGGCCGACCTCAGAGGATGTGGTGGATTGAGACGCAGCCCATGCAAAAAATACATCTCTAGCTTAAACAGACAGATTTTGATGGGGATTGTTATTATGATGCTAATTTGATTTCCACAGGGGTGCTCTAGGGTTTCTTAAAGCACATCAACGTATACATAAAGAAGAGATGCCGGTAACACTTCCTTTTATGGGATCCTTATTACAGTGTAATTACATGTGTAACTACACTGTAAACAAGTATTGTAGTTAAATGTAACAACACATAGTTACAATGTAATAACATGTACCAGGTAGTAATTGTGGTCTGTAATTACAGAAGTGTACCAATGAATGCTTGTTACCATGCTTGTTACAAATGGGCAGGTTTCCACTAAATTCACCATCTTCTTTTTTCGCTTCTCAGCTGCATCCGATTTATTAACAACTGTGACAAAGGTTGGGATCCCTTGTGGGTGCTCTGGGTGTCTGAGATATTATAGCCTATGCTCAATGGGCTCTAATTAATATTTGCCAGCAATATACTCCCCTTCATCACACTGCTAGCTAGCCTCTGAAGCTAAGCAGGGTTGGTCCTGGTCGGTCCCTGGATGGGAGACCAGCTGCTGCTGGAAGTGGTGTTGAAGGGCCAGCAGAAGGGGGACTCTATCCTATGGTCAAAAAAAAAAAAAATGCCCCAGGGCATTGATTGGGGACATTGCCCTGTGTGCCGTCTTTCAGATGGGACGTTAAACGGGTGCCCTGACTGTCTGCCGTCACTAAAGATCCCATGCCACTTATTGTAAGAGTAGGGGTGTTAACCCCAGTGTCCTGGCTGAATTCCCAATCTGGCCCTCATACCATCATGGCCACCTAATCATTCCTAGCTTCAAATCGGCTCATTCATCTCCCATCCTCTCCACTGTAACTATTTCCCAGGTTGTTGCTGTAAATGAGAATGTGTTCTCAGTCAACTTACCTGGTAAAATACAATTACTTAAACATTAATGTGGACTGTTCAAAATATATCTCCAGTCAATGTTGTTGCTAGCATTTGCCTCCAAAATAAAGCATCCCATCTGGGTTAACTTGGTTGAGTTTACGAAAACAGATCTAATACAAGTGTCTATGTATGCGGATGACTCAACACTATACATGTCAGCTACTACAGCGACTGAAATGACTGCAACACTTAACAAAGAGTTGCAGTTAGTTTCAGAGTGGGTGGAAAGGAATAAGTTAGTCCTAAATATTTCTAAAACTAAAAGCATTGTATTTGGGACACATCATTCACTAAACCCTAAACCTCAACTAAATCTTGTAATAAATAATGTGGAAATTGAGCAATTTGAGGTGACTAAACTGCGTGGAGTAACCCTGGATTTTAAACTGTCATGGTCAAAAAATATTAATACAACAGTAGCTAAGATGGGGAGAAATATGTCCATAATAAAGCGCTGCTCTACCTTCTTAACAGCACTATCAACAAGGCAGGTCCTACAGGCCCTAGTTTTGTCACACCTGGACTACTGTCACGTTCGTCGTAAGAAGCAGACCAAGGCACAGCGTGATATGCGTACATCTTTTAATGAGTACTTTACAAAATAACAAAACAGCAAAACGATACGTGAAGTCCTAGGTTAATACACCAACACAAACCTTACAGAACAAGATCCCACAATTAACTGTGCCAAACAGGCTGCCTAAGTATGGTTCCCAATCAGAGACAACGAGAATCAGCTGCCTCTGATTGGAAACCACCCTGGCCAACATAGATCCACACGATCTAGAACATAAACCTAGAAAACGAAACATAGAAACTAACACCCTGGCTCAACATTAAAGAGTCCCCAGAGCCAGGGCGTGACAGTACCCCCCCCCAAAGGCGCAGACTGCGACCGCGCCAACCAAACACCACAGGGGAGGGGCCGGGTGGGCATTCCGCCTCGGAGGCGGATCCGGCTCCGGGCGTGACCACCCCTCTCTCTCTCGCCCTCATGGTCTGGCCCTGCTGACCGGAGCTGGACTGAACACCGGTGGAGCGGATTGCTCTGGCTCCGGCGTGGAGCAGCTGACCGGTGCCGGACCAGGCACAGGTGGAACAGGGACGGACCGTGCCGGACTGACGACGCGCACCACTGGCTTGGTGCGGGGAGCGGGAACGGGCCGGACCGGGCTGACGACGCGCACCACTGGCTTGGTGCGGGGAGCAGGAACGGGCTGGACCGGGCTGACGACGCGCACCCCTGGCTTGGTGCGGGGAGCAGGAACGGGCCGGACCGGGCTGACGACGCGCACCACTGGCTTGGTGCGGGGAGCAGGAACGGGCCGGGCCGGGCTGACGACGCGCACCACTGGCTTGGTGCAGGAACGGGTCGGGCCGGTGACGCGCACCACAGGCTTTGTGCGGGGAGCAGGAACAGGCCGGACCGGGCTGGCGACGCGCACCACTGGCTTGGTGCGGGGAGCAGGCAGAGGCCGGGCCGGGCTGGGCTGGCGACGTGCACCACAGGCTTGGTGCGGGGAGCAGGAACAGGCCGGACCGGGCTGGCGACGCGCACCACTGGCTTGGTGCGGGGAGCAGGAACAGGCCGGACCGGGCTGATGACGCGCACCACAGGCTTGGTGCGGGGAGCAGGAACAGGCCGGACCGGGCTGGCGACGCGCACCACAGGCTTGGTGCGAGGGACAGGAACAGGCCGGACCGGGCTGACGACGCGCACCACTGGCTTGGTGCGGGGAGCAGGAACGGGCCGGACCGGGCTGACGACGCGCACCACAGGCTTGGTGCGGGGAGCAGGAACAGGCCGGACCTGGCTGGCGACGCGCACCACAGGCTTGGTGCGAGGGACAGGAACAGGCCGGACCGTACTGGGAACACACACCACTGGCCTTGTGCGGGGATCAGGAACGGGCCGGACCGGACTGGTAACACACCCCAGTACCTCTCGCCATGCCTCTACACTCTCCTTCCCCCTCATAACCAATGGCCCCCGTAACCTGGTGGCCTCCTCTCCTAGTCCACAAACTCGCCCTGTAGCTGCCTCCAGCAGCCCCGTCGTTCATGCCGTGTGCCCCCCCAAAAAATGTATTGGGGTTGCCTCTCGCCTGTCCGACGACGGCACGGTTGGCGCCGTACCTCCTCTCTCGCTAGGGCTTTAACTTTTGCCCATGGCCCTTTGCCCGCGAACATGTCCTCCTAAGACCACCATTCGCCCACCTGGAACATCGCCAACTTCTCCAGTTCCTTTCCCGGTGTCTGCTCCTGAACACGCTGCTTGGTCCTTCTTTGGTGGGATCTTCTGTCACGATCGTCGTAAGAAGCAGACCAAGGCGCAGCATGATATGCGTACATCTTTTAATGAGTACTTTACAAAACAACAAAACGATACGTGAAGTCCTAGGTTAATACACCAACACAAACCTTACGGAACAAGATCCCACAATTAACTGTGCCAAACAGGCTGCCTAAGTATGGTTCCCAATCAGAGACAACTAGATTCAGCTGCCTCTGATTGGGAACCACCCTGGCCAACATAGATCCACACGATCTAGAACATAAACCTAGAAAACTAAACATAGAAACTAACACCCTGGCTCAACATTAAAGAGTCCCCAGAGCCAGGGCGTGACAACTACTGTACAGTCGTGTGTTCAGGTGCCACAAAAAAGGACTTAAGAAAATTGCAATTGGCTCAGAACAGGGCAGCATGGCTGATTAATAATATGCATGTCGATCTCTCATGGCTCAGAGTGGAGGGGAGATCGACTTCATCACTACTTGTGTTTATGAGAGGTGTTGACATGTTGGGTGCACCGAGCTGTCTGTTTGAGCTACTGGCGCACATATCGGTCACCCATGCATACCTTACAAGACATGCCACCAGAGGTCTCTTCACAGTCTCCAAGTCCAGAACAGACTGATCTCTCATAGTCTGTTCTGGACTTGGGGACTGTGAAGAGACCTCTGGTGGCATGTCTTGTGGGGTACTACATAGAGCCATGACTACATGGAACTGTATTCCACATCAAGTAACTGATGCAAGTAGTAAAATAAGATTTAAAAAAACAGATTTTAAAAAACACCTTATCGAACAGCAGGGACTGTGAAGCAACACAAATATAGGCTTAGACACATGCACACACACACACACGATAACATACGCACTATACACAAACGTACACATGGATTTTTGTACTGTAGATATGTGGTAGTGGTGGAGTAGGGGCCTGAGGGCACACAGTGTGATGTGAAATCTGTGAATGTATTGTAATGTTTTTAAAATTGTATGAACTGCCTTAATTTTGCTGGACCCCAGGAAGTGTAGCTGCTGCCTTAGCAGGAACTAATGAGGATCAATAATAAATACAAATACAAGTCCCAGATGAAGAATAAGACACTATTTCAAAGCATAGTACATGTAATGTTAGCCAAGTACAATGTAATTACTAGTTGTTACACAGGAATTAGCTAGTTAAAATGAAGTGTATCTTTAGGAGTACTTGTACTTACATTTACATTTACATTTTAGTCATTTAGCAGACGCTCTTATCCAGAGCGACTTACAGTTAGTGAGTGCATACATTATTTTTTTATTTTTTATACTGGCCCCCTGTGGGAATTGAACCCACAACCCTGGCGTTGCAAACGCCATGCTCTACCAACTGAGCTATACTTAATGTGTACAGTACATTACCCATCCTGACAACCTGGCCCTCAATTTAAAGCTTGTGGAAGTGACATCCAAGTGGGAGAATAAATACACTAGTATACCACTGATAGAATAATTTGGTAAAGAGCGTCTGCTAAATGACGTAAATGTAAATGTAATGACTAATTATTACACTTCGATTCTTTGTGAAATGTGTTAGAATCATAAAACTACAATCTGATAATGTTTAGCTTAGTTAGAAGTAAAACAAGGGCTTTGGCTTATTTTTACATCTATGCAAGCAGAATGCAACTGTGAAACCAATAACAGAAAACAGGATGTGAAACTAGACACTGAGAAGCATGTCCCCACCGTATGTGCCTGTATAAGATGCATATTTGACCAGCAACAGAGTATTTGTGTCTTCTGAAACCAGTGTGAAATAGATACAGGAAGAAACAATAGGTTGCTGTGCAAGCTTACAGAGAAATGTGACAGTTGCCTAAATATGGGCTAGGAGCTTTCTCATTGGCCCACTTAGGGGCGTAGTAGAGGTATACAAAACGTTGTGCATTGTATGATTTTCAGAGCTCTCAATGAATAAAGAATGACCATTGCAGTAAGGGGTCTGTTGAATTTATTTAAACTAGAGATTTATACCTCTGGGAATTATTCAAAGATTTAAGAAGTGTTTGACTTCAACCATTGAGTTAACACAATTCTCGTGACAACCACAGAGTATCTGTATAGGAAAATTGTCGGGTTTTATTTTTTAATTGGATCTGTATGTGATGAATAGCTTGGAAGGAATGCATTAATGAGGAGCACTGTACTGATATGGATTGTTTCACATAACAGGGTGGGGAACGTTGGGGGTAGGACAGATAAGACTTGTGTTTCTTGCAGATGCGAACACTCTCTCTTTGTAGTCTGTGAAACTGTCCTTGAACATGGAGTACAGTGGGATGGTGTCTTTCTGGGTGCTGACTCCGCAGGTTATTATCATAGCAACTATGCCTGGTAACAAATGGAGTGCCGAGGAGTTGGGCCCACCCCTGCGCCAACGGATTGGCTGAACCACACTCAGTCCTTTGCTCTGGTTGGCCAACAGAAGAGGTGGAGGCTTTCTGTCAGAGTATTTGAGAAGAATTATTGTTTACAGATTCTTAGTTCTCTGTCGGCCCTGCGTGGTTTTTCAGTGAGCCCGTATACGAACCTTCATACTTATCATACATACATTTTGCATATAATAAATTAAGCTTGGATTGAAGATCTCTTGATTCTTATTCCAATACCAGATTTGAATTACGCAATTTCTAACAATTGGTGACCTCCGACTGTGATCTGGTGGCGGAACTTCGCTGGAATTCACCCAGCCTATTGGACATCACTGTCATCGAACTGTGTTTCACAAATTGCCCGGGCTTCTATAAAGGTAAGCAAAACACCTATTGTAATATAACTGAAGTTTTGCACATTGGCTTTATCCAAATTAATTTTGTGAAGCACCTGTTTGATGTAAGTGAACCCTATTCTACTATAAATAACAATTACAGTATACTACTTCAATTTCATAATGTACTATGCAAATGTTTGATAATTGTGATGGTTAAACCCATGGAATAGTAGAGGTGGCTGTGTGCCCCATAGTAGAGGTGGCTGTGTGCCCCATAGTAGAGGTGGCTGTGTGCCCCATAGTAGAGGTGGCTGTGTGCCCCATAGTAGAGGTGGCTGTGTGCCCCATAGTAGAGGTGGCTGTGTGCCCCATAGTAGAGGTGGCTGTGTGCCCCATAGTAGAGGTGGCTGTGTGCCCCATAGTAGAGGTGGCTGTGTGCCCCATTGTAGAGGTGGCTGTGTGCCCCATAGTAGAGGTGGCTGTGTGCCCCATTGTATACCTTTGTTATCTGTGTGTCCTAAGAAACTTTAGTTGTGTGACAAAGAATTACGATTGTGTGTCGAGTGTAAGTGTGTCATTTATGACTGTGATAGGATTATGACTGTGTATTGTGAGTGAGTGTGATAACTGTATACTACGTTTAACTGTGTGATAACTGTGTACCATTTTGGCTGAGAATACAAACAATATTTTAAAACAGTAAATAATGAGAATTACAATTAGGAAATAAAGTTTAAATTGTGCAAACGTTAACAAAAGACACCCATAGGAGGTACTTTAAATAAATAGGCAGTGCGACGCTATGACACATATCAGTTCAGACTAGATATGACTAGGTTCAAAGGAGACACTTACAATTCTTTAAGACAGGGGTGACGTATGCATGAGAGTGTGAATGATAAACCTGTATACCTTGATAGAAAACTAATTGGGAATCAAAGAAGTCTGTGCCTGTCCAAACTGTATAAATTTGGGGATAACTGTTGGGTTTGTGGTTGCTTAAACCATATAACCCGTTAATAACAATTGGGAACATAAAGCTAAAGTGATTAATTGTGTGACTGAACTGGTTTTGAATAGTTGTGTTGAAACAATTTGGTTTATTATTTGATTCAGTGTTTGATGTTTGGACATAGCATAATACTGGTTTTAGGTGCTTGGGTTGAGGCTTCTTTTTTGTTGATTATTTGATGTAATGTTTGACCCTGCAAAATACTGGTTAAACAATTAGACTGAAATAATTCGGTTTATCATTTAAATATAAACATGCACCAACTTTAACTAATTAGGTGGGAATAATTTGATTTAAATAACTAGATGAAAGTACCATACATTACATAAGTAAATAACCACAGAATATTGGAAACACTAACACAGCTCCTCGAAGGAACCTGCTCCCACCAGAGGAGAGGGAGAGAGAGTTGCGAGGGGAGGGGCTGGAGACAGCGAGAGTGTGGCTTTTGAAGAGTCAGGAGAGAGAGAGAAGGGGGGTGATTTAGATTGATACAAACAATTATTGATGGGTAAGGACTGGGGATATCTGTATCATTTATATTTGCATTTTTGGTTATTTAGTTAAATAAAGTGGTCTAATGGTATTACTATTACCCATTTGCGTTTTAAACTAAAAATATTAGACCATTAACATTGAAAGCACTTTTTATACAAAATATTGGAGTCAGTAAGGTTTTAAATTACAATTAAGAATAAATAATAAAGTTCTTAAAACAAAAGTATAGATACAACAACATTGGCAAAAATGACAGATAAAGTAATTAAAGTGTTGAAATCCACCCTCGAGATAAATGGGGGAAAAGACGGGAAGGAATGGAAGAGGAGAGGAGAAAAGTTATACAAAGAATGGATAGCAGATGGATGGATAATGGCAATGAATGGAATCCCAGGGGAAGGAGAACCGAGGACAATACTGACGGCCCTGAAGAAGAGAACAGAGAAGGCAGTAAGTGAGTGGAAAGAGGAAGGAGAGCCCCTCAAAGGGAAGTCCAAAGACGCGATGGAGAAAGCCAAGGAGAGGATTGGTTTGGCTATGTTGGAGAAACTAAAGAAAATGTGGGAAGACAAAGCACCACCCAAGATAACAAATCGGTTGTATCCAGCCCTGCCATCGGCCCCACCACCGTATGAAAACCCTCCAAAAACAATGGCACCAGTGTTGGAACTGACTGGGCAGGTACAGTATCAGCAGAAAGACGGCGTGCTGCAGGATACATGGGTGGGTGAAGAAGAGGTGAATAGACGAAGAGGTGATATCGAACAGATGTTGAAAACTGCACGAGAACTGAAAGAACAGATTTCTCAGCTGAGTAGACTGGATAAAGAGGAAGAAGACTCAGAGAGAAGTACAGAGTACCGGGACTTGTGTCGAACCGGAGCAAGTGAGAGAGAGAATGAGGAAATAGGAGGTAGAAGCACAGCCAGTTCAACCATTTATGACAACAATGCCGAATTAAGAAAGGAACTGAAAGTACTGGAAAAGCAGGTGAGAGAAGACAGAAAGGTGCTGGCACTCACATCACTGCAAAGAACACCAGAGCCAAGGGGGGGGCATTGTATTGATTTGGGAGAAGAAGAGGAAGAGTATGAAGACGTAAAGCAGACAAAAATGCTCTATGGAGCTTTTCAAGGAGATATTTGGGATGAGGAAGGGCCTGCACAACGCACACGGGCCAAAACTCAAGGGAGAGGGGGTAACTGTGGGGGTCAGTACCCTCTGAGAGAAACAACAGTGGGAGCTTCAGTATACAAACCCTGGCCACACAGGGATGTGCAAACTCTGGTTGACAGTTTACCCCAGCCTGAAGAATCAGGACACAGGTGGGTGAAGGCTTTTGAGAGCCTTACTGCAGCAGATGAACTCACCATAGGGGATATGGTAGCAGTAATGAACAGGTGCATGGGAGATCATGAATGCAAAGAGATACTCATACAAGCAGGCCTGAGAGGAATAGTAGGAGCAGCAACTGGTTTTGATAGATACCGAACTGTCATATGGGATGCAGTTAGAAGGAAGTATCCCACTCAGGCAAGGCCAGATCTCATGAGAACACTGACGCTGAATGATGATGAAACCATACCAGCCTACATGAAGAGGGCAAAGTGCCTCTGGAGACAAGCATGGAATGAAGAGCCCACCAAAAATACAATGAGTCACCTCTTCCTGGCAAATTGCCTGGGGGGACTCCCAGACCAGGCCCGGGTAGAGTGTGAAAAGGTTGTGGCACTCACAGCAAAATCCATCCCAGAGTTCACAGAGATAGCCCAACATCATGTGGAGCGATGGAGGGAAGGCAAGAGGAAGGAGGAAGACGAACTAAAGCAGCTACAGAAGAAAGTTTTGAAAAAACAACTGGCTGAAGACAAACCAGGCAAACAGATGGTTGTGACCAGTACCCCGAATCCACAGGGTGTGCCAGGTATTGATCCAGCTGCAGCCGCGGCTGCTGCAGTAGTACAGGCAATGGCTGGGATGATAGCACCTCAGATGATGGCTCCTGTGGGGCCAAATGGGTATTTCTCTGTCGGGATGTACACAGAACCAGATTTACCCCAACATCCTGGCTACGTACCCCGTCACAGGAGGTGTTTTAACTGTGGCGAGAAGGGACACATGGCTAGAGACTGTTGGTCACAACCCTCTAACTTCAAACGACCAAGAGGACGAGGTTATGGAGGACAGCAAGAAGGGGGTGGGCCCAGATACCCAGGTCAAAAGCCAACCTGGCAAGGCGCCCAACAATTCCAACCACAACCAGCACCCCAATATCCTGGAGGGTCAAATATCCAGCCACAGCAACTACCCAACCCTGAAATGCTGCCAAGTATGTCATGGATGGGAATGCAACACCCCAACCAGGACCCCCAATGAAGCTGCCAAAAAAACCAATCTAACCACACCACCAACATCTACTCATTTCCACCAGGGTTAGAACCGGTAGTGTTATGTTTAATTGGAGGAAGCTATTTGTGGTTGTTGTTTTTCAAATTGGTTTTTCAAACAAAAAACAACACACCTAGCTTTGGCTGAGTTTGGGGTATATATGATTTCTTATGAGAATGAATGTCATGAGGACTTTAAGATAGTTTATTTTACTAAGTTGAGGGTAATTTATAGTACTGTGAAAATTGTGAAGAAGATTATAATTTGGTAATAATATATTTGATTTGAACCATAAAATAACAGAAGAGAGAGTGGAGGAATGGCAATTGGATAATGAATTACCAATATTAACTAAAGTGATTGTTTAGGTAGGTGGTAATATTGACACATGGCCAAATCATGTGTCAAAAAGGGGGATGGTTGGATTAAATATTAAATATATACGAAGGAGAGGACAAAATACTAAAAAAAAAAAAAAAAACATGTATGATAGTTTATTAACCACACCTGTATGTCAGAGGTTTTGTGCCCCACAGGTGAATTAAAGGAGAAGGTGACCCACTCTATCTAACCAGGAGACTGAAGCAGGCCTGGCGGGAAGGGCCCTACCAAGTACTGCCTTTGCCAGCAGAATAGCTGAGAGATCCATCTGGGTGCATGTCACTCACTGCAAAAAGGTAAACCCAGCTTCACCTGACGAACAAACACAGAGTTAGGAGAAAGATCCGATCACCACTAGGGTTCGGGGGTTGGCTCCTTAACGAAGATTCCCTTACCCTGTCTGATCATCCCTGTGTGAGTTCGATAGAAGGTGAAGCAATGGGTTGGCCTCTGGCGTCTGACATGTTTTCAGGGCGAGGGTGGGGATTCACAGGTCTCCCGACGGTAGGTAGCTGTCTGATTGTGGGGGCCATATTCCTAACACACACGGACCCTCCTGTTTCAGCCAGAAGTGGTAGTTAACCTAACACAAGTTGAAAAGGCATAGGAGACAGCTAGACGTAGGGAAAGGGGAAATACTAGGGACTTTAGGGAAGGACATCACCAATCTCCATACACAGTTTAGGGACAGGTGGAGTATTGTGAAAGTAGGGAATTATCAGAAATGGCAGTGCGACCCATATGAGGGTAGGTACTGTCTGAAAGTCTGAATTATGCTAAAACAGATTACAGACCTGACAAGTGAGATATATTCTTCAACTGGGGCACCCTATAGAGTAAACCTCTCTGAGGGAGGTAGTGAGACAGTGCAAACTATAGACCTGAAGGAAGTAGTACAGATGGAGATGGAGTAAATAGATTTTAACCTGTGGTTGGAATGGATTCAGTATACGGTCTAAAGAGGACTGTTATGCCTGTAGGACAGCCAAACCAAGGTTAACAACTACTCCGTTCCCCTTGACAGGCTTTGACTCTCTGTCAGGTTTATCCTCCATGCAAGCCACCTGGGGATGTGGTGAAAGAGTCTTATGGTAACTTGCACTATCTGTATCCCCCGATAACAAAGTCATCCCGACCTGGGTTGCCTCAATTTGAAGTCACAGGGGATTCTAATTGTTTTTCTAGGACTAGTAAGACAGGATACAGGGTAGGGCCTCTTAGCTCCTGCTCCCACACAGAGAATGTCACAACTAAAGAGACCATGACTAATCTCTCCTCTTTGTTGCAGCCAGAGGATTTTAGGACCCAAAACCAGGCCCGTGCTGACATCTGATGGTTGTGTGGTGATAACTGATTGTGAACTCAACTACATATGTAAACAATCAAATGTGTCAGAGACTGGTGAGTTGTCATATAGAAAGTAGGACCTCCTCCAGGAATCCTTTGATGAAAGGATATATATTGATGGGATCCACAATAAGATCGCAGCTGGGTTTGAATCAAGTATTTTCTGGTGGTCAACAATTAATAAAAATGTAGATTGGATAAATTATATTTAATATAACCAGCAAAAGATTTATAAACCACACTCGTGATGCAATAAAGGGATTAGCTGAGCAGACAGCGGCAACTATCTTAATGAAAAGGCAGAATAGAATAGCTTTAGATATGCTTTTGGCTGAGAGGGGCGGAGTTTGTGTTCTGTTTGGATATATGTGCTGTACTTTAATCTCCAACAATATAGCACCGGACGGGCCCGTGACCAAAGCGCTTGAGTGACCATCACCACGCTGGCGAACGAACTGGTTGAGAACTCTGGTATTGATAGCTCCATAAACGGTTGGTTTGATAACATATTTGGTAAATGGAAAACTATTGTTGTGACTATTCTGGGTGAAGTTATAGCTTCTATGGGTATACTTGTACTTTGTGGATGTTGTCTTATTTCCTGTGTCTGAGGGTTGGTGAGAAAAGGAGATGGAGAAGGTGGTTTCCAAACAGATGGTGAGATACGGCCCAATCCCGGACTCCGACCTAAGGAATGAAGGATATGACCTACCAGGCTTGGTGGAGTGACACTCTAGAGGGTGTCTAAAGGGGGCCAAAATGTACTTCCCTGTTGGTGTTTTATGTTTTAATAATCTTATGTTTTGTGTTCTATTAATCCTGTGTTTTATGCTTTATTAATCAAGTTAACCATTGTGAATGTTTGTCTTTCCTTATGTGAAGGTTTGAAGTGCCTGGGTGACTTGTAGCCAACCGTTTGCAAGTTGGGTGTAGATGGAAGGACTGAAGGACTTTTATTATCAAATTGTCTATTAATAAAAGTGTTTATTTTTGTTTGTATTGTATTTTAATGAGTGACACCCTAGAGGGCGTCAAAAGGGGGAATTGTCGGGTTTTATTTTTTAATTGGATCTGTATGTGATGAATAGCTTGGAAGGAATGCATTAATGAGGAGCACTGTACTGATATGGATTGTTTCACATAACAGGGTGGGGAACGTTGGGGGTAGGACAGATAAGACTTGTGTTTCTTGCAGATGCGAACACTCTCTCTTTGTAGTCTGTGAAACTGTCCTTGAACATGGAGTACAGTGGGATGGTGTCTTTCTGGGTGCTGACTCCGCGAGGTTATTATCATAGCAACTATGCCTGGTAACAAATGGAGTGCCGAGGAGTTGGGCCCACCCCTGCGCCAACGGATTGGCTGAACCACACTCAGTCCTTTGCTCTGGTTGGCCAACAGAAGAGGTGGAGGCTTTCTGTCAGAGTATTTGAGAAGAATTATTGTTTACAGATTCTTAGTTCTCTGTCGGCCCTGCGTGGTTTTTCAGTGAGCCCGTATACGAACCTTCATACTTATCATACATACATTTTGCATATAATAAATTAAGCTTGGATTGAAGATCTCTTGATTCTTATTCCAATACCAGATTTGAATTACGCAATTTCTAACAAAATCATTCAGAGCACACTGTGCTGCCAATCACAATGTAAGGTGCGACATTTTGCGGGTGTGGAGAGCTCGTTAGATGATATAGGAATATTGTCTTGAAGTGCTGGGCATCGTGTTATGACCTGCATTATCTGAATTAGGCCCACAGAATTATACCTACGGAGGAGCGGCTTCTATGGAGGAACTTTGAATGTCTTTGAACTTCAGAGTTGGTTTAACGTTGGAACAGAGCAGATGTTAGCTAGCTAGCTAACTACCTTGTTTGGGCAGTGCAGCGCAGCACTAGAATTAAAAACAGGTCGTACCTTTTTGTCGTTAATAAATCCAATGTGAAACGTGGTGACTATAGTATCCTTCACTAGCATTGAAAAAGTTCATCCATTCTTCTCAAATTAAACATATCTCCCTAATTTCTGAATCATGCTTGTAACGTTGTCAGTAGGATACAGTAACCTATGCTTCAGAGGGGAGGAGCAGGTAGTTTCCACACGCACACCCACTGGCAAGGATTTCCATTCCAGCTGGCAGGCAGTAACTGGAATACGTTTCTAGAGTGAGCTTTGTTGCGATTTTTGTGGGACTGGGAAAAAATCCCCGGAAAGTAAAATAACGTTATTATCTGGATTCCATGCTTTTAAAATGACTGCTATTCCTGAAAAGTATAGAACACTTTAGTTTCCGGTTCTTTTTTACTTTCTTTTTCGGTAGAACAGGTTCCAACCCTAGATTACAACACATGTAGAAAACTGCTGGACATAACATTCAGGCAGCTTCAAAATAGTAGTGCAACCGTCAACTTCTCTCTCTCTGATGCATACACACTGTCTGCAGTGAAGTCCGTTGAAATCTCAAATAAATGGATTCTTTATTAAATTATCTTGACGAAATTATGTACATTCAATCACGCAGACAAACCCAAAGTCACTAGTAAGCTATGTGACTTGTAAAATAGTTTTTATCACGTTCTTCACTCACTCGGTTACGGATTATGTGGATGAAGGTCATGCTTAGGCTAATAAACTATAAAGGGAAATAAATTGCTACAGTTTACACTTTTTTAGTTATTTAATGAAATGTTGTTTTTAGAAAAGGGGCGTTTTTTTAAGTCGCAGGGTAAGTGCCCCCCTTGGGGCAGAAATCTTTCTGATTGAGAGGGGGTCAAATACTTATTTCCCCCATTAAAATGCAAATCAATTTATAACATTTTTGACATGCGTTTTTCTGGATTTTGTTGTTGTTATTCTGTCTCTCACTGTTCAAATAAACCTACCATTAAAATTATAGACTGATCATGTCTTTGTCAGTGGGCAAACGTACAAAACCAGCAGGGGATCAAATACTTTTTTTCCCCTCACTGTATACCTTGTTATTAGCTTGTACCTATAATTGTTGATCAGTCAGGTAGCATGTTAAATAACTACCAATACACTGCTTGAAACTATAATTGTTCAGAATGTGTAGGTTTACTAGTTAATAAGAAAATAAATAAAATGTAATTGTTCAATAATGTGTAATGTGTAATTGTTCAATAATTCAATGTGTTGTGTTTAAAAATAAAAATATCTGATCATATAATTGTGTTGTGTTTATATTACTTTTATAAATAAAAATATGTGATAATAAACAAACAAATCTAAACTAACAAACGCCAGTCAATTTGAGTAACGTTATTGTGTATTCTACGTAATGACGTAATTTTATGTTATAACGAAAAATGTATGCACTCACTAACTGTAAGTCGGTCTGGATAAGAGCGTCTGCTAAATGACTAAAATGTAATGATGTCATCACGTAATGACATCACAACGTCATTTAGCGACTTTTAACAACACATTGACCTGCCTCTAACAACCTCCCCTGCAAATTAGTTGGCAACCCTGCAGGGGAGTTGCTCTTTCAACTTTCAAATTTCTCTTAGACTTTCCAACATAATAATAGCCACATGGGCACATCAGGAAATATACCACACATGTTGTTTTACAGGAAATTCTACCCATGACATACATTTTATTTCCAGTATGAGGGTGAAGAAAGAAATCCCCCTTGGTCATCGCATTACAGTTCTCACAAGGATTTGAGGGGAGAGTGGAAAGGAAATGCTGAGGGGGAACATATTCATCTGCTCTTACTAGGCTGTCCTTTAGGTTTCTAGCATGTTTAAAAGAGAATCGAGAGATATTCTGAAAAGGCCGGCCCACAGAGGGATCCCAGTCCTAAATAGAAGTCAGAGATCAAACTCCTGGTTCTCCCCTGTTCCTTCCACACGCCCTCCCATTGTACTGTATGTATGAACACATTTTGAACAATGGCTGCCTAAAATGCTGTGGTGCTTACAAACACAATAGGAAAGGTTGTGGTAGACGTGGGCCATCACAGGTGAGTTCACAGCTCTTTTACTCTGAGCATTCATATCCATGACTCACCCTCAGATGGACCATCAATGCCAGAGTTCTACAAGACTGTTTACATAATCAACTGGGCATTTCAACAGTCTGTCCCTCAATATAGTCCTGGGCATATATTGTTTATCTTACTATTGTTATAACTGCTAACTTTTTAGCATTTGTGGCACAAATCCACTGCAAGTCAATGGTACGTATACAGTCACAGTGAAAGTCTACACACCCCTTTACATTTTGCAAGCTTAAATCTTAATAGAGATTCCATATAGTGTTTATCCTGCCGACCTACAAAAACTATTTAACATTTTCAAAGTGTAAGAAAATTGTAGAACAACTTTCCTACTAAAGATATCCAGTAGTTTTGATTACATATATTTTCACACCCCATGAAACAGTTCTACAGCAACTGTACATGTGTGTTGTGGCTTGTAAGTAGCTAGCTAGCGATTTAAGACATGGTTTGAATCCTAATCAACCCATCCAATGTGAGTACATGTTGAAGTACAGTAGATTAATAAAGCTACAGTACTGCAGCTGGTGACAAAGCTGCGTATATTGAAAAAGCTTGTTAGTGCATAGGTCAAATGTATCTTTGTGATACTCATTTCAGGTATTTTATCCAGCTTTAGACAAACACTAAATATTTAACTTAAAACATAGTTTTGTTGTATTTAATGATAGAGAAGAGAAGAGTTTGACCAACACAGATTCATGTCCAATCATTGAGGACGTGTCTACATTGTTAGAGTGGTCACATGCCAATCTGTTCCATATAATAGACAGTCTTTGGAACAGTGGAAAGCTGCATGGCCCCTTGGTTGTTGCTAAGCAGGCATTCTTCTTCTATGGTGTTTATTGGTGGTGTTCAAACCAACGTTAAAGGTACATCACTGCCACCTTCTGGGCTGGAGTGTGATAGAGACATGTGGTTCTGTCCTGGTGAGATCACAGGGTCAGAGAACTCCTGACTGTGGTCATACCAAAACACTCCAGGCACTCAGCCCATAAGAGCCATTCATACTGTCAGATCTAATATGGAAGAACTGAATACAACCATAAGAACCATTCATACTGTCAGCTCTAATATGGAAGAACTGAATACAACCATAAGAACCATTCATACAGTCAGATCTAATATGGAAGAACTGAATACAACCATAAGAACCATTCATACTGTCAGATCTAATATGGAAGAACTGAATACAAAAGAGAAGGAGAGGTTGACCAGTACAAATTCATGTACAAACATTATTTTTCATTGGTAGATCAATGCTGTTTTCCAAACCTATTCATCATCAGTTTTTTTATAAGATTTTCACTGAACAAAAATATAAACATTCAACAATTTTACTGAGGTACAGTTCATATAAGGAAATCAGTCAATTGAAATACATTCATTAGACCCTAATCTATGGATTTCACATGACAGGGGCCCACCCATCAGCCAATAAGAATGATTTTCCCCCACTAAAGGGCTTTATTACAGATATAAATACTCCTCAGTTTCATCAGCTGTCCGGGTGGCTGGTCTCAGATGATCCTGCAGGTGAAGAAGCCAGATGTGGAGGTCCTGGGCTTGCACGGTGACACATGGTCTGCGGCTGTGAAGCCAGTTGGACGTTCTGCCAAATTCTCGGTAGAGAAATGTACATCCAATTCTCTGGCAACAGCTCTTGTGAACATTCCTGCAGTCAGCATGCCAATTGTGCACTCCCTCAAAATGTAGACATCTGTGGTATTGTGTTGTGACAAAACTGCACATTTCAGAGTGGCCTTTTATTGTACCCAGCACAAGGTGCACCTGTGTAATCATGCTGTTTAATCAGCTTCTTGATATGCCACAACTCGCAGGTGGATTGATTATCTTGGCAAAGGAGAAATGCTCACTAACAGAAACGGAAACAAATTTGTGCACCAAATTTGAGAGAAATAAGCTTTTTGTGCGTATGGAAAATATCCGGGATCTTTTATTTCAGCTCATGAAACATGGGACCAACACTTTACATGTCAAGTTTATATATTTTTTCAGTATAGTTTTAGAAGACAATTAACTAAACACGTAGTCATTTCATTTTGTCACATGTTTGGTAAACAACAGGTGTAGACTAACAGTGAAATGTTGACCAACAATGGAGAACACAATACAACAATTATAATAATAGGAAAAAATATTGTAGTACAAGGAATTAATACACGATGAGCAATGATAGCTTGGCTATATACATGGGGTGTCAATACCTAGTCAATGGTAGCTTGGATATATACATGGGGTGCCAATACCTAGTCAATGGTAGCTTGGCTATATACAGTGGGGGAAAAAAGTATTTAGTCAGCCAGCAATTGTGCAAGTTCTCCCACTTAAAAAGATGAGAGAGGCCTATAATTTTCATCATAGGTACACGTCAACTATGACAGACAAAATGAGATTTTTTTTCTCCAGAAAATCACATTGTAGGATTTTTAATGAATTTATTTGCAAATTATGGTAGAAAATAAGTATTTGGTCAATAACAAAAGTTTCTCAATACTTTGTTATATACCCTTTGTTGGCAATGACACAGGTCAAACGTTTTCTGTAAGTCTTCACAAGGTTTTCACACACTGTTGCTGGTATTTTGGCCCATTCCTCCATGCAGATCTCCTCTAGAGCAGTGATGTTTTGGGGCTGTCGCTGGGCAACACAGACTTTCAACTCCCCTCCAAATATTTTCTATGGGGTTGAGATCTGGAGACTGGCTAGGCCACTCCAGGACCTTGAAATGCTTCTTACGAAGCCACTCCTTCGTTGCCCGGGCGGTGTGTTTGGGATCATTGTCATGCTGAAAGACCCAGCCACGTTTCATCTTCAATGCCCTTGCTGATGGAAGGAGGTTTTCACTCAAAATCTCACGATACATGGCCCCATTCATTCTTTCCTTTACACGGATCAGTCGTCCTGGTCCCTTTGCAGAAAAACAGCCCCAAAGCATGATGTTTCCAGCCCCATGCTTCACAGTAGGTATGGTGTTCTTTGGATGCAACTCAGCATTCTTTGTCCTCCAAACACGACGAGTTGAGTTTTTACCAAAAAGTTATAATTTGGTTTCATCTGACCATATGACATTCTCCCAATCCTCTTCTGGATCATCCAAATGCACTCTAGCAAACTTCAGACGGGCCTGGACATGTACTGGCTTAAGCAGGAGAGTCTGTAGCTGTCAGCCAGGAGTATGTGGCTTTCACAAGGGCGGTAGTAGTGCTGGACATTGGGAGGTAGTCATACTGAATCGTGCACTCAGATAACAACTCCTACAGGCAGGGGACAGTTTTAAATGTGTTTGATGACAGGGGCTTGATCTTCTGCATGCTCTTTAGTAGCCAGGCTGGAATTCCATCAGGCCCACATGCTTTACGTGCTCTGAGTCTGTTCAGAGCTTGCTTTAACTGGCCAATGCTGCACAGCTCAACCTGCTTTGTAGGCATGGGCAGGGGGAAGATGGCAAGAGGTGTGGTGCTTGTCCATGCCTCAGCAAAGAAGCCATTCAAAACATCAGCCACGTCATCGTCTTCAATTCCCTCGACCTGTATTCTCCCTCCTGATGTTTTCTTTGGTCCCAGTCCATTGTTAATGAAGTCCCACCATTCCTTAGGGTTTTTCTTCTTTAGGTCCTGGATTTCAGTTTTGTAGTAGCTTGTCTTTGCTTCCTTGATAATCATTTGCACTGTGTTTCTGTATTTTCTCCATGTCATTGTTTCTCCCCATCTGTTGAAAATATTCTGTATTTTCCTGATGGCAGCCTTTATTCTTTCAGTCATTCAGGGCTTGTCCAGTGTTGTTTTCTTATTGGCATGCATACATCAAGTGCAGTTTGAATGCAGGAGTTGAATGTCTCCACCTCATATATGGCAGACCAGTCAGTACTGGCCATACATCGTGCAAAGGTCTCCTTTCTGTTCTGGGTTACCAGATGTCCTTTTTTCCGCTGCACCTCTCTTCTCCCTCCTGATGTTGTGTTTGGAGAGAACAGCAGACATTTGTGATCACTGGATCCGAGAGGGGCAAGAACAGTGGTTTGTGTTGATCAGATCTAGGATGGAGTCCCCTCTGTGGTCTTGTCTTTGGCCACTTGTTTCATGTCTGGATGGGAGTTTGTCAGCATCTTGATGGGCATGTGATTAAAGTCTCCACACAGGATGAGACCCATTTGGGGAGAGGACATCCTGATCACATGGACAGTGATTATGAGATAATCCAGTGTTCTGCTGCAGTGTTTTGTCATGTGCCCATGGTGGATGTTAGAGCACTCCACTACCAGAGATGAAACTGAGCTGGGGTGTTGTTTAGGACGGAGCTGAAGACACTCAAACTCTTCTTTCTCTAGGTCAGTTATTCTTCTCTTTGCCTGCATACTGTGATTCACATACATAGCCACACCCCCTCCCCGCATCCCCTCTCTGGACCTGTCATTTCTAAACAGCTGATAGTCTTTGTCATCAGAACAGCCTCAATTTGTCAGGGCATGGACTCTACAAGGTGTCGAAAGCGTTCCACTGGGATGCTGGCCCATGTTGACTGCAATGCTTCCTACAGTTGTGTCAAGTTGTCTGGCAGTGGATTTCTACTCAGAATAGCTCGTTCCATCTCCTACAACAGATGCACAATTGGATTGAGATCTGGTGCCTCGGCAGGCCACTGCAGTAACCCGAATTCACTGTCGTGTTTGTGGAACCATTCCTGGACAAGCCTTGTGGCATGGGGCATAATCCTGCTGAAAAAATATATTTGCAGATGTATAACTTCTGCCATGAAGGGATGCACCTGATTGACAATGATTTTTAGATATCCTGTGGCATTCAAACGTTGCTCCAATTTTATCAAGGGGCCCAATGTCTGCCATGAAAACACACCCCACACCACCACCACCATCCTGCAATGCTGACACACGGCATGGATGCATGTACTCGTGGTTTCCTCAATATCCTAGACCTCTCATTTTCTTTACAGTAGGAGCAATCTAAGCACTGCAAAACTGACAAGGTGCACACTGATCAGTTAAGAGATTCTAACATTCTACAACTTTCCCGTACCTCTGCAGAGTTCTCTCACAGTGAGAAACAATAGGATTACAATAGAGTGTATCCAATCCACTACCACTTCTTATGTATACGTTGGTGTCTTTTTAAATTGCCAGATATGTAGAATCTCATCTCACAGTCAGCTTCTCTCCTGTGTGTATACGTTCATGTAATTTTAAGGGGCCAAGTTGAGAGAAACTCTTCCCACAGTCAGAGCAGGAGTAAGGCTTCTCTCCTGTATGTATACGTTCATGTCTTTTTAAGTGGCCCAGATGAGAGAAATTCTTCCCACAGTCAGAGCAGGAGTAAGGCTTCTCTCCTGTGTGTATACGTTCATGTTGTTTTAAGCTGCCCAGTCGAGAGAAACTTAACCCACAGTCAGAGCAGGAGTAAGGCTTCTCTCCTGTGTGTATACGTTCATGTTGTTTTAAGCTGCCCAGTCGAGAGAAACTTAACCCACAGTCAGAGCAGGAGTAAGGCTTCTCTCCTGTGTGTATACGTTCATGGTTTTTTAAGTTGCCAAGACGAGAGAAACTTAACCCACAGTCAGAGCAGGAGTAAGGCTTCTCTCCTGTGTGTATACGTTCATGTTGTTTTAAGCTGCCCAGTTGAGAGAAACTTGCCCCACAGTCAGAGCAGGAGTAAGGCTTCTCTCCTGTGTGTATACGTTCATGTTTTTTTAAGTTGCCAAGACGAGAGAAACTTAACCCACAGTCAGAGCAGGAGTAAGGCTTCTCTCCTGTGTGTATACGTTCATGTCGTTTTAAGTTGCCAAGATGAGAGAAACTTAACCCACAGTCAGAGCAGGAGTAAGGCTTCTCTCCTATGTGCACTCTCTGATGAACTGTCAGAGCCTTTGATATTGTGAAATTCTTCCCACAGTCAGTACAGGAATTCAGATTCTCTCCCGTGTGTATTTGTAGGTGTATTTTTAACTTTGATAGAATTGAGAAACTCGCCTCACAATGTGGGCAGTGGTGAGACCTCTTAGCTCTGCGATCTTCCTGCTGTTGCTCTCTGGATGTAGAGAATGTCTCAACGTGGTATCCTGTGTGAACAACAACAGAAGAACCAGTCAGTTGGTGTGATATACATGTCAATCAAATGTATTTTATGAAGCCCTTCTTACATCAGAAGTTGTCACAAAGTGCTTTATAGAAACCCAGCCTAAAACCCCAAAGCGCAAGCAATGCAAATGTAGAAGCCATATCATCCTCCACTCACTATCACAAGGGTTAGTGTCATCCTCCACTCAATATCACAAGGGTTAATAACTACACAGACTCATTTCATAGAACTTTAAAACATTGGCAGTTTGTCTACTTCACTTCTTTAGTCTACTATCATGTAAGTCGCTCTGGATAAGAGCGTCTGCTAAATGACGTAAATGTAAAATGTAAATGTTAATCCTGATTGCTCCAGGTTCGCCGTCAATAATGGCTAATCCCTGGGCGTGACCCCACTCTCCGAGGGTGGGATATGAAAATTTATAAAAATAAAAATAAAAAAATAAAAAATACTATCTGATCACTCTAGAAAGCCCAGTGAATAAAACAAATGCTGGCAATACTGGTGTCAAACCATGTACAGTGAGGGAAAAAAGTATTTGATCCCCTGCTGATTTTGTACGTTTGCCCACTGACAAAGACATGATCAGTCTATAATTTTAATGGTAGGTTTATTTGAACAGTGAGAGACAGAATAACAACAAAGAAATCCAGAAAAAACGCATATCAAAATTGTTATAAATTGATTTGCATTTTAATGAGGGAAATACGTATTTAATGGCCCTCAGGATCTTGTCATGGCATCTCTGTGCATTCAAACTGCAATCGATAAAATGCAATTGTATTAGTTATCTGTAGCTTATACCATGCCATACAGTGGGGAAAAAAGTATTGTCAGCCACCAATTGTGCAAGTTCTCCCACTTAAAAAGATGAGAGGCCTGTAATTTTCATCATAGGTACACGTCAACTATGACAGACAAATTGAGTATTTTTTTCTCCAGAAAATCACATTGTAGGATTTTTTATGAATTTATTTGCAAATTATGGTGGAAAATAAGTATTTGGTTACCTACAAACAAGCAAGATTTCTGGCTCTCACAGACCTGTAACTTCTTCTTTAAGAGGATCCTCTGTCCTCCACTCGTTACCTGTATTAATGGCACCTGTTTGAACTTGTTATCAGTATAAAAGACACCTGTCCACAACCTCAAACAGTCACACTCCAAACTCCACTATGGCCAAGACCAAAGAGCTGTCAAAGGACACCAGAAACAAAACTGTGGACCTGCAATAGGCTGGGAAGACTGAATCTGCAATAGGTAAGCAGCTTGGTTTGAAGAAGTCAACTGTGGGAGCAATTAATAGGAAATGGAAGACATACAAGACCACTGATAATCTCCCTCGATCTGGGGCTCCACGCAAGATCTCACCCCGTGGGGTCAAAATGATCACAAGAACGGTGAGCAAAAATTCCAGAACCACACGGGGGGACCTAGTGAATGACCTGCAGAGAACTGGGACCAAAGTAACAAAGCCTACCATCAGTAACACACTACGCCGCCAGGGACTCAAATCCTGCAGTGCCAGACGTGTCCCCATGCTTAAGAGAGCCACTCGGGGCTCCCGAGTGGCGCAGTGGTCTAAGGCACTGCATCGCAGTGCTAGCTGTGCCACTAGAGATCCTGGTTCGAATCCAGGCTCTGCTGCAGCCGGCCGCAACCGGGAGACCAATTTGCGGCGCACAATTGGCCCAGCGTCGTCCAGGGTAGGGGAGGGAATGGCCGGCAGGGAGGTAGCTTAGTTGGTAGAGCATGGCGTTTGTGGGTTCGATTCCCATGGGGTATGAAAATTAAAAAGAATAATGTATGCACTAACTGTAAGTCGCTCTGGATAAGAGCGTCTGCTAAATGATGTAAATGTAAATGTTAAGCCAGTACATGTCCAGGCCCGTCTGAAGTTTGCTAGAGTGCATTTGGATGATCCAGAAGAGGATTGGGAGAATGTCATATGGTCAGATGAAACCAAATTATAACTTTTTGGTAAAAACTCAACTCGTTGTGTTTGGAGGACAAAGAATGCTGAGTTGCATCCAAAGAACACCATACCTACTGTGAAGCATGGGGCTGGAAACATCATGCTTTGGGGCTGTTTTTCTGCAAAGGGACCAGGACGACTGATCCGTGTAAAGGAAAGAATGAATGGGGCCATGTATCGTGAGATTTTGAGTGAAAACCTCCTTCCATCAGCAAGGGCATTGAAAATGAAACGTGGCTGGGTAGTTTCAGCATGACATTGATCCCAAACACACTGCCCTGGCAACGAAGGAGTGGCTTCGTAAGAAGCATTTCAAGGTCCTGGAGTGGCCTAGCCAGTCTCCAGATCTCAACCCCATAGAAAATCTTTGGAGGGAGTTGAAAGTCTGTGTTGCCCAGCGACAGCCCCAAAACGTCACTGCTCTAGAGGAGATCTGCATGGAGGAATGGGCCAAAATACCAGCAACAGTGTGTGAAAACCTTGTGAAGAATTACAGAAAACGTTTGACCTGTGTCATTGCCAACAAAGGGTATATAACAAAGTATTGAGAAACTTTTGTTATTGACCAAATACTTATTTTCCACCATAATTTGCAAATAAATTCATTAAAAATCCTACAATGTGATCATTTTGTCTGTCATAGTTGACGTGTACCTATGATGAAAATTACAGGCCCCTCTCATCTTTTTAAGTGGGAGAACTTGCACAATTGGTGGCTGACTAAATACTTTTTTTCCACACTGTACCATAACCCTGATACCACCATGGGGTACTCTGTTCACAACATTGACATCAGCAAACCGCACGCCCACACAATGCCATTACACGGTGGTCAGCAGTTGTGAGGCTGGTTGGGAAAAATTCTCTAAAACAACATTGGAGGCAGCTAATGGTAGAGAAATTAACCTAACATTCTCTGGCAACAGCTCTGGTGGACATTCCTGCAGTCAGCATGCCAATTGCATGCTCCCTCAAAACTTGAGACATCTGTGGCATTGTGTTGTGTGAAAAAACTGCACATCTTAGTGTGGCATTTTTGTATTTGTTAGGGATCCCCATTAGATGCTGCCAAGAACCTATTCAGCTACTCTTGTCCCCAGCACAAGGTGCACCTGTGGAATGATAATCATGCTATTTAATCAGCTTCTTGATATACCACACCTGTCAGGTGGATGGATTATCTTGGCAAAGGAGAAATGCTCACTAACAGGGATGTAAACAAATTTGTGCACAACATTTTAGAAATAAGTTTGTGTCTGGAACATTTCTGGGATCTTTTATTTCACCTCATGAAACATGGGACCAACACTTTACATGTTGCATTTATATGTTTGTTCAGTGTAAACAGTATTTCTAAAAAATCATAAACTATCAATAACAACATTTAAATTAAATCAGCCTGCTTTTCTATTCTAATCAGGTCCCTACACAGGCTCAGAAGGATCCTGTGAGGGCGGAACATTTTCTGGCTACAGTAGTCCTTGCAGGGTTTCTGCCGTGAAGTCTTGGAGGCCCAAAAACTTCTCAGCTACAGATATAATGATGTCCAGCATCTTGGACTTCTTGTGCAGTACAATTAATAACTGTGGCTATAAATACTAAAAAATCCACCTTCAAAATAAGAGTATCCAGATCGCTTGATTGACGTACAACATTTGCAACTGGTTGCAGTGCATCCACCGCCATATCTTCTTCAGAACTGTGGCCTCTTGCTACTATAACTCTCTTCACCGCCTCCACATAGGAGATTTGCTGTACAGCCCTGATCCTTGACACCTCAACCTCTTTCACCCTAACAGGGCATTCTGGGAATTCAGGAATATGACCAGTTACATTTTACATTCACATGCTCTTCAATAACATATTCCTTCCATCTGCAAACATGTGGCCAAACTTTTTACATTTCTTGCATTGCATCAGGTTTTACACAAACTCTCTTATGGGGTATATTATATATCCCCAGCTTTACATAGGGTGGTAGATACTCTTCATCAAACATCAATAATAAAGTTAAGTGCATTTGCATCCTTCTTCTTCAGGATTTGGTTGGTGGAGCGCATTCAACTTTTATGTGCATACACCGCCACCTACTGTACTGGTGTGTGAGGCCATTCACAGCCTATATACATTAAATTCATTGATACGGTAATTAATACAAAATTGCAGTATTAGCCTGCTCTAAAAAATGTGAGGGTAAATGTTCTTGGTTCAGACCAATTGGCAGTACGCCCAGAACATTGTTCTGGGATCCAAAAGGGATATCTCAGTTTCAAGGTCTCAGCTTGGAGAGAAGAAGCCTTGTGAGGTATTGGTCGGTCACATGCAGGAACCAAATGTTAACGATTAATTAATTATTAATAAAGCTAAAATCATGCAAATATAACTTGTCTGTGTAAGCAGTATATAGGACAACTAACGGGACTGCCCCGGCAGAGCTCCCGACCGACGTGTACTATGGTGCTTTTACGTTTGTTGGAACCTCTCCAACAAGGGACTCATTTGACTTTGAGTCCCTTCGTGGCGATTTTCCACTACAAAAACCAACCACCCCATTCCACTATTTAACACCATCTAGTCCTACGCCAGACCACTACCACTCAACACCCCATGCAGCTGTTCTGCTGTAAATCCTCGCAATCCCAAGTACTTCTCTGACGCTGCCACCACAGCCTCTATTTTCTGGTACTTTTGATCCATTTCTGCAGTACAATTGACAACCATTGCTATAAATGCTAAAATGCCCACCTTACTGAAGAAATATTCTTCCCATCACTCTCTCTTGGTCTCTGCCTACTCACAGGAATCCTCTCAAGATCCATCACCCTGTACCCATCTTCCTCTACCACTCTCTTCACTGCTTCTGCATACAACACTTTCTGTATTACTGTAACCCTGGCAACCTCAATCTGTCTTTCTCTCACCTGACACCTCAGATCCCCAGCCCGTTAGCACCCCCATAACTAACACACAGAACTTTCTCCACCGATACCACACATTTCTTCATCTCATGCCCTCCTGCACACTTGTCACATCTAGGCATCTCACGCCTACACACTGCTGCAACAGGCCCATAAACTTCACCCCTAAAACACTGTAGTATTTATGGAACAAAAATCGCTCACGGGATAACTGACACTTCCTACTTTGATCGTATCTGGCAGAGACTATGCATCAAAACCCAGCATGACAGATAATGTATTCTCTGTTTCCCCACGCTCTACACCGGATCTACGTCTCACCAAACGGAGGGTGTCACAGACACCTGGAATCTTCCATTTCAACTGCTCATCCTCAACACTTAAACCTAACCCCGCTATCACTCCTATCAATGCCACCCTGTTCCGGAGAGCAATTCAAGTCACAATTCCTGTCTCTAATCACGTAATCCGCAGCGCCCGCTCCCTCTGGACAGAGGAGAAACAATAAATGTTCACGAGTCCACTCAGTTACCTTCACCAACTCAAAAGTCCCCAACCTCTTCTCCACCTAACCTGACACCACATATGGATCCATTCTCTCTACAAATCTCACTCCCACTGGGCCAGAATCATCCTTATCATCCTCAGAACGAGGCCCGAACTCAGAGTTCCTCACCGCAGGTAATTCATCCTCACTCTCACCAGGTTCCATCTCTGAGCTACTGGAGGACGTATCCCTCTTTATACACTAGACGATAACCTCCCTCACCACACTGCTTCCCTCTACACTCAGCTCCTTCTCAGCGTTCATCACTGCACCTGCCAACACAGTTATTTCATCCTCACTCTCGTCACGTTCACTTTCCTCCTGTAGCTCTTCTAAAAGTTCTGTGTGATCTTCCATTCCATATTCACTCAAAACATATTCCACTTTTCTCCTTTTTCCTTTTCCACCAGCTTCTCCTTCATCAGATCTTCCAGAAGGTTTGTGCATCCCCCATTCCACTTTTTTCTTGTCCGCCATCTTACCACATGTCTCAGCTCATCCACACCCCACTAGCTTCATGTAGTATCAATATATTGGCCTGTATTTACCCCTACAAAAATGAAATGGTAATTAGCTGCTAATGTGGCTATCATAAAGAACTACAAATGCCATGATGATCTGGACAAAATTGCAGAATCGAGTCAAAAATGTAAGGATCTCTGGGTTAACTATATAATGTTAGCTAAATTTAGTAATGAATAAATAGGCTACATTTATTTAAATGGTTAATTCTATGAACTGTCTTGTGCAAGTTTTAAATTGACACAAGACCTGTTAGCAAAGGTGTCAGCTAGAGATGACGTGCAGGAGATTGCAGTGATTTGTTGTTTTGCATGATGTCTACTTCGATGATAATTAGCGTTTCATAATCTGAGAGGAAATAGAGACGAATATGTCACGCCAGGGTAAGCCTACACGAAACACAGCCCTTATTTTAAGTGTTTCTAAATTGAATAAAAAGGAAAAATGATTGGAAGCATTTCCCTGTTTGACCGCTACGTTTTATGACACAATTTCTGCGAAAATAATAATAAAAAAAAAACTGTATTCAGACTTTACTCAGTACTTTGTTGAAGCACCTTTGGCAGTGATTACAGCCTCAAATCTTCTTGGGTATGGCGCTACAAGCTTGGCATACCTGTATTTGGGGAGTTTCTCTGCAGATCCTCTCAAGCTCTCAGTCAGGTTAGATGGGGAGTGTCGCCACACAGCTATATTCAGGTCTCTCTGTACTTTGCTCCGTTCATCTTTCCCTCGATCCTGACTAGTCTCCCAGTCCCTGCCACTGAAAACCATCCCCACAGCATGATGCTGCCACCACCATGCTTCACTGTTGGGATGGTGCCAGGATTCCTCCAGACATGACGCTTGGCATTCAGGCCAAAGAGTTCAATCTTGGTTTCATCAGACCAGAGAATCTTGTTTCTCATGGTCTGAGAGTCCTTTAGGTGTCTTTTGGCAAACTCCCAGCGGGCAGTCATGTGCCTTTTCATGAGGAGTGGCTTCCGTCAAGCCACTCTACCCTAAAGGCCTGATTGGTGGAGTGCTGCAGAGATGGTTTTACTTCTGGAAGGTTCTCCTATCGCCACAGAACTCTGGAGCTCTGTCAGAGTGACCACCGGCTTCTTGGTGACCTCCCTGACCAAGGCCCTTCTCCCCCGATTGCTTAGTTTGTCCGGGCAGCCAGCTCTAGAAAAAGTATTGGTGGTTCCACACTTCTTACATTTACATTTACATTTTAGTCATTTAGCAGACGCTCTTATCCAGAGCGACTTACAGGAGCAATTAGGGTTAAGTGCCTTGCTCAAGGGCACATCGACATATTTTTGATATGATATCTCTTTTTCTCACGTAGGCTGTTCATTTCTGATCTTTGATACTTTTTCTGGTTTATAAACGTATCATGGTATACTACGTTAACGCTATAGGTATGGGCCGTATTGTTACTTGGTAGCTACTAGCAGCAGACCCTGTGTTGTGGATCATCTACCACTATTTTGGACGGTCCATACTGTAACGTTAATGTTAGTCTCAGGCTTCACTAACTAGCGTTACTGTTTTAGGTGGAGCTATTCTTTGCTACTTTTCAAACAAATACTACGTGATATTTCACATATCATCTTGCTAGAGAGGCCTTTTGTTTTGATTGTGAGAAGTAATGGCAGAGAGAAGGCAGGAGACACTTTGTTTTGTTTAGCGTCACTTAGGTTAGACTGCTCTCTTTAATGGATCAGTCGTCCACCAGGCTACACTCTACGATTAGGGGGAGGTGGGAGAGGAAGCGTTGGGTGTCTCGGTTAGGGAGACAGTGGAATGGAGTTGAGTGTTTTACTGTTAGGAAATATCTATGTTTGTTTCAACAGCTCTTTACATATTTTCCTCACTACAAAATATTAATGCGGTCCTTGTGGTTCCTAAACATATTTTAGATATGCCTTTATGCTATAGCTTATTCCATGTTTACATCTTTGGTTAAATGACTTCAAATTAAACATTTAAATTTACTTTGTGGAATGTCCGTGGAGTTTGTAAACTATCCAAGCTTAAAACAGGTTATTACTAGGCTTAAACAACTTCATCTATTGTGTTCCTACAAGAAACTCACTTGTTGAAGGATGAGCTACTTAAAGTATGCAGGAGATGGCAAGGGCAAGTAGTAGCATCCTGTTTCTCCTCTCATTCTCATGGTGTTATGGTTTTAACTAATCTGTTCCGTTTCAAATGGATACTATTATAACTGATACAGCTGGTAGATACATTTTGATACAGGGAACTCTTTTGAATGAGCATATTAATCTGGTTAATTTTTATGGTCCTAATGATGATAATCCCAAATTCTTTGAGAATGTATTTCTATTGATAGCCTCCATTCCTGGTAAGGTCCTAATGGCAGGGGACTTTAATTGCACTCTTGATCCTCATCTAGATTGCTCCTCTGGTTTAGACACTTCTCACTCGCAGAGTAGAAAGACATTTTGTAAATGTGATCGTTCAGTTGTTTTTTGCAACAATTGATTAAAACCTGTTTTGCTTTGTCATTATGGGGTAATGTGAGTAGATTGAGGAAAAAAACAACTTAAATCAATTTTACATTAAGGCTGTAACGTGACAAAATGTGGAAAAGTCCAGGGGTCTGAATACTTTCCGAATGCACTGTATATAGACAGGTGTGTGCCTTTCCAAATCATGTCCAACAAACTTAGTTAGATAGAACCTGCTCTTACCCTGAGAAACAGATTCCCCATCTTCTCCTCCTCTTCTTCATCTTTAATGTTGACATTCAGCTCCAGTGTTTGACTGCAGTCTTCCAGCTTCACTGATGCCATCTCTGGATCCTGCAGTACAAACTGGGCTCCACTGTCACAATCAGGACCCAGTGACTGTAGGTTTGGACTCAGTGTGGAAGGAGAGAGGCAGGTTGGGTTTGTCCTCACTATTGATGTTACCGGCCTCAGATTGAATTCTAGTCGTCCTGTAGTAACAATGAGAAACAGACACAAAAAGTTATTGTCTTGACAGTTCTGGCACTTTCTTTATTCTCTAAAAATATATTATATTTATTCTTGTTAAATTATCTAATTCAGTGCTTGACTTGGGCTGAAATAGGTGCCGGTACTGTTTATATTTAGGTGCAGGAGCTCCACAATACTGTTGAGCTAACATTCTATAAGAGGAACAGGAGCTCAAGCACTAGATATTTGAGGTGCCGGTACATAACCTATAGTAGATTTTCCCAAATTCACATACAGTACCAGTCAAAGGTTTTAGGACACCTACTCATTCCAGAGGTTTTCTTTATTTTTACTATTTTCTACATAGGATAATAATAGTTAAGACATCACAACTATGAAACAACACATATGGAATCATGTAGTAATCAAAAAAATTGTAGCCCAAATAAATGCTTCACATAGTTAAAGTAACAGACATCTCAACATCAACTGTTCATAGGAGAATGCGTAAATCAGGCCTTCATGGTCGAATTGCTGCAAGAAACCACTACTAAATGACACCAACATGAAGAAGAGACTTGCTTGGCCCCAAAAACATGAGCAATGGACATTAGACCGGTGGAAATCTGTCCTTTGGTCTGATGTGTCCAAATTTGAGATTTTTTGTTTAAACCGCAGTGTCTTTGTGAGATGAAGAGTAGGTGAACGGATGATCTCTACGTGTGTGGTTCCCACCGTGAAGCATGAAGGAGGTGGTGGTGTGATGGTGCTTTGCTGGTGATTCATTTAGAATTCAAGGCACACTTAACCAGCATGGCTACCACAGCATTCTGCAGCGATATGCCATCCCATCTGGTTTGCGCTTAGTGGGATTATCATTTGTTTTTCAACAGCACAATGACCCAACACACCTCCAGGCTGTGTAAGGGCTATTTGACCAAGAAGGAGAGTGATGGAGTGCTGCATCAGATGACCTGGCCTCCACAATCAACCGACCTCAACCCAATTGAGATGGTTTGGGATGAGTTGGACCGCAGAGTGAAGGAAAAGCAGCCAACAAGTGCTCAGCATGTGTGTGAACTTCTTCAAGACTGTTGGAAAAGCATTCCAGGTGAAGCTGGTTGAGAGAATGCCAAGAGTGTGCAAAGCTGTCATCAAGGCAAAGGGTGGCTACTTTGAAGATTCTAAAAATCTGAAATATATTTTGATTTGTTTAACAATGTTTTGGTTACTACATGATTCCATATGTGTTATTTTATAGTTTAGATGTCTTCACTCTTATTCTACAAGGTAGAAAATAGTAAAAATTAAGAAAAACCCTTGAATGAGTAGGTGTGTCCAAACTTTTGACTGGTCCTGTATATTTGCCACTGCTTGACTAAACAAATATTGGTCGACCAACTTTAGTCTACACTCTGAGCACTCCAGATAGCCCAGTGAATAAAACAAATGCTGACAATACTGGTGTCAAACCATGCAAGTCTCAGTGGCATGAAATAACCCAGTCATAGCCCAGTTGTTCAGGGATGTGTGATGTCAGAATTACAGAACCCAACCTAGCAATAGACTGGGTGATAACTTATGGAGGTCTAACTTATGAAGATAACTTATAGTTAGATATAACCTTCTCTTACCATGAGAAACAGATTTCCCAATCTTCTCCTCCTCTTCTTCATCTTTAATGTTGACATTCAGCTCCAGTGTTTGACTGCAGTCTTCCAGCTTCACTGATGCCATCTCTGGATCCTGCAGTGCAAACTGGGCTCCACTGTCACAATCAGGACCCAGTAACTGTCGGTTTGGACTCAGTGTGGAAGGAGAGAGGCAGGCTGGGTTCGTCCTCACTATTGATGTTACCGGCCTCAGACTTAATCTGAGTCGTCCTGTAGTAATATAGAGAAACGGACACAAAAGTTAGTCTTGAGATTTCTGGCACTTTCTTTATTCTCTAAAAATATATTAGATCAGGTAGCTAAGCATTGACAACAAACCATTTATTAATTTCACATTAGACACAAATTGCACACTTTAAATTAAACAACGTAAGTGCACTTAACCTATAGTAGATTTCAGAAATTCACATAAATGACTGAAAAACCATTTAGTACAAGGTTGCAGTTTGTTTTAGGCAGCACTATGTACTATTTTCCTGAATAACCTTGTCTTCACTGTATTATTTCAATCAAAAACAATTGTATGTCCCGTTCACACCATAATAACAATTATAGATAAAGATAGAAACAACTGAATGTGTCTGAATATATGGAAAAAGGGGAGGGGTCTGAATACTTTCTGAATCCACTGTAAGGAATTGGCAACTCGTTCTCATTCTGAGAAATAAGGTAGGCCACTTGATTTCAACATCTGAACAAAGTGGACAGGCTAACATGCTTTTCAAACAGTTGGAGACAGACAGAATGGTGTGTTCATAACAACTCAACTGTTCAACCTTGTTAGCAAACAGATCCAAGTTGGCTAATCTTGAAATATAAAGATCAGCTGGCTAATCACTAGCACGTGAGCTTGAGAGATTGTTGATGAGACCTGTGTTAATTGTCTATAGCCTAATGCCTGCTACAATAAGTTAGTCAATTTGTAACAAAAAATTGCATTTTCATAGACCAACTTGAAAGCCAGATCAGAGATTATTGCCAACAAAAAAAAGCAGGCTAAACTATTTTTTATAAAATAATACAATAATTAGTGGGTCTTATTGGTTGTGGATGGCTTATATTTAGCCTAGGTATAACTTCACAAGCCCTGAATTCATTAGATTATAGCTGACTGTTTGAAATGCAGTGTTTTTAACCTTTAATTGTACAAGCTTACTTAGAGAAAAACAAAATTGAGATATATATTGTGAATCGCCCATAAATTTAAAAAAAACTCAAGATACAGCTGTATGATTTAGTCCATATAGCCCAGCCCGAACATAGTAAATTAAAGTAGAATACAATACAGTACGTTATACTGTACTGTAGTACTTCTCTTTCCTGTACTCTGCTGTACTGTACTTTCCAATCTTGTGAAACAGTAGCTGTTTCCAATAACTTGTCCAGTGCTTTGTTTCTCGACATTAAGAAAAAGTTTGCATAGAAAATAGATACGACAATTGCCATCTAGGGTGTGTTTCCATGTAACTATCCTGTGTCGATAAAAACAGCTGGACGTAATGACTCACCCTGTACCGTCAAAATGATTTGGCAATCATTTATTTTAAAAACACTGTTTCAATCCTCACTTGTCAGAATAAAGACACTTTGACAAAAGAAAAATCCACCCATCCAACGATTAAAAATGTTTTGGAGCTTTAGAACATTTCTCCTATATCTGCCGTCTCCATTACACACGTCGCAAACATTATTTTAGCAACATTGCTTTTGTCGAATGCAGCTGGGTCAATGGAAACCTGGCTAATGTCTGAGTGATTGGTTCAGATTTGGTCTGGTCTAATGTTTGACCCAATGGTTGGGCCAAGTCAGTTAAGAACAAATTCTGATTTACAATGACGGCCTACCCCGGACGACGCTGGGCCAATTGATTGGGACTCCAATCACAGCCGGATAATGATACAGCCTGGAATCAAACCAGGCTCTGTAGTGCCAGATGCAGTGCCTTAGACCGCTGCGCCACTCAGGAGCCCTGTGACTAATCATTTTGGCTAGTTAAGCTCTGAAAAGGCCTATCAGCTACCCAACCTTATCAGGAATTATCCTGAGCCTATTTGCAATGAGAGACAATGCACTTGCACAGCGGGAAATGCAGAAGTATTTAATTTTTTGCTATGATCATCTCGTCAAAAATGTACAGAGACAAACTTGAAACCACTGATTATGATGACAATTTAGCTGACAGGGTTAAACTCCCGGACGACAGTGGATTCAGAGTCCTGCAATAGAGTGAAGACTAATATTTGTGTAAACTCTACATAGTTGTGTTCTGTGGGTGTCACTGAGTAGGCTGAACAATACATAGGTAGGGCTGTACAGTGCAATATGAATGTCCAATACAAACAAAAGAAACAGTATACTCAACTGGCGTAACGCAGTAAGGACCAAGAACGGGGTCGATATGGACCACAGGTCACAAAATAATTATATAATAATACTGTTTTGGTTGGGCTTCTTCAACCCCTGTTATCATATAAACCCACATAAGACATGGAAACATGTCGAATTGGTTAAAAAGAGCAACAACAAAACATATCAGCCCTGTTGTAAAATGTGTAGAATTACAGGATATTAGCTTTAAAACTGCTAAATGTTCTCTCCGCCAACAAGAGGGTTGTGAACAGTTTGGGGTCACAAGTTGGGGGTTTGTTACTACGCCAATAAATGACAATATCCATCCGGACCTTTGCCACCTAGGACATTTGTTTGACCGGACCTTCTCAAATAGTACTGGGGTACCCCTGCAATAGACTGACTGGGAAGGTGATTTTTCACAGTCAAAGTCCTGCAATAAGAGCTAAGACGCTAATATGTGTATAAACTCTTGATAATTGTTTTCTGTGGGTGTCACCCGTTCCATGGGAGCACAATCCAACCCGTTTAAAAAGTGCATATAATAATGCCCCCATGCAATTATGTGGTCTAATACCTCCACAGTGGGATTTCAACCGTTTTTTCCCCTGTTTATTTTCAAAATAATTCGTTTTTGTAATTCGTTTTAAATTAAGTAACAACGTTTGACATGATTCCAATATTTTGTATCAGTTTGCATCACTTTCAATGAGGGCCTTTTATTTTGAGGACGAACCGCAAATTCCACTATTGTGGCTAATCATTATTATGACTAGCTTCACATACATAGGGACAAGCGGGTACCAGGGCTGCGTCCAGCAGGAGACGTTGGCCACGATCAGATACAAATGTATTATGTAGAACAAACATGCCTCTGATTCTAATGAATCATGTCACATCTATTCAGGGTATTTCTATCTGCAACTTTCCAAAACGTTTTTGTACTGAACATGCCCAGGCGAAACGCACTGACCTATATACGAACCTGGAAAGCCTCACAAATGAAAACGTGTAATGGACCCCGTGCCATGTGCTTGTAAAATATTTTTTATCACGTTCTTCAATCACTCAGACGGACACAAACATTACACAAAACCTTTCCCAAACGTGATAATACCTTGACTAATTTGTTATCTAACATGTTATGACCTTATTTCGATATTAGGCAGTTTAAAAGTGCTATTACATACCTGTAGTAATAAAGAGAAACGGAAAGCACAGACATGTGGTTTGCTTTGTTCTGAAGAATGTTGCGCGCCTCCCCGGAAGTTCCTGTTCCACCCACTACCACAGAGCAACAGCGACATCTTCTTCTTCTGTGGGTTTTATGGCAGACTACTTCCAAAAGTTGCATTGCCGCCACCAACTGGACGGTTTGAAACCACAAAATAAATTAAATAAAATAATAAATCCATACTTAATAGTGATACTAACTTACTCCACCCTAATAAAAATAGTACATTGCCAAAACAAACAAAACTTAAATTTCTTCCTTCCTTTAAATCTCCATATCTCCCTTCTCAGTCTCTAGGACCTGAGATGGTGGTACGGCTTTTGACAATATTCCATGTAACTCTTTTGCCAATAAATCTTTCAGCCCCAGGAACCGTTCTGCCGCAACTACAATGATTTCTATCTTCCTAGATCTTTTCGCCACCTTGGCAGTGCCGTTAATCACCATTGTGATAAAGGCCACAAAGTCCACCTTTTTAACCTTTAAAATGTCAGGATCATCTTGTTGAAAGGCAACCCCTGCAGCTTGCATTGAAGGCTTATCCACCACCATTATATTTACTGTAAAGATAACCCCCAACAACTACAATGATTCAGTAGATCAATAATGTTACAGTACTCTAGCATGTCTCACAGCTGCTTATGCTGACAAAACATGTTAGTGAATAGGTCAGATTTAGCTTTGTGATGCTCATTTAAACTTCCTGTCTTGTTCAGCTTCAGAACAACAGTAAATATGTCACTTGAAACATCGTTTTTTGGTAATTCATTACACAAAAGAGAAGAGCTTGACTAGAACAAATTCATATACACACTATTTTTCATTGGCAGATAAATTAAACAGGTTTGAATTAAGCCTTAATGAATATTAATGACTAAAATAACTAATCTAGTTTTAAAATACAATTTAATAAACAAAAAGTATCCACCCAAACTAACTGGTGAAAACTGATCATCACACCATCTCTATCTGATACATGTTGTGTCTGCTAGCTCATTCCCACAGAAACCTGCAGAGAGAATCAGTACCACCCAGTCAACCAGCCTCACAGAGGATATTCAACCCTAAGGGCAAATCCAAGGTAATCTCAATATCTTTACAATAGAAGCTAACAAAACACACCAAAACTGACCAGGTGAACACTGATCAATAAAGTAAAGAGAGGCTAACGTTCTATAACGTTCCCTTTCCTCTGCACAGTTCTCTCACAGTGAGAAACAATAGGATTACAATAGAGTGTGCTACGATTTATTGAGAATTAAGTGATGGAATGATTTTAATCTTAGCTAGTCAGACAACTGATGAGGATTCTCACATTTATGTATTTGTTGGTGTCTTTTTAAGTGGCTATGTTGAGAGAAACTCTTCCCACAGTCAGAGCAGAGATACAGATTTTTTTCTGTGTGTATATTTATTTTTGTATTATTAGCTTTGATAGAATTGGGAAAATCTCCTCACAATGTGGGCACTGGTGAGACATCTTAGCTCTGTGATCTTCCTGCTGTTGTTCTCTGGATGTAGAGAATGTCTCAACATGGTCTCCTGTGTGAACAACATTAGAATAACTAGTCAGTTGGTGTGATATACATCAATCACATTTATTTTATGAAGCCCATTTTACATCAGCAGTTGTCGAAGAGTGCTTTACAGATACCCTAACCTAACGTATCAGGCGTAAAAGAAACGCCTAAACCAGGTCCACAGAAACCAGAAGCTTCCGGTTTTCAGGCTTTGCCTTCCGCTCTGCCTTTTCCCTGAAACATGGATGCTTCCGGTGTTTGTTGACTCCGCTGAGGGTGCAGGTACCGAGACTACAACCCCAAAGAGCAAGCAATGCATAAGCACAGTGGCTAGGAAAAACTCCCTAGAAGGAAGGAACCTAGGAAGAAACCTAGAGAGGAGCAGGCTCTGAGCAGTGGCCAGTCCTCTTCTGGCTGTACTGGGTAACAAATGACTTAATTTAAGTATGCTGTCCAATACAGGGGAATAAAACTATTCTAAAGTGTTACGAGCCATATCATCCTCCACTCACTATCACAAGGGTTAGTAACCATCAGGGTTGGGGTCAATTCCATATCAATTCACATTTTTACATTTGACTAATTCAGCAGACACTCTTATCCAGAGTGACTTACAATAGTGCATTCATCTTAAGATAGCTAGGTGAGACAACAACGCATCACAATCGTATCAATTACATTTTCTAGGGTGCAGAAAGGGAGTAGAGTAGGGTCCAGGAGGCAAAGTCAGAGTCATGAGAGAGGATAGGATAAAATAGGGGAGAGAAGCGGGAGAGAGAGAGTGAAGATTGCGGCGGTGCATTACCATCTGGGTTATGGCTGAGTGGGAGGAGCATGACCATCTGGGTTAGGGCTGAGTGGGAGGAGCATGACCATCTGGGTTAGGGCTGAGTGGGAGGAGCATTACCATCTGGGTTAGGGCTGAGTGGGAGGAGCATTACCATCTGGGTTAGGGGCTGAGTGGGAGGAGCATGACCATCTGGGTTAGGGGCTGAGTGGGAGGAGCATGACCATCTGGGTTAGGGCTGAGTGGGAGGAGCATGACCATCTGGGTTAGGGGCTGAGTGGGAGGAGCATGACCATCTGGGTTAGGGGCTGAGTGGGAGGAGCATGACCATCTGGGTTAGGGCTGAGTGGGAGGAGCATGACCATCTGGGTTAGGGCTGAGTGGGTAGGTTGGAGGAGAGATGGAGAGAAAAGGAAACAAAGTAGGGGTCAGAGACTTGGAGGGGGGTTGCAGTGAGATTAGTAGGAGAACAGCCTCTAGTGAAGATGGGGTCACGCTGTGGGAGGGGACTGGGAAAGGGTGAGGTCAAAAGAGGGAAGGTGTTTCCAGTAAACCAATTTTCCTGATTGAAAAACGTTGAAGAGAATTGGAATTAGAATGACAGTGTACTTCCTGAATTGACTGGAATTTAAATGGAATTGACACCAACCCTGGCAACTACACAGACTCATTTCATAGAACTTCAAAACACTGGCAGTATGTCTACTTTACTTCTTTAGTCTACTCTCTGATCACTCCAGATAGCCCAGTTAATAAAACAAATGCTGACAATACTGGTGTCATCCATGCAAGTCTCAGTAGCATGAAAGAACATCAATCTTATCATCGAAACAGTTCTATAACAACTTTTCATGCACAACGATAAAACAAGCTTTGTTGTGTTGAGTTCTTCAGGGGTGTCAGAATAACAGAAGGAACTTATGGAGGTCTTACTATTGGAGATAACTCCTAGATGTAGATAGTACTATAGTGGCGGGCCCAACCCCAGACTTCTCTTTTATCAACCCAAAGGTTTTACTGTCTTCTCAGGAATTCAGCCTTCTCTGTGTTGCTCCCCACATCCCCCTATTCTGAATGATGCATTATCTCACCATCCCCCATTCTGAATGATGCATTATCTCACCATCCCCCATTCTGAATGATGCATTATCTCACCATCCCCCATTCTGAATGATGCATTATCTCACCATCCCCCTATTCTGAACGATGCATTATCTCACCATCCTCCATTCTGAATGATGCATTATCTCACCATCCCCCATTCTGAATGATGCATTATCTCACCATCCCCCATTCTGAATGATGCATTATCTCACCATCCCCCATTCTGTCACACCTCTGAGCTTCTGTTGTGATTAACATACTGTAGGTCTGATATCTGATTGGAAGTTAACTCAACAGTAATGTTATTGATCAACAACTCCGATTTTGAATCCAAATATGGTCAAATGGTTTCTAAAAGGGTCTTAGCTTCAATTTGTCTTTCTCTTTTGTTCTTGACCTGCTGTGGTGAGATATATACTGAGTGTACAAAACATTAGGAACACCTTCCTAATATTGAGTTGCACCCCCTTCTGCCCTCAGAAAAGCCTAACTTTGTCAGGGCATGGACTCTACAAGGTGTCGAAAGCCTTCCACAGGGATGCTGGCCCATGTTGATTCCAATGCTTTCCACAGTTGTGTCAAGTTGGCTGGATGTCCTTTTGGTGGTGGACCGTTCTTGACACCCACGGGAAACTGTTGAAACTGCTGGAAACTGTGTTGCAGTTCTTGACACACTCAAAACGGTGCGTCTGGTACCTACTACCATACCCTGTTCAAAGGCACTTAAATATTTTGTTTTGCCCATTCACCCTCTGAATGAAACACATACACAAAAAATCCTTCTTTAACCCTTCATCTACACTGAAGTGGATTTAACAAGAGACATCGATAAGGGATCATAGCTTTCACCTGGTCAGTCTATGGCAGGGAAAGAAGCAAGTGTTCCTAATGTTTAATACACTGTGTACACCGTCTTTCTCTCTACCCCTCTCCCATGAGCTATGGGCCATGACACAAGCTATGGATTCTCTCTATCCCATGAGCTATGGGCCACGACACAAGCTATGGATTCTCTGTCTTTCTCTTCCTGTCTGATCATGTTTAGATACTTAATGTTTTGTTAATATCAGTATTGACTTGTAACTTAGGCTTCACACCTTGGGCAGAAGGTAACTGAAAGGTTGCTGTTTCGAATCCCTGAGCAGACTAGGTGAAAAATCTGTCGATGTGCCCTTGAGCAAGGCACATAACCCTAGTTCCTCTGAAAAGTATTTTTTTTTAAGTAAATCGTTAATTTTACAATGTCATTAAATCTATTTACCTTTAGTCTTCCACTTCAGACCAATTCTTGCTAATCAACATAAACTAATTGCCAAATGCTTGCTTGCATATTTTAATCGTCTTTATGGTTTCAGATAAACATTTTAGTAGACTTAATTAATACAAATCATGTCCAACAAACTTAGTTAGATAGAACCTGCTCTTACCGTGAGAAACAGATTTCCCAATCTTCTCCTCCTCTTCATCTTTAATGTTGACATTCAGCTCCAGTGTTTGACTGCAGTCTTCCAGCTTCACTGATGCCATCTCTGGATCCTGCAGTGCAAACTGGGCTCCACTGTCACAAGCAGGACCCAGTGACTGTAGGTTTGGACTCAGTGTGGAAGGAGAGAGGCAGGCTGGGTTTGTACTCACTGTTAATCTGTTAATCAATTTGAACAATTGCTGCCTAAAATGCTGTGGTGCTTACTAACACAACAATATTGTGCTAGATGTGGGCCATCACATGAATTCTCAGCTCTTTCACTCTGAATATTCATATCAATGACTCACCCTCAAATGGACCATCAATACCAGAGTTCTACAATACTATTTACATAATCAACTGGACATTACAACAACCTGAACCTCAATATAGTCCTGGGCATATATTGAACTCTAACAATGGGGGATGGAAAGGGTCTGTTGAAATGAATACTGTAGTGGTGTGAGAAAGGTAACACAAGCTTCCCCTCTAATTCCACTCCCCAATAGTAAGTGGAAACACTTAAAAATGGAAAAAAAATACAAATAATATATTTGTTGTTTTATTTAATTGTTACCTAAGAAGAAAACCTGTCTAAGTCCTCTATACTGAAGTTATACTTTCCAAAGTGAAGCAGGATTTATTTCTATACCTAGTTTTTTTGGCAACTGAGCAAATTGTAGGTCTTATGAGCGGAAACTTGAAGGCTGTGAGACTTTTGCGCAACTTCCCGCGCGCGTTTCCAGTGAACACTGAGGCTGTACTCTTCCAGTTTTAGATAGCTTTTTATGATATAGCCTACAGTAGCCTATATGTGGTGCTCAATGCAGGCCCACATTGCAGGATACTTTAAAACACGTTTTTACATTATGAAGGGCTTGACATGAATTCTTGATTTTTTTTACTTGGTTTGTAACACCATGGGCCAAATAGGTGACTGTAAATTGGATTGTGTTGTATGATGCAAGAAACCACTTTACAAAATAATATTAATTATTATTACCATACAGAGAATTAGACAATGTAGACTACCCCTCTGCTCATTGGCTTATTTGCATATTCAAGCCTGTCTCAAAATACAACACTGCCTCTTTAATTAAGAGATATTTTATCTGACTGGCTTTTCAAAGACAGCTTGAAATGTAGCCTACACGTTTTGTTATCTTGTAGGAAGCAGTAATTCCCCATTGCTGACCTATACTTATGTTTAACTGGGCTGATAACTCGCTAACTAGCAAATAATATCAACAAATGTGCAGACGCGCGGCTCTGCAGTCTGATATGAACTGCGCATTCACTCGCGGGTGATTGAAAGACCGCTCGTGGGCTACTCCCGCCAATAGAATTCTACTCGGTTCGGACTGGCTCTGCCTACAACATCAGACTCAATCTTGTGTAGCCGGCGCGGTCTGTCTCTTGCCGACTACTGCGTTGTGTTCCGGTGCACTGAAGACAACACACTGGCGTACTTGAAGGCACTTTATTGTGTACAGCTCTCTCACTCTCTCCCAGCCGAGTACAATGCAGACTGTTCAACATCAAAGAGAGAAAATGTTCAACACTCTACCCTCGACCAGAATCCGCCTCTCCCAGCCGAATACAATGCAGACTCAGTATAATCACATTCAAAAATACAAGGAATAAAATACAACATCATTGGAAAATAAACATTGCATCTGGTGTATATCTTATATATGTGTCATATTCATGTTATCTCTGTCAAAAACTCTGAGCTTTTAGCCTTTATATTAATACTGTGCAACATGACATAAACCATCTTTCAAACAGGTAATACATACAGTAATATGCACGAAGCAACATGTAATCCTTCACATTTGAGCTTTTCAGTGCCATTAAACACTAATCAATACATGAAAACATTTTAAATGAACACATTTTTAACCTGATATAGGGAATACATACCTGTTCAACATCAAAGAGAGAAAATGTTCAACACTCTACCCTCGACCAGAATCCGCCTAACATAAAAAGAACAACGTGAGCTTCGTCACAAGAGGATAGAATGATGATTGCTAACTTACAGCTAAACAGAACACGAGGTTAGCTAAGTTAGCAATTTCTCAACTCTCAAAAATGGCTATATTCACGACACAGCTTGATTAAATGTACGTACACTCATCATATAATATACATACAAGTTACTATGTGCACTGAAACGTTTTAGTTTTAACAGGTATATCAAGTTTATGTCACGCCGAAGTGAACACGTACCTCTCCCAGCCGAATACAATGCAGACTGAGAAAAGCACAACATCCCTCCGCATATAACCAACTCTAGAGGGCGCACTTACACAACTAACTCTCCCAATATCTGTAGACTACACGAAATGCTGAACAATACAATATTTTGGTGAAATCAACTCACAAAATAAAATAAAAAATAGAAAATGAACGGTTGCAAAAATCTGTAATTCTTTGACCTGTTACATTCACCCCTCTTTAATTTCACCAAAATCCTTCACACTTCGAGGGTGGAAAATAACCAAAAACATATAGAATAAAACTCTTGTCCACTTGGTCCAAGATAGCCCTGGGACTCCATTTCCCATATACAGCGTATAAAGCTACTTACAAAGTAAGTTAAAAGAAAACAGCAGTTGATCAGGCTACTGCCCCTTCTAGTGAATATGATGCCTTATACATCATATGAAATCTTGGAACACTTTCCCTCCATTATGAACATCTCATGACTCAGGTCATACTACTGGTAATAAAGAAAAATATCTTAATCTCAAAAATGTATCTAAAATAAAGAACGGAAAGACAGTGACCTTCTGACTCCTGTAACAAAACCCTTGGTGAGTGGTTTTGCACCATGTTCTCTATCAAGCGATCGACTGCCTTAACAACCCTGCCAGTACGTGTTCTGACAACCTGACTTTCAAACCCTTGTACTTGAGGGGGTATCTGACTATCAATCAGTGTAACAGGTGAATTGACGTCCGAAGACCCTGTCTCATCTAAGTCAGGAACATCAATTGGGGCAACAGAGTCAGTGTCAGTCATGTGCAAATCAGGGGGTCACTGGAATCCGACAAGTCTCTCACAGGTGAGTATTCATTTTCCCCTTGGCCTCTGACCTCTTTAGACTGGGCTCTCGTGGGTGTCAGTTGAACAGACTTCCTGGACAGAGAGTGGGGCATCTCATTCTCCATCTCAGACTCATCAGCTTCTCCAATAGACTCAGAGTCAGAGGATGCGTTTAACCACGAACATGTACGGTCCTCAGAAGCGTCTACTGCTAGGCCACTCAAAGCATCAACAGAAGGAGGCTGAAACTCACTGGCCACATCCGAGGCAGCTCCATTCGTCTCTTCATCGCTTAGTTCTGGCATGGGCAAGAAGCTCACGTCCAACATCAAATTCCGATGAACAACTTTTGTTTTCCCACTTTCGTCTCTGACTTTGTAAACGTGAGTCTGAGGGTTCCGGTCTATGATGGTATACATAGTGGCTTCCCACTTATCCGCTAACTTCCTCTTCCCTCTCTCTGCTTTATTAGCTAACAAAACTCGGTCGCCAACGTTCAAGTGGGTTCCACGAACTCTCTTGTTGTAGCCATCAGCTTGATGTTGCTGTCCTTTCCTCGCATGCTGCTGAGCTATGTCGGCAGCCACATGGAGGTTCGCCATCAGTTTCTCGGCATAGGTCTTATAATTCACCACGACTGGATCCCTCAAGACTTGTTTGAAGACCATGTCTACTGGGAGTCTGGGCACTCGACCATACATCAAATAGAATGGAGGATATCCAGTTGTTTCATGAGTGGTGGCATTATACGCAAAAGTCAAAGTCTGTATCTGTTGGGCCCAGTGTTGCTTAGCTGTCAGGGGTAGGGCACGCAACATACTGCCAAGTGTCCTATTGAACCTTTCCGGTTTGCCCATTTCCCATGGGATGGTATGCTGTTGTGTGTGTTTTCTTAATCCCTGTGAGGCTGAGGAGTTCAGCTATGAGTTTGCTTTCAAAATTGGCCCCTTGATCAGAATGTATTCGCTCTGGGAAACCGTAGATGCAGAATACGTTATCCCATAACTTCTTCGCTATTTGCTTTGCAGTTTGGTTTACGCAGGGAAAGGCATGAGCCAATTTTGTAAAGTGGTCTGTTATGACTAACACATCGACAGATCTTTGCTTAGAGTCCTCAGCACTCCAAAAATCAATGCACACCAGCTCCATGGGTGCCGAAGTGCGAATGCTCTCCAAGGGAGCTCGGGCAGCTGGTTCAGGGGTCTTTGCAAGGATACAGCGTTGGCAGCATTTCACATATTCCTTGATGTCTCTTCCCATTTGCGGCCAGAAGAAACGCTGTCGGGCGAGGTGTGCTGTCCTAGCCTGCCCTTGATGCCCAGCGAAGTCATGCACACCAGCGAGAGCTTTGGCCTTCAAGCTAGCAGGCAGCACAAACTGATACCTCTTCTCTCTGCTTAATGGGTCTTTGGTTACCCTATATAGGACTCCGTCCTGGACTTTTAGATGATGCCACTGCTTGCACAGTGTCTGGGTCGTAAGAGCTAACCTCCTCCTCCCTCGCCTAGGTGGTGGCTCACCCCTCTGAATGAGTGGCAGGACTTCCCTGATAACTGGATCTATTTCCTGGCTGTGCCTCAGCTGCGCCGATGGAGAGGGCTGGAAGTGTGTCTTGTTCTGAGGGCACCGCCTGGGGAAGAACATTGAGAAACTGTGTTGCTCTTATCTCTGCTCCCCTTTCCCACTCTACATGAGCTTCACAAGCAGATTTCACATGAGAGGGTTCTTGACTGCCGGCCAGCCTGTCTTGAGTGGGGTCCATAGTTACACAGCACCCTGCATCAAGTGCCTGGAGACACTGGGTCTTACTCCGGAAGAGATCTTGGACTTTCTCCTCTTTGGTTCCCTCCGCCTCGGCCAAAAGACTTCCATAGGGCTCACTGATCAACCTTTGGCTCACTGATTTAGCAAACGGATCTCTACTCAGGGCATCTGCCACAATGTTCTTTACCCCAGGAATGTGTTTGATACTGAAGGTGTAGGGGGAAAGCTTTGCCACCCACCTCTGTTCGCAAGCGTCAAGTTTTGGTTTGGTCATTATATAGGTCAAAGGATTATTGTCGGTCCACACTGTAAAAGTGTGGCCTTTCAACCAGTGGCTGAATTTTTCACAAACACTCCATTTGAGCGCCAAGAACTCCAGTCGGTGAGCAGGATACCTCTTTTGTGAGCCAGTGAGGGTCTTGCTGGCAAAGGCGATCGGGCGTGCCTTCGTTTCTCCTTCTGGTATCTGGGACAGAACTGCCCCAAGGCCATCAAGAGACGCATCAATGGACAAAACCAAGGGCTTAGAAAAGTCTGGATGGCTAAGGACCACACAATTCAGGAGCTTCTCCTTAAGGCCGGCGAAAGCGGAATCGCAGTCAAGGGTCCAATCCGCAGGTTTGAGCTTTCTGTAGACTCCCGCATTCTGACTGTACTTCCCGGCCTTTCCTCTCCGTTTCTGGCCAGCTGTGAGAGCAAACAGGGGTTTTGCGATGGAGGAGCAATTTGGTATGTAGTGTTGGTAATAAAATACCATCCCCAGGAACGACTTCACTCTGCGAACTGAAGGAGTGCAGCCATCATCTTCCATCAAGTCCCTCTTTGACATTTTGGTGATGACCTCGACCTTCTCTGGGTCAACAGCAACACCGTCACTGTCAACGATGTGTCCGAGAAACTTCACAGATCTCCGCAGCAGATGGCATTTTTTGGACTCAACTTTAGATTGTGCTCCCGTAGCCTCTGGAAAACAACCTCTAATCTGCTGAGGGCCTGCTGTTCATTGGGGGCAAATATCAAGAGATCATCTAGGTAGCACAAGAGACTGCTGAAGTTAAGATCGCCAAAGATACTCATCATCATCCTCATGAAGGACGCTGGACTGTTGCAAAGCCCCTGTGGCATTCTGTTATACTCGTGCAGGCCTAATGGTGTTGTGAAGGCGGTATACTTTTTTGTCCTCCTCATGCATGGGCAAGTTATAAAATCCAGACGTGAGGTCCATGGTGCTGAAGACAGCATTACCGCCAAGGGCAGCCAAGCAGTCCGATTGATGGGGCAAAGGATGAGCATCCTTGATAGTTCTTGCATTCAGCCATCGAAAGTCTGTGCATATCCGGAGGTCGCCATTTTTCTTCCAAACCATCACGAGTGGAGAAGCATATTCACTCATTGATTTCCGTATGATTTCCTGTTCCTCCATCTCGGTGAGAACTTGGCGCAGCTTTTGATAGTGGGCTGGCGGCACTCTGCGATATGGAAGACGGAAGGGACGGTCGTCAGTGAGGCGGATCCTATGGGCAAAGCCCTTGGCTTCTCCACAGTCAAGATTATGCTTTGAAAATATATCCTGATATTTCTCCAGCAATGTCACAAGTTGGAGCTTGGTGGAGGGGCTCGCTTCACAATGATCAATATCGACATTTCCTAGACCAGACTTCTGCAGTCTGTCTTTCAGGTCACCGTTGTCGTCCTGTTTCACATGAGTCACTCCAACAGAGCCAGCATCACTCTGACAGGAACCCTGGAACAGTGTGAGATCTTCAGCTGCAACACAAGTAGAGACGTCCGCAAGCTTGCTGTTCCTTTTCAGTGTGAGTGGTTTGTCTGAGATATTAGTGACTTTCATGGGAGTCCAGCCATCTCCCCCATAGCGGTGTTACCACTCTCCCCACCATAATGCCCCCGAGGCACACACCTGGAGGTTGTAGGCTCCACCATAACTGTACTCCCAGGTGACTTGGGTATATTACTTGGCAGTCTTCCCCACAGCAGGTACTCTTGTTTGGGAAGGAGAGTCACCGCCTGAGTTAGCTTCACTGTCCCTACTTTTCCTGGGACATCTTCACCCCCTCCATCTTGTGAGACTGGTCATCATTTCTAGAAACTGTTCGCCATCTGGAGACCCTTTTGTGTTGCTCGAGATAAGTGTCCAATAACTGTTCTCGTTTTTCAGCTGATGCAGTACATGTTTCAACATGTTGGTGCCTACTATTATGTCGTCTTTCTGACCAGTGATCACCAGAACTGGGACCATGCACTTTACCCCATACAGACTTAGTTCCATGTCATACATGCACTTGGGGCACACTTGTACTCCTCCACAGCCAACAAGGATGATATGCTGTGAGAGTTCTTGATGTGGGGTCAAGACGCTATCCGATAGTAGTCTCTGCTCTGCCTCTTCACTTATCGTGCAGGCCATTGAGCCTGTATCGAGGAGCCCTTGCAACTGAGCACAGCCATTAACTGTCACCGGTGCGTGAAATAACTCACTGAACGTCTCAACTCTGTGAATATTCTGAACAATTACCGTGCAATTATCAGACATTGCTTTACAGACATTGACATACATTTCCTTCAATTCTTCACTTTTTTCAAGGGTTGAATCTTCAACGCTCACACATCCCCCTTTCCGTATGTGAGCTATCTAGTTTAAACTGGCTCCAACTTGCTCAGAGTTAGGTGGTGTGTGCGCTAACTGTGGCTGAGCGTTAATTCTTGGCCGGCGCTGTTGGCATTCTCTCTTCCAGTGGCCGGGCTTGTAACAGCCCATACAGAGGTTCGCCTGTCTACAGTGTGCAGTAGTTGAATGTTCGGCAGACTGACAGACTTTACATCTACTCTGAACAATGGCTGCTGGCCCCCTGCTTGGTGGCACGACTGCTGTTGTGTGTGCCGTCTGCTCTAGCACACGGTCCAGCAAGCCAATGAGAGACTGCATGCAGATGCTCTCTGTCTGAGGAGAGGATGGAAGCCCCATTGCCTTTGGGTAACCAGTAAGGTCTGTTGGGTTTTCAGCAGCGACTGTCTCTGTGGTTAATGCCTGAGCATGTGCACCAATGTTCTTTGGCCGATAAGATTTGGCTTGACACATTGTTCTAGCCTCTCTCTGATGTTCAACGAGGTGTTCATGAATCTCATTTGCTGTCCACTTTTCAGCTGTTTTGCACTTTAGGACACTTGTAAGAGCGGGGTCGGGACAGTGTTTCACCAGCATCATTGTGACTTCGTGAGAGGGGTCCTCAATGTTTCGCCCCTGCCTTCTCAGACACTCATCTGCGACATCCACAGCCTTGTTCAAGCGTATCCAATAGTCCATGGGACTTTCTCCAGCCAGAGGAAGTGTGTTATAGAAATCTGCTAAAGGCATAGAGGAGTAGGTTAACTCACTGAAATGTTGTTTCAGAATATCAAAGACGAGCTTGGAGTTCTCAGCTGGCTGCAGCGATGGCATACTGCGCAGGGTAACTTTAACAATGTCTCTAGCCTTTCCCATTAGTCTTGACATTATCTCCTGGGAGTGCTCTTGCGGGTGTACACCCCTCTTATTCAGGTAAACGCTCATAATCTCTTCCCACTCATGCACTGTGTGTTTGTCTGTTCCATCACCCCTGAAGTACGGCGGCTCTTTGACATCTGTCTTCATGACTAACTTTACTCCTGTCATGTTCAAATCAGACTGTCCATATCCTAAGTTCAGGCTAGGCGTAGGAGTGGTTTGGTTATCTGCACTACCAACAGATCTCTGTAATTGGCTAGCAATGTTCTCTCCTATTTCATGAGCTAACTGTGTGATGAGACTCCCTAGGTCTGCAGAACTCACATGTGAACTAGACACTGGCTGACGTGGAGAATGTTCATCTGTTTGGGTGTGAGTGTATGAAAATGCAGGACAGCCCACTGAACTAACGCTGCTTGCAATGTCTGGAGCATCTCTTAAGCTACTCATGTGTGGTGCGGGGGAATATTCATCAGTGCGTAAGCGTGTGGACGAGAGTACAGGTCTGCCTAGTATACCAGCACCCCTAACCGGCGTGCTCTCCACCATACTCATAAACCTGCCCCTCCCCAGGCTTACCCCTGCAGCATCTCCAACACTAAATGGTGTCTGCGCATCCTTGCCATCAGCCATTTTTTTTTTTTTTTTTTTTTTAAATAGAAAGTTGTAATAGACTATGGTAATGATATGTGAGTCACCAGAACATGTGAATATGAAAAAAAATTGTAAAATGATAGAAGTAGCTGAGGTAAGCAATTAAGAGCTACAATTTACACATTAATGTTTGCCCTTATACTTGTAACGTTCCGAAGAGGTTCCTACCGTCACAGCAACCACCGGCGATCACCCTGGCGATGATCTGAAGCGAAGATAATCCGGGTCACGGCACCAATGTAGCCGGCGCGGTCTGTCTCTTGCCGACTACTGCGTTGTGTTCCGGTGCACTGAAGACAACACACTGGCGTACTTGAAGGCACTTTATTGTGTACAGCTCTCTCACTCTCTCCCAGCCGAGTACAATGCAGACTGTTCAACATCAAAGAGAGAAAATGTTCAACACTCTACCCTCGACCAGAATCCGCCTCTCCCAGCCGAATACAATGCAGACTCAGTATAATCACATTCAAAAATACAAGGAATAAAATACAACATCATTGGAAAATAAACATTGCATCTGGTGTATATCTTATATATGTGTCATATTCATGTTATCTCTGCCAAAAACTCTGAGCTTTTAGCCTTTATATTAATACTGTGCAACATGACATAAACCATCTTTCAAACAGGTAATACATACAGTAATATGCACGAAGCAACATGTAATCCTTCACATTTGAGCTTTTCAGTGCCATTAAACACTAATCAATACATGAAAACATTTTAAATGAACACATTTTTAACCTGATATAGGGAATACATACCTGTTCAACATCAAAGAGAGAAAATGTTCAACACTCTACCCTCGACCAGAATCCGCCTAACATAAAAAGAACAACGTGAGCTTCGTCACAAGAGGATAGAATGATGATTGCTAACTTACAGCTAAACAGAACACGAGGTTAGCTAAGTTAGCAATTTCTCAACTCTCAAAAATGGCTATATTCACGACACAGCTTGATTAAATGTACGTACACTCATCATATAATATACATACAAGTTACTATGTGCACTGAAACGTTTTAGTTTTAACAGGTATATCAAGTTTATGTCACGCCGAAGTGAACACGTACCTCTCCCAGCCGAATACAATGCAGACTGAGAAAAGCACAACATCCCTCCGCATATAACCAACTCTAGAGGGCGCACTTACACAACTAACTCTCCCAATATCTGTAGACTACACGAAATGCTGAACAATACAATATTTTGGTGAAATCAACTCACAAAATAAAATAAAAAATAGAAAATGAACGGTTGCAAAAATCTGTAATTCTTTGACCTGTTACACTTGCAAAGTTATATATTTTTTGGTTTATTGCATTGAAAAGGGGCCGATATAATATAGATTCGATCACAGAAAAAACGTTGATCTATATAGTACAAAATAATGGGGCGAACTCAGTGAAGTTCAATCTCTTGCGTCTCTGCGCGGCATGGCTTCTCTGCAGTCCTGGAGGAAGTGCGCGCAGTTTAGAGGGAATATTGCCTGCAGCACACCTTTCGTATTATTGATTAATCTAGATTTGATAATGTCATTAAGCAAGCACACATTGTGTCCGTTAGATAGTTATTGAGCCAACTACAAGATGCCTGATCTAGGCTTATTTTCAGACAACCTTAGAAAAAGTAAGAAATGATCAACTGTATCAAATGCCTTCGATAGGTCAATAAATGTGGGTGTACAGGTTAGTCCAGGTAATAATGAGGCTATATACAGGGGTCACCGGTACCGAGTTAATGTGGAGGGGTACAGGTTAGTCCAGTTAATAATGAGGCTATATACAGGGGGCACCGGTACCTAGTCAATGGGCTGGGGGTAAAGGTTAGTCCAGGTAATAATGAGGCTATATACAGGGGGTACCGGTACAGAGTCAATGTGCGGGGGTACAGGTTAGTCCAGGTAATAATGAGGCTATATACAGGGGGCACTGGTACCGAGTCAATGTGCAGGGGTACAGGTTAGTCCAGGTAATTTATACATGCAGGTAGGGGTACAGTGACTATGCATAGATAATAAACAGCGAGTAGCAGGGTCAAAGCAAATAGTCTGGGTGGCCATTTTATTAATTGTTCAGCAGTCTTATGGCTTGGGGGTAGAAGCTGTTGAGGAGCCTTTTGGATCTAGACTTGGCGCTCTGGTATCGTGTGCCGTGTGGTAGCAGAGAGAACAGTCTATGACTTGGGTGACTGGAGTCTTTGACCATTTTTTGGGCCTTCCTTTGACACCGCCTAGTATATAGGTCCTGGATGGCAGGAAGCTTGGCCCCAGTGATGTACTGGGCCGTACTCACTACTCTTTGTAGCGCCTTACGGTCAGATGCCGAGCAGTTGCAATACCAGGCGGTGATGCAACCGTCAGGATGCTCTCGATGGTGCAACTGTATACGTTTTTGAGGATGTGGGGATCCATGCCAAATCTTTTCAGTCTCCTGAGGGGGAAAAGGCGTTGTTGGGCCCTCTTCACGACTGTCTTGGTGTATTTGGACCATGATAGTTTGTTGGTGATGTGGACACCAAGGAACTTAAAACTCTCGACCCGCTCCACTACAGCCCCGTCGATGTTAATGGGGGCGTGTTCGGCCCTCCTTTTCCTGTAGTTTACGATCATCTCATTTGTCTTTCTCACATAATAAAATGTAATTGTTAAATAATGTGTAATTTACATTTTAGTCAATTAGCAGACGCTCTTATCCAGAGCGACTTACAGTTAGTGAGTGCACACATTTTCTTTATTTTTTTTTATTTCACTTTGTGAAATTTGTGGAGTGGTTGAAAAACGAGTTTTAATGACTCTAACCTAAGTGTATGTAAACTTCCGACTTCAACTGTATATAAAAGGGGGCACCGGTACCGAGTCAATGTGCGGGGGTAGAGGTTAGTCGAGGTAATTTGTACATGTAGGTCAGGCGTCAGGGTGTAGCGGTAGGACGGAGTCAGGTGCAGGACACAGAGCTAGTAGAAAACGTACTTTACTCGTAAATAACAAATGAACGTAAACTCCACGCAGGGAGGACAATCCCGCTCACCAGTCGATAACACCAAACATACAGTGGGGGGAAAAAAGTATTTAGTCAGCCACCAATTGTGCAAGTTCTCCCACTTAAAAAGATGAGAGAGGCCTGTAATTTTCATCATAGGTACACGTCAACTGTGACAGACAAAATGAGGAGAAAAAATCCAGAAAATCACATTGTAGGATTTTTAATGAATTTATTTGCAAATTATGGTGGAAAATAAGTATTTGGTCAATAACAAAAGTTTCTCAATACTTTGTTATATACCCTTTGTTGGCAATGACACAGGTCAAAAGTTTTCTGTAAGTCTTCACAAGGTTTTCATACACTGTTGCTGGTATTTTGGCCCATTCCTCCATGCAGATCTCCTCTAGAGCAGTGATGTTTTGGGGCTGTCGCTAGGCAACACAGACTTTCAACTCCCTCCAAAGATTTTCTATGGGGTTGAGATCTGGCTAGACTACTCCAGGACCTTGAAATGCTTCTTACGAAGTCACTCCTTCGTTGCCCGGGCGTTGTTTGGGATCATTGTCATGCTGAAAGACCCAGCCACGTTTCATCTTCAATGCCCTTGCTGATGGAAGGAGGTTTTCACTCGAAATCTCACGATACATGGCCCCATTCATTCTTTCCTTTACATGGATCAGTCGTCCTGGTCCCTTTGCAGAAAAACAGCCCCAAAGCATGATGTTTCCACCCCCATGCTCCACAGTAGGTATGGTGTTCTTTGGATGCAACTCAGCATTCTTTGTCCTCCAAACACGACGAGTTGAGTTTTTACCAAAAGGTTCTATTTTGGTTTCATCTGACCATATGACATTCTCCCAATCCTCTTCTGGATCATCCAAATGCACTCTAGCAAACTTCAGACGGGTCTGGACATGTACTGGCTTAAGCAGGGGGACACGTCTTGCACTGCAGGATTTGAGTCCCTGGCGGCGTAGTGTGTTACTGATGGTAGGCTTTGTTACTTTGGTCCCAGCTCTCTGCAGGTCATTCACTAGGTCCCCCCGTGTGGTTCTGGGATTTTTGCTCACCGTTCTTGTGATCATTTTGACCCCACGGGGTGAGATCTTGCGTGGAGCCCCAGATCAAGGGAGATTATCAGTGGTCTTGTATGTCTTCCATTTCCTAATAATTGCTCCCACAGTTGATTTCTTCAAACCAAGCTGCTTACCTATTGCAGATTCAGTCTTTCCAGCCTGGTGCAGGTCTACAATTTTGTTTCTGGTGTCCTTTGACAGCTCTTTGGTCTTGGCCATAGTGGAGTTTGGAGTGTGACTGTTTGAGGTTGTGGACAGATGTCTTTTATACTGATAACAAGTTCAAACAGGTGCCATTAATACAGGTAACGAGTGGAGGACAGAGGAGCCTCTTAAAGAAGAAGTTACAGGTCTGTGAGAGCCAGAAATCTTGCTTGTTTGTAGGTGACCAAATACTTATTTTCCACCATAATTTGCAAATAAATTCATTCAAAATCCTACAATGTGATTTTCTGGATTTTTTCCCCTCAATTTGTCTGTCATAGTTGACGTGTACCTATGATGAAAATTACAGGCCTCTCTCATCTTTTTAAGTGGGAGATCTTGCACAATTGGTGGCTGACTAAATACTTTTTTCCCCCACTGTACATTAATTAGGACCTAAGGGGAAGGCATAGGCCCAACCATTTGGGAGCCAGGCCCACCCATCAGCCAATAAGAAAGATATTTTCCCCACTAAAGGGCTTTATTACAGATAGAAATACTCCTCAGTTTCATCAGCTGTCCGGGTGGCTGGTCTCAGATGATCCTGCAGGTGAAAAAGCCAGATGTGGAGGTCCTGGGCTTGCACGGTTACACGTGGTCTGCGGCTATGAAGCCAGTGGGACGTTCTGCCAAATCCTCTGTAGAGAAATGTACATTAAATTCTCTGGCAACAGCTCTTGTGAACATTCCTGCAGTCAGCATGCCAATTGCGCACTCCCGCAAAATGTAGACATCCGTGGCATTATGTTGTTGTGTGACAAAACTGCACATTTCAGAGTGGCCTTTTATTGTACCCAGCACAAGGTGCACCTGTGTAATTATCATGCTGTTTAATCAGCTTCTTGATATGCCACAACTGTCAGGTGGATTGATTATCTTGGCAAAGGAGAAATGCTCATTAACAGAAATGGAAACAAATTTGTTTACCAAATTTGAGAGAAATACGTTTTTTGTGCTTCTGGAAAATTTCTGGCATCTTTTATTTTAGCTCATGAAACATGGGACCAACACTTTACATGTCATTTTTTCAGTATAGTTTTAGAAGACAATTAACTAAATACGTAGTCATTTCATTTTAATTGTCACATGCTTGGTAAACAACAGGTGTAGACTAACAGTGAAATGTTGACCAACAATGGAGAACACAATACAACAATTATAATAATAGGAAAAAGATTGTAGCATGAGAAATTAATACACAATGAGCAATGGTAACTTGGCTATATATAGTGGGGAGAACAAGTATTTGATACACTGCCAATTTTGCAGGTTTTCCTACTTACAAAGCATGTAGAGGTCTGTAATTTTTATCATAGGTACACTTCAACTTTGAGAGACGGAATCTAAAACAAAAATCCAGAAAATCACATTGTATGATTTTAAAGTAATTAATTTGCATTTTATTGCATGACATAAGTATTTGATCACCTACCAACCAGTAAAAATTCCGGCTCTCACAGCCCTGTTAGTTTTTCTTTAAAAAGCCCTCCTGTTCTCCACTCATTACCTGTATTAACTGCACCTGTTTGAACTCGTTACCTGTATAAAAGACACCTGTCCACACACTCAATCAAACAGACTCCAACCTCTCCACAATGGCCAAGACCAGAGAGCTGTGTAAGGACATCAGGGATAAAATTGTAGACCTGCACAAGGCTGGGATGGGCTACAGGACAATAGGCAAGCAGCTTGGTGTGAAGGTAACAACTGTTGCCGCAATTATTAGAAAATGGAAGAAGTTCAAGATGACGGTCAATCACCCTCGGTCTGGGGCTCCATGCAAGATCTCACCTTGTGGGGCATCAATGATCATGAGGAAGGTGAGGGATCAGCCCAGAACTACACGGCAGGACCTGGTCAATGACCTGAAGAGAGCTGGGACCACAGTCTCAAAGAAAACCATTAGTAACACACTACGCCGTCATAGATTAAAATCCTGCAGCGCACGCAAGGTCCCCCTGCTCAATCCAGCGCATGTCCAGGCCCGTCTGAAGTTTGCCAATGACCATCTCGATGATCCAGAGGAGGAATGAGAAGGTCATGTGGTCTGATGAGACAAAAATAGAGCTTTTTGGTGTAAACCACTCGCCGTGTTTGGAGGAAGAAGAAGGATGAGTACAACCCCAAGAACACCATCCCAACCGTGAAGCATGGAGGTGGAAACATCATTCTTTGGGGATGCTTTTCTGCAAAGGGGACAGGACGACTGCACCGTATTGAGGGGAGGATGGATGGGGCCATGTATCGCGAGATCTTGGCCAACAACCTCCTTCCCTCAGTAAGAGCATTGAAGATGGGTCGTGGCTGGGTCTTCCAGCATGACAACGACCCGAAACACACAGCCAGGGCAACTAAGGAGTGGCTCCGTAAGAAGCATCTCAAGGTCCTGGAGTGGCCTAGCCAGTCTCCAGACCTGAACCCAATACAAAATCTTTGGAGGGAGCTGAAAGTCCGTATTGCCCAGCGACAGCCCCGAAACCTGAAGGATCTGGAGAAGGTCTGTATGGAGGAGTGGGCCAAAATCCCTGTTGCAGTGTGTGCAAACCTGGTCAAGACCTACAGGAAACGTATGATCTCTGTAATTGCAAACAAAGGTTTCTGTACCAAATATTAAGTTCTGCTTTTCTGATGTATCAAATACTTATGTCATGCAATAAAATGCAAATTCATTACTTAAAAATCATACAATGTGATTTTCTGGATTTTTGTTTTAGATTCCGTCTCTCACAGTTGAAGTGTACCTATAATAAAAATTGTAGACCTCTACATGTTTTGTAAGTAGGAAAACCTGCAAGATCGGCAGTGTATCAAATACTTGTTTTCCCCACTGTACATGGTGTGCCAATACCTAGTCAATGATAGCTTGGCTATATACATGGGGTGCCAATACCTAGTCAATGATAGCTCGGCTATATACAGTGCAATCTGAAAGTATTCAGACCCCTTGACTTTTTCCACATTTAATTACGTTACAGCCATATTATAAAATTGATTAAATAGTTTTTCCCCCTCAATCTACACACAATACCCCATAATGTCTAAGCAAAATACAGGTTTTTAGACGTTTTCCTAATTTATTAATTAAAAAACGGAAATATCAAATTTACATACGTTTTCAGACCCTTTACTCAGTACTTTCTTGAAGCACCTTTGGCAGCAATTACAACATTGAGTCTTCTTGGGTATGACGCTAAAAGCTTGGCACACCTGTATTTGGGGAGTTTCATCCATTCAAGCTCTATCAGGTTGGATGGGGAGCATTGCTGCACAGCTATTTTCTGGTCTCTCCAGAGATGTTAAATTGGGTTCAAGTCTGAGCTCTGGCTGGGCCAGGTGAACCTTCGCCCCAGTCTGAAGTCCTGAGTGCTCTGGAGCAGGTTTTCATCAAGGATCTCTCTGTACTTTGCTCTGTTCATTATTCCCTCAATCCTGACTAGTCTCCTAGTCCCTGCCTCTGAAAAACATCCGCACAGCATGATACTGCCACGACCATGCTTCACCGTAGGCATGGTGCCAGGTTTCCTCCAGACGTGACGCTTGGCATTCAGGCCAAAGAGTTCATTAGACCAGATAATCTTGTTTCTCATGGTCAGAGTCCTTTAGGTGCCTCTTGACAAACTCCAAGCGGGCTGAACTCTGGAGCTCTGTCAAAGTGATCATTGGGTTCTTGGTCACCTCCCTGACCAAGGCCCTTCTCCCCTGATTGCTCAGTTTGGCCGGGCGGACAGATCTAGGAAGAGTCTTGGTGGTTTCAAACTTTTCCATTTAAGAATAGAGGAGGTGAATATGTTCTTGGGGACCTTCAATGCTGTAGAAATTTTTTGGTACCCTTCCCAGATCTGTGCCTCAACACAATCCTGTCTCGGAGCTCTACGGACAATTCCTTCGACCTCATGGCTTGGTTTTTGCTCTGACATGCAATGTCAACTGTAGGATGTTATATAGACAGGTGTGTGCCTTTTCAAACCATGTCCAATCATTTGAATTTATCTCAGGTGGACTCCAATCAAGTTGTAGAAACATCTCAAGGAAGATCAATGGAAACAGGATGCACCTGAGCAAAATTTCGAGATTCATAGCAAAGGGTCTGGAATACTTATGTAAATAAGGTATCTGTTTTTTTATTTCTAATAAATTAGCAAAAATGTCTAAACCTGTTTTTACTTTGTAATTATGGGGTATTGTGTGTAGATTGATGAGGGATTACATGTTTTATTTTTTTTAAATCCATTTTACAGTAAGGCAGTAATGTATTTTTTGTTGAAAAAGTCAAGGGGGTCTGAATACTTTCAGAATGCACTGTATAGACACTAACTATTTCACTTTAAACACTTTGTTATATTTATGCACAAGAGAAGAAGAGGTTGCCCAGCACAAATTCATGTACAAACATGATTTTTCATTACATATTTGTAATTTAGCAGATGCTCTTATCCAGAGCGACTTTTAGGACCAATTGGGGTTAATTGCCTTGCTCAAGGCCACAATGACAGATTTTTGACCTAGTTGGCTCGGGATTCAAACCAGCGACCTTTCAGTTACTGGCCCAACACTCTTAACCGCTAGGCTACCTGTTAAATACATAGCACAATACGTGACATAAGTAGAATACAGAACACTTGAAACATTACAGGACATTTTTCATGATGGAAATTAAAAATTTTAAATGTTACATTTTTTGGGGGGGAAAACCATTTAAGAGCTGGAGTTATTATGCAGTCTGATAGCAGTGGGTAGAGTGGCGTTTCGCAAGCGGTTTGTACGGGCAGTTATACAGGACAGCTTGTGGCTGTTTCTCAGGACCCTGGTGGTGCAGTTACCTCTTCTTGGAGGGAGCAGGTCATTCAGTGGATGGTCAAGAGTGTGCATGTCCTTCACCAGGTGCACTGCAGCCTGTTCTCGCCTGCTCTGCAGTGACGGGAGCTGTGGTTGGACTGCTCCACCTCTGGAGATGATCCTCAAGGCCCTCCTCTGCACCCTGTCTAGTTGGGCCTGCTGCTTTTTACTGCATCCAACTAACAGCACTCCACCGTATTCCAGACAAGGCCTGGCCAGTGTAGTATAGACTGTGACCAGATCTTCAGTAGGACATTTCTGGCAAGATATGTCAAAAAGGCATTTTGAGGCCTTTCTCACTGACTGCTCCAGGTGTCACCACTGAGGTTAGGGTCTAGATGAAAACCAAGATACTTGGTTGTTGTTACCACTGGTACTTCCTGTCCTCCTAGGATTAGTGGTGCAGGTTGTGGATGGTCTTTATAAAAACATTTCTGAATTTCCACAGACTTTTTCTAATTCAGGCACATGTTGTTGGATGTGGCCCACTATTCCAGCTGTTGGGTCTCCAAGCCTATGGAAGTGTCCTCTTGGATGCTGGTTAATGGTATGGCTCGGGACAGCCCTACATCGTCTGCATACCCAGTGTCCAGAGTGTCACTGAAGACAACTTTTCGGGTGGACATGTGAAGGAGAAACAGATATGGTGAAACCACGCCACCTTGCTTTGGGAGGTAGTCATACTGATTCGTGTACTTAGATAAAACTGTCCCCTGCCAGTAGGAGGTGTTAACAATGTGTTTGATGACAGGGGCTAGATCTTCTGCATGCTTTACGTGGGCTGAGTCTAGTCAGAGCTTGCTTTAACTGGCCAATGCTGCACAGCTCAACCTGCCTTGTAGACATGGGCAGGGGGAAGATGGTAAGAGGTGTGGTGCTTGTCCATGCCTCAGCAAAGAAGCCATTCAAAACATCAGCCACGTTGTCGTCTTCAATTCCTTTGACCTGTATTCTCCCCTCCTGATGTTTTCTTTGGTCCCAGTCCTTTGTTAATGAAGTCCCACCATTCCTTAGGGTTTTTCTTCTTTAGGTCCTGGATTTCAGTTTTGTAGTAGCTTGTCTTTGCTTCCTTGATAAGCATTTGCACTGTGTTTCTGTATTTTCACCATGTCATTGTTTCTCCCCATCTGTTGAAAATATTCTGTATTTTCCTGATGGCAGCCTTTATTCTTTCAGTCATCCAGGGCTGGTCCAGTGTTGTTGTTTTCTTATTTCTTATTGGCATGCATACATCAAGTGCAGTTTGAATGCAGGAGTTGAACGTCTCCACCTTTGCATTGATGCTCTCCACCTCATATATGGCAGAACAGTCAGTACTGGCCATACATCGTGCAAAGGTCTCCTTTCTGTTCTGGGTTACCAGATGTCATTTTTTCCGCTGCACCTCTCTTCTCCCTCCTGATGTTGTGTTTGGAGAGAACAGCAGACATTTGTGATCACTGGATCCGAGAGGGGCAAGGACAGTGGTTTGTGTTGATCAGATCTAGGATGGAGTCCCCTCTGTGGTCTTGTCTTTGGCCACTTGTTTCATGTCTGGATGGGAGTTTGTCAGCATCTTGATGGGCATGTGATTAAAGTCTCCACACAGGATGAGACCCATTTGGGGAGAGGACATCCTGATCACATGGACAGTGATTATGAGATAATCCACAGTGTTCTGCTGCAGTGTTTTGTCATGTGCCCATGGTGGATGTTAGAGCACTCCACTACCAGAGATGAAACTGAGCTGGGGTGTTGTTTAGGATGGAGCTGAAGACACTCAAACTCTTCTTTCTCTAGGTCAGTTATTCTTCTCTTTGCCTGCATACTGTGATTCACATACATAGCCACACCCCCTCCTCGCATCCCCTCTCTGGACCTGTCATTTCTAAACAGCTGATAGTCTTTGTCTTCAGAACAGCCTCAATTTGTCAGGGCATGGACTCTACAAGGTGTCGAAAGCGTTCCACTGGGATGCTGGCCCATGTTGACTGCAATGCTTCCCACTGTTGTGTCAAGTTGTCTGGCAGTGGATTTCTACTCAGAATAGCTCGTTCCATCTCCTACAACAGATGCACAATTGGATTGAGATCTGGTGCCTCGGAAGGCCACTGCAGTAACCCGAATTCACATTCATGTTCGTGGAACCATTCCTGGACAAGCCTTGTGGCATGGGGCATAATCCTGCTGAAAAAATATATTTGCAGATGGATAACTTCTGCCATGAAGGGATGCACCTGATTGACAATGATTTTTAGATATCCTGTGGCATTCAAACGTTTCTCCACTTTTATTCAGGGGCCCAATGTCTGCCATGAAATCCCACCCCACACCACCACCATCCTGCAATGCTGACACACGGCATGGATGCATGTACTTGTGGTTCCTCAATATCCTAGACCTCTCATTATCTTTACAGTAGGAGCTATCTAAGCACTGCAAAACTGACAAGGTGCACACTGATCAGTAAAGAGATGCTAAAATTCTACAACTTTCCCGTTCCTCTGCACAGTTCTCTCACAGTGAGAAACAATAGGATTACAATAGTGTATCCAATCCACTACCACTTCTTATGTATACGTTGGTGTCTTTTTAAATTGCCAGACATGTAGAATCTCATCTTACAGTCAGAGCAGGAGTATGGCTTCTCTCCTGTGTATATGTTCATGTGATTTTAAGGTGCCCAGTTGAGAGAAATTCTTCCCACAGTCAGAGCAGGAGTAAGGCTTCTCTCCTGTGTGTATACGTTCATGTAATTTTAAGCCGTCCTGTCGAGAGAAATTCTTCCCACAGTCAGAGCAGGAGTAAGGCTTCTCTCCTGTGTGTATACGTTCATGTAATTTTAAGGGGCCCAGTTGAGAGAAACTCTTCCCACAGTCAGAGCAGGAGTAAGGCTTCTCTCCTGTGTGTATACGTTCATGTAATTTTAAGCCGTCCTGTCGAGAGAAATTCTTCCCACAGTCGGAGCAGGAGTAAGGCTTCTCTCCTGTGTGTATACGTTCATGTTTTTTTAAGGTGCCAAGAATAGAGAAACTTGCCCCACAGTCAGAGCAGGAGTAAGGCTTCTCTCCTGTGTGTATACGTTCATGTCTTTTTAAGTTGCCAAGAATAGAGAAATTCTTCCCACAGTCAGAGCAGGAGTAAGGCTTCTCTCCTGTGTGTATACGTTCATGTTGTTTTAAGCTGCCCAGTTGAGAGAAACTTGCCCCACATTCAGAACAGGAGTAAGGCTTCTCTCCTGTGTGTATACGTTCATGTTTTTTTAAGTGGCCTAGTTGAGAGAAACTCTTTCCACAGTCAGTACAGGAATACAGATTCTCTCCTGTGTGTATTTTTAGGTGTATTTTTAACTTTGATAGAATTGAGAAACTCTCCTCACAATGTGGGCAGTGGTGAGACCTCTTAGCTCTGTGATCTTCCTGCTGTTGCTCGCTGGATGTAGAGAATGTCTCAACATGGTCTCCTGTGTGAACAACATCAGAAGAACCAGTCAGTTGGTGTGATATACATGTCAATCAAATGTATTTTATGAAGCCCTTCTTACATCAGAAGTTGTCACAAAGTGCTTTATAGAAACCCAGCCAAAAACCCCAAAGAGCAAGCCTTGCAGATGTAGAAGCCATATCATCATCCACTCACTATCACAAGGGTTAGTAACTACACAGACTCATTTAATAGAACTTTAAAACATTGGCAGTTTGTCTACTTCCCTTCTTTAGTCTACTCTCTGATCACTCTAGATAGCCCAGTGAATAAAACAAATGCTGGCAATACTGGTGTCAAACCATGTACAGTGAGGGAAAAAAGTATTTGATCCCCTGCTGATTTTGTACGTTTGTCCACTGACAAAGACATGATCAGTCTATAATTTTAATGGTAGGTTTATTTGAACAATGAGACACAGAATAACAACAAAGAAATCCAGAAAAACGCAAGTCAAGAATGTTATAAATGTATTTGCATTTTAATGAGGGAAATAAGTATTTAATGGGCCTCAGGATCTTGTCATGGCATCTCTGTGCATTCAAACTGCCATCGATAAAATGCAATTGTATTAGTTGTCTGTAGCTTACGCCATGCCATACAGTGGGGGAAAAAAGTATTTAGTCAGCCACCAATTGTGCAAGTTCTCCCACTTAAAAAGATGAGAGGCCTGTAATTTTCATCATAGGTACACGTCAACTATGACAGACAAATTTAGATTTTTTTTCCAGAAAATCACATTTTTTGATTTTTTATGAATTTATTTGCCAATTATGGTGGAAAATAAGTATTTGGTCACCTACAAACAAGCAAGATTTCTGGCTCTCACAGACCTGTAACTTCTTCTTTAAGCAGCTCCTCTGTCCTCCACTCGTTACCTATATTAATGGCACCTGTTTGAACTTGTTATCAGTATAAAAGACACCTGTCCACAACCTCAAACAGTCACACTCCAAACTCCACTATGGCCAAGACCAAAGAGCTGTCAAAGGACGCTAGAAACAAAATTGTAGACCTGCACCAGGCTGGGAAGACTGAATCTGCAATAGGTAAGCAGCTTGGTTTGAAGAAGTCAACTGTGGGAGCAATTATTAGGAAATGGAAGACATACAAGACCACTGATAATCTCCCTCGATCTGGGGCTCCACGCAAGATCTCACCCCGTGGGGTCAAAATGATCACAAGAACAGTGAGCAAAAATCCCAGAACCACACGGGGGGGACCTAGTGAATGACCTGCAGAGAGCTGGGACCAAAGTAACAAAGCCTACCATCAGTAACAGACTACGCCGCCAGGGACTCAAATCCTGCAGTGCCAGACGTGTCCCCCTGCTTAAGCCAGTACATGTTCAGGCCCGTCTGAAGTTTGCTAGAGTGCATTTGGATGATCCAGAAGAGGATTGGGAGAATGTCATATGGTCAGATGAAACCAAAATAGAACTTTTTTGGTAAAAACTCAACTCGTCGTGTTTGGAGGACAAAGAATGCTGAGTTGCTTCCAAAGAACACCATACCTACTGTGAAGCATGGGGGTGGAAACATCATGCTTTCGGGCAGTTTTTCTGCAAAGGGACCAGGACGACTGATCCGTGTAAAGGAAAGAATGAATGGGGCCATGTATCGTGAGATTTTGAGTTAAAACCTCCTTCCATCAGCAAGGGCATTGAAGATGAAACGTGGCTGGGTCTTTCAGCATGACAATGATCCCAAACACACTGCCCGGGCAACGAAGGAGTGGCTTCGTAAGAAGCATATCAAGGTCCTGGAGTAGCCTAGCCAGTCTCCAGATCTCAACCCCATAGAAAATATTTGGAGGGGAGTTGAAAGTCTGTGTTGCCCAGCGACAGCCCCAAAACATCACTGCTCTAGAGGAGATCTGCATGGAGGAATGGGCCAAAATACCAGCAACAGTGTGTGAAAACCTTGTGAAGAATTACAGAAAATGTTTGACCTGTGTCATTGCCAACAAAGGGTATATAACAAAGTATTGAGAAACATTTGTTATTGACCAAATACTTTTTCCCCCACTGTACCATAACCCCGATACCACCATGGGGTACTCTGTTCACAACACTGACATCAGCAAACCGCACGCCCACACAACGCCATTACACGGTGGTCAGCAGTTGTGAGGCTGGTTGGGCAAAATTCTCTAAAACAACATTGGAGGCAGCTAATGGTAGAGAAATTAACCTAACGTTCTCTGGCAACAGCTCTGGTGGACATTCCTGCAATCAGCATGCCAATTGCATGCTCCCTCAAAACTTGAGACATCTGTGGCATTGTGTTGTGTGAAAAAACTGCACATTTTAGAGTGGCATTTTTGTATTTGTTAGGGATCCCCATTAGATGCTGCCAAGAACCTATTCAGCTACTCTTGTCCCCAGCACAAGGTGCACCTGTGTAATGATGATCATGCTATTTAATCAGCTTCTTGATATACCACACCTGTCAGGTGGATGGATTATCTTGGCAAAGGAGAAATGCTCACTAACAGGGATGTAAACAAATGTGTGCACAACATTTTAGAAATAAGTTTGTGTCTGGAACATTTCTGGGATCTTTTATTTCACCTCATGAAACATGGGACCAACACTTTACATGTTGCGTTTATATGTTTGTTCAGTGTATACAGTATTTCTAAAAAATCATACAAACTATCAATAACTATATTAAAATTGAACTAAATCAGCCTGCTTTTCTGTTCTAATCAGGTCCCTACACAGGCTCAGAAGGATCCTGTGAGGGCGGAACATTTTCTGGCTGCAGTAGACCTTGCAGGGCTTCTGCCGTGAAGTCTTGGAGGCCCAAAAACTTCTCAGCTACAGATATAATGATGTCCAGCTTCTTGGACTTATTGTGCAGTAAAATTAATAACTGTGGCTATAAACACTAAAAAATCCACCTTCAAAATAAGTGTATCCAGATCACTTGATTGACGTACAACCTTTGCAACTGGTTGCAGTGCATCCACCGCCATATCTTCTTCAGAACTGTGGCCTCTTGCTACTATAACTCTTCACCGCCTCCACATAGGAGATTTGCTGTACAGCCCTGATCCTTGACACCTCAACCTCTTTCACCCTAACAGGGCACTCTGGGAATTCAGGAATATGACCCCCACCACAGTTACAACATTTTACATTCACATGCTCTTCAATAACATATTCCTTTTGTCTGCAAACACTTGACATGTGGCCAAACTTTTTACATTTCTTGCATTGCATCAGGTTTTACACAAACTCTCTTATGGGGTATATTATATATCCCAGCTTTACATAGGGTGGTAGATACTCTTCATCAAACATCAATAATAAAGATGAACGCTGCTCCTTTTTCACATTCTCCATCCTTCTTCTTCGGAATTTGGTTGGTGGAGCGCATTCAACTTTTAGGTGCATACACCGCCACCTACTGTACTGGTGTGTGAGGCCATTCAGAGCCTATATACATTAAATTCATTGATACGGTGATTAATACAAAATTGCAGTATTAGCCTGCTCTAAAAAATTTGAGGGTAAATGTTCTTGGTTCGTGCAGATGACTGACCTCCTCAGACCAATTGGCAGTACGCCCAGAACATTGTTCTGGGATCCAAAAGGATATCTCAGTTTCAAGGTCTCAGCTTGGAGAGAAGAAGCCTTGTGAGGTATTGGTCGGTCACATGCAGGAACCAAATGTTAACGATTAATTAATTATTAATAAAGCTAAAATCATGCAAATATAACTTGTCTGTGTAAGCAGTACATAGGACAACTAACGGGACTGCCCCGGCAGAGCTCCCGACCGACGTGTACTATGGTGCTTTTACGTTTGTTGGAACCTCTCCAACAAGGGACTCATTTGACTTTGAGTCCCTTAGTGTCGATTTTCCACGACAAAAACCCACCACCCCATTCCACTATTTAACACCATCTAGTCCTACGCCAGACCACTACCACTCAACACCCCCTGCAGCTGTTCTGCAGTAAATCCTCGCAATCCCAAGTACTTCTCTGCCGCTGCCACCACAGCCTCTATTTTCTGGGACTTTTTGATCCATTTCTGCAGTACAATTGAAAACCATTGCTATAAATGCTAAAAAGCCCACCTTACTGAAGCACATATTTTTCCCATCACTCTCTCTTGGTCTCTGCCTACTCACAGGAATCCTCACCATGTACCCATCTTCCTCTACCACTCTCTTCACTGCTTCTGCTACAACACTTTCCGTACTACTGTAACCCTGGCAACCTCAATCTAATAATAATAATATGCCATTTAGCAGACGCTTTTATCCAAAGCGACTTACAGATCTCCAGCCCGTTAGCACCCCCACAACTAACACACAGAACTTTCTCCACCGATACCACACATTTCTCATCTCATGCCCTCCTGCACACTTGTCACATCTAGGCATCTCACGCCTACACACTGCTGCAACAGGCCCATAAACTTCACCCCTAAAACACTGTAGTATTTACGGAACAAAATCGCTCACGGGATAACTGACACTTCCTACCTTGATCTTATCTGGCAGAGACTATGCATCAAAATCCAGCATGACAGATAATGTATTCTCTGTTTCCCCACGCTCTACACCGGATCTACGTCTCACCAAACGGAGGGTGTCACAGACACCTGGAATCTTCCATTTCAACTGCTCATCCTCAACACTTAAACCTAACCCCGTTATCACTCCTAAACATAAACAGCGCCGGAGAAGATGGCTGCCGTTTTACAGCCCTCTAACCAATTGTACTATTATGTGTGTTTTTCCGCGTTATTTGTAATTTATTTTGTACATAATGTTTATGCCATCGTCTCTTATAACCAAAAAGAGCTTCTGGATATCAGGACAGCGATTACTCACCTCGCATTGGACGAAGACTTTTTCTTCAACGAGTCGGACGCGAAGGATATTCTACAGACACCCGGCAAGGCCCAGATCCCCGTCATTCGCCTGAGGAAGAGACGGAGATATCGTGGACGTAGGGTCGGGGTGCCTTGTAAGGATCCGACGGCGAGCGAGTAAACTGCCTCTCCCATCAATACTATTAGCCAACGTTCAATCTTTTGAGAATAAAATTGACGATTTAAGATTACGGTTATCCTACCAACGGGACATTAAAAACTGTAATATCTTATGTTTCACGGAGTCGTGGCTGAACGACAACAATGATACCATTCAGCTAGCAGGCTACACGCTACATCGGCAGGACAGAACGGCTGGCTCCGGTAAGACAAAGGGTGGCGGTCTCTGTATATTTGTAAACAACAGCTGGTGTACAAAATCAAATACTAAGGAAGTCTCGAGGTTTTGCTCGCCTGAGGTAGAGTATCTTATGATAAGCTGTAGACCACACTATTTACCAAGAGAGTTTTCAGCTATATTTTTCATAGCTGTCTATTTACCACCACAAACCAATGCTGGCATTAAGATTGCACTGAATGAGTTGTACAAGGCCATTAATCAACAGGAAAACGCTCATCCAGATGCAGCGCTCCTAGTGGCCGGGGACTTTAATGCAGGGAAACTTAAATCCGTTCTACCTAATTTCTACCAGCATGTCAAATGTGCAACCAGAGGGAAAAAAACTCTAGACCACCTTTACTCCACACACAGAGACGCATACAAAGCTCTCCCTCGCCCTCCATTTGGCAAATCTGACCATAACTCTATCCTCCTGATTCCTGCTTATAAGCAAAAACTGAAGCAGGAAGCACCAGTGATTCGGTTAATAAAAAAGTGGTCAGATGACGCAGATGCCAAGCTACAGGACTGTTTTGCTAGCACAGACTGGAACATGTTCCGGGATTCTTCAGACAGCATTGAGGAGTACACCACATCAGTCACTGGCTTCATCAATAAGTGCATCGATGATGTCGTCCCCACAGTGACCGTACGTACATACCCCAACCAGAAGCCATGGATTACAGGCAACATCCGCACTGAGCTAAAGGGTAGAGCTGCCGCTTTCAAGGAACGGGACTCTAACCCGGAAGCTTATAAGAAATCCCGCTATGACCTCCGACGAACCATCAAACAGGCAAAGAGTCAATACAGGTCTAAGATTGAATCATACTACACTGGCTCTGACGCTCGTCGGATGTGGCAGGGCTTGAAAACTATTACAGACTACAAAGGGAAGCACAGCCGCGAGCTGCCCAGTGACACAAGCCTACCAGACGAGCTAAACCACTTCTATGCTCGCTCGAGGCAAGCAACACTGAAGCATGCATGAGAGCACCAGCTGTTCCGGACGACTATGTGATCACGCTCTCCGTAGCCGATGTGAGTAAGACTTTTAAGCAAGTCAACATTCACAAGGCCGCTGGGCCAGACGGATTACCAGGGCGTGTACTCCGAGCATGTGCTGACCAACTGGCAAGTGTCTTCACTGACATTTTCAACATGTCCCTGACCGAGTCTGTAATACCAACATGTTTCAAGCAGACCACCATAGTCCCCGTGCCCAAGAACTCTAAGATAACCTGCCTAAATGACTACCGACCCGTGGCACTGACGTCTGTAGCCATGAAGTGCTTTGAAAGACTGGTCATGGCTCACATCAACAGCATAATCCCAGAAACCCTAGACCCACTCCAATTTGCATACCGCCCCAACAGATCCACAGATGATGCAATCTCTATCGCACTCCACACTGCCCTTTCCCACCTGGACAAGAGGAACACCTACGTGAGAATGCTATTCATTGACTACAGCTCAGCATTCAACACCATAGTGCCCTCTAAGCTCATCACTAAGCTAAGGATCCTGGGACTAAACACCTCCCTCTGCAACTGGATCCTGGACTTCCTGACGGGCCGCCCCCAGGTGGTAAGGGTAGGTAACAACACATCTGCCACACTGATCCTCAACACGGGGGCCCCTCAGGGGTGCGTGCTCAGTCCCCCTCCTGTACTCTCTGTTCACCCATGACTGCATGGCCAGGCACGACTCCAACACCATCATTAAGTTTGCCGACGACACAACAGTGGTAGGCCTGATCACCGACAACGATGAGACAGCCTATAGGGAGGAGGTCAGAGATCTGGCCGTGTGGTGCCAGGACAACAACCTCTCCCTCAACGTGACCAAGACAAAGGAGATGATTGTGGACTACAGGAAAAAAAGAGGACTGAGCACGCCCCCATTCTCATCGACGGGGCTGTAGTGGAACAGGTTGAGAGCTTCAAGTTCCTTGGTGTCCACATCACCAACGAACTATCATGGTCCAAGCACACCAAGACAGTCGTGAAGAGGGCACGACAAAGCCTATTCCCCCTCAGGAGACTAAAAAGATTTGGCATGGGTCCTCAGATCCTCAAAAAATTCTACAGCTGCACCATCGAGAGCATCCTGACTGGTTGCATCACCGCCTGGTATGGCAACTGCTTGGCCTCTGACCGCAAGGCACTACAGAGGGTAGTGCGTGACGGCCCAGTACATCACTGGGGCAAAGCTCCCTGCCATCCAAGACCTCTATACCAGGCGGTGTCAGAGGAAGGCCCTCAAAATTGTCAAAGACTCCAGCCACCCTAGTCATAGACTGTTCTCTCTGCTACCGCACGGCAAGCGGTACCGGAGTGCCAAGTCTAGGTCCAAAAGACTTCTCAACAGCTTCTACCCACAAGCCATAAGACTCCTGAACAGCTAATCATGGCTACCCGGACTATTTGCACTGCCCCCCACCCCATCCTTTTACGCTGCTGCTACTCTGTTAAGTATTTATGCATAGTCACTTTAACTCTACCCACATGTACATATTACCTCAACTACCTCAACTAGTCGGTGCCCCCGCACATTGACTCTGCACCGTTACCCCCCTGTATATATAGCCTCCCTACTGTCACTTTATTTTACTTCTGCTCTTTGTTTTTCTCAACACTTTTTTTTTTTTTTTTTTTTTTTTTGTTTTATTCTTACTTTTTTTGTTTAAAATAAACGCACTGTTGGTTAAGGGCTGTAAGTAAGCATTTCACTGTAATGTCTGCACTTGTTGTATTCGGCGCATGTGACCAATAAAATTTGATTTGATTTGATTTGATTTCTAGGGGTGTAACGATCCATCTACTACATCGATGTATCGATTTATATTCCTATGATCCAACTACATCGATCTGTGCTCGGCGAGTTGGCCTTTTGGACAACATATATCGATCTAACATCGTTTTAAAATGTAATAAATTGATTGTATCGATACTAGGAAATAGCCCATTGTATTTAAGCACGTCAGACTTTTTATGCAGGGGTGCACATAACTGGTACGCAGGTACGCAAGCGCGACAAAAATCAGGAATGTGTAATGCCACTTGTGTTACTATGCGCCTTTGCGTACTTGACCGATCTTCTCATCTAACCTTACACATGACATGTTGCTTGTCAACTACTGTCAGGGATGTCCAAAAAGCAACAGACATTAAGCAGCTTCTTTGGAGTTTCGCCACCTACAAAGAAACGCCAACTGGAGCCAGAGCCGAAGAAAATACTTTTTTTGGAAAAGTGGCTCCAAGATGTGCAGTGGCTTGAAGCTAACGATGAGCGCACTGAAATGTGGTGCAAGATTTGCCACTCAAATCCACATCTAGCAGACAAAACAGGTGCATTTTATAAAGGCTCAAAGAATTTCAACCATCCTTTATTTGACAAACATGAAAAGAGCAAGGAGCACACGAATGTAGCGCAAGCCATTGCTAAACAAGCTAGCCAAGAATAAATGTCCAGTCGCCCACTTGCCAGATGGCGAGACAAGCTGAATGAAGAACAGCGGCAAGCTCTGTTTAATATTTTTCTCCTCGCCTTCCATAAAGCTAAACACGCACGTCCCATGTCTTCCTATTCTGAGGATGTTCCTTTACTGAAGCGGCTAGGAGTAAATGTCGGAGGTGCATATCATTCACGTGAAGAGGGCACACGGATCATGCAGAGCATCGCTCACACCATCAGCGGGGAGTTACGAGCCAAGTTGCAGTCTGCTGAATTTTGGGGGCTGCTTTTTGATGGATCTGAGGACATCACAAAAACTGAGCAGGAAATCGTTTACAGTGTGTCTGTGTCCAGCAACGGAGAGTTTACTTCGGACTTTATTGGACTGATTGAATTGGGTGCTGACCGAACCGCACAGGCCATAACAGACGGACTTGTGAGACTTTTCCAGGACACAGGCTTGGATGACTGGACAACAAAGTTGGTCGCTGTGTGCACAGACGGGGCTGCTGTCAACGTAGGTATCTACAACGGCGTTGTGCCAAAACTCCGGCAACTTGCTGCGGTTGGAGACTCCCTTGTGCACATTCTGTGCACCGCACACACACTGGAGAATTGCGCTAAATCAGCTGATCGCAAAGTTCCTTACTGTGAGACATTTCATCGCTCTGTGGTCAAGCTGCTGCAGTTTTATTTACAAAAAGGTGGAGCAAAAAAAACTGCTGCACTGAATAAGCTATGTGAAGAAAATGGGATCTCTTTTGTGAAACTGGGTAAGTTTCATAATATCAGATGGTCTGCATGGAGGCATGAAACACTGTTAAAAATATCAAGACTATTGCCAGCCATTAAAATGCAACTGGTTACGAGTGATAACAGTGACTTGCAGCATATCTGCACAGAGCGTTTTCAGTGCTTTCTGTCAAACATGCTTGACATTTGCAACATTTTGAACACCACATCCATTAGGTTTCAGAAGGAAAAGCTGACCATTGGAGAATGTAAGGATGAACTCATGGTGGCCATTGGACAGTTCACACTTCTGCTTGATGGTGAAAGCCATAGGGCACACACTGTTTCCAATGCTGATGCTGACAGAGACAATACTCAGGGGGTTAATTGAAGAGTTTGAAATCAGATATGACTCCCTCAAGTCATGTGATCATTTCTTAGTATTTGATCCTTCAACATGGCCTCAGGAAATGCAAGACCTGGAAACACAACAGTTTGCAGCATTCTCAAGAAATATGAGGCCACCTTGCAACTTGACAAAGATACCACTGTGACAGAATGGATGCGCTTAAAGCAGGCAGGAAAACGCCTGGGAGCCTCTTCTGTGTATGACTTGGTCCAAATAGTAAATACAAGTAACCCAGATGCTTACTCCAACATCAACAAGGTGGTTAAGCTGTCTCTTACACTGCCTTTAAGCAGTGCAGCTTGTGAGAGGGGATTCTCACATCTCAACATAATAAAAACCAAGTACAGATCTCGTCTGTCACATGCTCGTCTCTCAGCACTGATGCACATTCACCTGTCAAAGCAGACCACAGAGACATTTGACCCAAAGCCTGCTGTTGACCTGTGGATGGAGACAGCTAATCGGAGGCTCAACCAAGGACAGAGAGGTCCATCTGCAGCATCTTCATCATCTACCATGCAGGAAGCTGAAGCAGAGGACAGTGGTGGTGGCACTGAGGAGGACAGTGGTGGCGGCACTGAGGAGGACAGTGGTGGCGGCACTGAGGAGGACAGTGAGGAAGACTGCACTTATTAAGACCACGCTACATATGTGGTGAGTACCAAACACCATCTGCTGGTACTCACCTGAGTAACTCACTGAAAAAGTTATGTGCACCCCTGTTTATATGGATGTTTTTTCTTAGCACTTTTAATGATAAAGGCTTTAAACATTACTCGATTCAGTCTGCCTATCCGTGACGTCATCGGGCCAGCAGCAGCGCAAAGGCGCCAAGACAACAAAACATAGCATGGCGGACGACAGAGGAGAAGCCGACGAGCGAGAAATTATCAAGCCACCATTGCGGTCCTTACAAGTATCCAGGTATTTATTTCAGTCACACTGGTTGAATTTTTGGCTAAAAGGTTACTGAATCGATTTCAAGTCACTGAATCGTTTCGGAGCGTATCGTTCTAAATGAACCAATATCGTCCTTGAATCGTATCGACAACCACGAATCGTGATACAAATCGAATCGTTAAAACGAATCGTTACACCCCTACTCCTTTCAATGCCACCCTGTTCCGGAGAGCAATTCAAGTCACAATTCCTGTCTCTAATCACGTAATCCGCAGCGCCCGCTCCCTCTGAGCAGAGGAGAAACAATAAATCATCACGAGTCCACTCAGTTACCTTCACCAACTCAACAGTCCCCAACCTCTTCTCCACCTAACCTGACACCACATATGTATCCATTCTCTCTACAAATCTCACTCCCACTGGGCCAGAATCATCCTTATCATCCTTGGAATGAGGCCCGAACTCAGAGTTCCTCACCGCAGGTAATTCATCCTCACTCTCGCCAGGTTCCATCTCTGAGCTACTGGAGGACGTATCCCTCTTTATACACTAGACGATAACCTCCCTCACCACACTGCTTCCCTCTACACTCAGCTCCTTCTCAGCGGTCATCACTGCACCTGCCACCACAGTTAATTAGTTTTAAATTGACACAATACCTGTTATCAAAGGTTACAGCTAGAGATGACGTGCAGGAGCTTGCAGTGTTGTTGTTTTGCATGATGTCTACTTTGATGATAATTAGAGTTTTATAATCTGAGAGGAAATAGAGCCGAATATTGCTAAAAGTCACGCCAGGGTAAGCCTACACGAAACACAGCCATTATTCTAAGTGTTTCTAAAATGAATAAAAAGGAAAAATGATTGGAACCATTTCCCTGATTGACCGCTACGTTTTATGACACCATTTTTGCAAAAATAATAATAATACAAATAAAAAAATGTATTCAGACTTTACTCAGTACTTTGTTGAAGCTCCTTTGGCAGTGATTACAGCCTCAAGTCTTCTTGGGTATAACGCTACAAGCTTGGCATACCTGTATTTGGGGAGTTTCTCTGCAGATCCTCTCAAGCTTGTCAGGTAAGATGGGTAGTGTCGCCGCACAGCTATTTTCAGTTCTCTCTGTACTTTGCTCCGTTCATCTTTCCCTCGATCCTGACTAGTCTCCCAGTCCCTGCCACTGAAAAACATCCCCACAGCATGATGCTGCCACCACCATGCTTCACCGTTGGGATGGTGCCTGGATTCCTCCAGACGTGACGCTTGGCATTCAGGCCAAAGAGTTCAATTTTGGTTTCATCAGACCAGAGAATCTTGTTTCTCATGGTCTGAGAGTCCTTTAGGTGTCTTTTGGCAAACTCCCAGCGGGCCTTTTCATGAGGAGTGGCTTCCGTCTAGCCACTCTACCATAAAGGCCTGATTGGTGGAGTGCTGCAGAGATGGTTGTCCTTCTGGAAGGTTCTCCTATCGCCACAGAACTCTGGAGCTCTGTCAGAGTGACCACCGGCTTCTCCATTTAAGAATGATGGAGGCCTTTCGATCATGTCCTTGGACTAAAATGATTGACACTCAGGTGAAAGCCTAACATCATATGCAAAGGGCCTTTGGGTAACGTAGCTCATATTCAATGATATCTATTTTTCTCACGTAGGCTGTTCATTTCTGAGCTTTGATACTTTTTCTGGTTTATAAACGTATCATGGTATACTACGTTAACGCTATACGTATGGGCCATATTGTTACTTGGTAGCTACTAGCAACAGACCCTGTGTTGTGGATCATCTACCACTATTTAGGATGGTCCATACTGTAACGTTAACGTTAGTCTCAGGCTTCACTAACTAGCGTTACTGTTTTAGGTGGAGCTATTCTTTGCTACTTTTCAAACAAATACTACGTGATATTTCACATATCATCTTGCTAGAGAGGCCTTTTGTTGTGATATTTAGGCTACTATATAGGCTACTAGCAAAAGACCCTGTGTTGTTAGGATAGATTTATGTTTGTTTCTTCCAACAGATCTTTACACATTTTCCTCACTACAATATATTCCTGTGGTCCTTGTGGTTACTAAACAGATTTTAGATATGCCTTTATGCTATAGCTTATTCCATGTTTACATCTTTGGTTAAATGACTTTGTAACTGCCTCTGTCGCCAGTTTATTTCATGTATTAGCACTTTAGTTTATTTCATGTATTTGCACTTTTTATTATTTAATTTCTTCTGAATTGTACGTTTACAGCAAGACGGAACTAATTATTGGTTCCGCCCGAGTGTTGTCACCCGAGCGCCTTTTAGCGACGGACCGAGGAAACTTTACCACAAAAAGCGAATTATTTTTCCACTGTTATCGTGTTTAAGTGCATACTTACAAAGAAAGTATACAGAAGAAGATAAAGGACATTTAAAAGGATGTTTAGCACCTCTGTGTGATAAGCAGCAATGAGGTTTGTTGACTATTTATTTTGCTATGAGGGTGTTTGTGTTTACGTGCGTCATTTTTTGGTGTAAAATACACATAAAGTGTCTAGCTGTATGAGCTTGATTATAACGCCAGATGTGTGAGACATGCATATGGCATTATTTTGTTAATGTATTTTTTCTTTCTTTAAACCAGTTCTCACGGGTTGACCAGCATTAAAGCCCTGTATTCAAATCAAGACCTCTTGCCTCATGCCTGTCACTGGAGGAGCTACAGTGAGAACTCATCTGCTCTGCATGAGTAGACGAGGAAGACAGTACCAAAGAGCCGTGATCCATGGACAAGAAGGGACATCTCTACATCCAAGAGTGTGCATCTGCCCCTGACATTTACACAGCCGCAGCATCCACAGAAGAATCCAGGCGCCTTACCATGAATCCAGCTGATGCAAAGAAGCTTAAACAATTTCCCACAAGAGACTGACACATTTTTGCCTTCATATTCATACGGTATAGTTGTGTGTATGTTTAAGTGTTAACTAAGCTACAACCAAGAGACTGAATTTTGCATTTCATAGAACAACGTGATATTGATTTGTGTGAAGTAGAAGTGAATATGTTCTAAAAAATAATATTAGTGGTAAAAATAGTATAAATGTGAATAGCTAATGGGAGCTGAATCACTTAGCTACAGGCCAAATTAGTTTTAACCCAAATTTAAGTACACCAAGTAACAATGTCAGAGCCTAGTCTTACCTCTGGGAGAAAGCAGGTTAATGTAGGTGAAAGTATAGAGCAGCAGTGCATAGACATGCAACCACAGGCTACTAAAGGCACAAGAGCTAATGACCACACTTCCTCACAAGAACCACGAAGAAGCCAAAGAGACCGAAAGTTAACAGAAAAGGGCCAAGAACTGTACAATGAGCAAATAAGAAGATTTGCTCACCGTTTCACTGTGAGCTATGAGGAGTGGAAGGCTATTGCTAAAGACGCCAAGAAAGCTTTGAGTGGACAATGCTCAAACAACCTGCTACATGAACACATAAGCAAAATAAGTGCTGCCTCAGAGAATCTGAACATTGCTTATGATGAGTTAAGGCGCATAGACAACCCTGACCATGACACACGTCGCAGAATTGACACCTGTGATGCAGTAACCAAGAAGATCATCCAAACTGCAAAAGATAGTTTGGAGACAGCAGATAACAGTGGAGGAGATTAACAACGAGGCAACAGGGCGACATCGTCTATATTCAAGTCTGTAGCTTCAGACAAGATAAGTATCAAATCCCAATGCACTAAGTCCTCTCATGCTCAAAGCAGCTCCAGACATTCAAGTCAGATTTCTGTTAGCAGACAAGATGCCGCTGCTGAAGTTGCTGCCAATGAAGCTACTCTAGAAGTACTACTAGAACAAGAGTGTTGCATTGAGGAATTGGAAAGGCTTGAAGCTGAAGCTGCAGAGAGACAAAAGGTGCTAGATGCAAAGCGGAGACAACTGGAGCGACTAGAGACAGTTAAAAAGTTAAAGGCTGCTAAGGCACGTCAGCGAGTGTATGATCAGAGTGAGTGCTCAGATAAAGAAATAAGCAGTCTACTCCATCAAAGTGTCTGTATGAAGGAAAAGGAAGAAGTTAAACATGAAAATAATCTGTTGCAGCACCATTCTTCACCACAAGACCGGGCACATTCAAAGCAGGATGACAGCACAGCAGCTCTTGTTAGAGCACTTGCAGAGTCCATCAGTGCAGGTCGTCTTCCTATACCTGGACCAACAATATTCAATGGCGACCCACTCAGATTCAATGACTGGAAGGTTTCATTTCAGACACTCATTGATCGGAAAAACATTCCAGCCGAAGAAAAGATATATTACTTGCGAAAGTATGTGGGTGGACCTGCTAAAAAGGCTATAGAGAGCTACTTCCTGCTTGGTTCAGAGTCAGCCTATCACGCAGCATGGAGGATTCTCGAGGAAAGATATGGAAATCCATTCCTCATAGTCAAAGCATTCAGAGATAAGCTGGAGGCATGGCCCAAGATAAGCTCCGAAGGCAGTATCGAACTTCAAGAGTTCGCTGATTTTCTTCGGAGCTGTGAGGCTGCTATGACTCAGATCAGAGGCCTCGAAGTACTTAATGACTGCAATGAGAACCAGAAGTTACTTGTAAAGCTTCCAGACTGGCTGACCTCGAGATGGAACAGAAAGGTCATAGAAGTGGAGGAAGAAAGTCACACATTCCCAAGCTTCCAGCAGTTTGTAAAGTTTCTCACACGTGAAGCTAAGATTGCAAATAACCCAATAACATCTCTCCATGCTCTGAAACCTGCTGAAGGTGAGCAGATCAAGGTTTTAAAGAGCAGAGCTCTCGGAGCAAAGGTACTAGCAACTAACTCAGATGAAAAAGCTTCCTCCACAAGCTGTGTTTTTTGTGAGAAGTCAGGTCACAGTCTACAAAAGTGTTGGAAATTTATGAATAAAACCATCTCTGAGCGAGTCAAGTTTGTTCAAGGGATGAAGTTGTGCTTTGGCTGTCTGAAGCCTGGCCATCACTCAAAGGAGTGTGAAAATAGAAGGATCTGTGATACTTGTGAGAAAGGACATCCAACCTGCCTACACGATAATCGCAGCAAAGAAAGAGGAATGTCAACAAGGACTGATGGAGAAATGGAGTGTGACAAGTCAAGAGAAGGAACGACAGATCGTTCACAAGAAAGGGTGACAAAACCACCACGCGAGGTAACATCTAACAGAGTTATCCAGAATGTTAAAGGCACCCATACATCCTCAGTCATTCCTGTGTGGTTGTCCACTACAAGTAAGCCAAATCATGAAGTTCTTGTGTACGCTCTTCTCGATACACAGAGTGACACGACCTTCATCCTTGAAGAGACAGCAAAGGTGCTTCACACTAAAAATGAACCAGTCCAGTTAAAGCTCTCCACAATGGCTTCAAGGGATACAGTGGTGCCTAGCAGAAGGCTGACTGATCTACAAATAAGAGGATTCTACTCCGATAAGATAATCTACCTGCCAGTAACTTACTCAAGAGAATTCATCCCTGCAAACAGAGATCATATTCCCACACCAGAGACTGCCAAGGCATGGTCTCATCTTGAGCACATTGCAGATGAAATTGCTCCTCTGCAGAGCTGTGACATCGGCCTACTAATTGGCTACAACTGTCCTCAAGCTCTTGTACCAAGACAAGTGGTTGCTGGAGAAGAAAATGAGCCCTTTGCTCAGAGAACAGACTTGGGTTGGAGTGTAGTCGGCTATGGCAACCCATGTCTTGACTTTGGAGATGCCTTTGGAATAAGCCATCAAGTCATTGTGAAGCAAGTGACATCAGTTCTTCCAAATCTCCCAAACGAAGTGCACTATGTCTGTAGAACACAGATCAAAGAAGTAGTCCTTCCAACAGACGTCATCAAGGTGTTGGAATCTGATTTTGTAGAAAGGGCTTCAGAAGATGAACACCTTTCTCAAGAGGATCTCCAGTTCATGTTAATTATGGAGAGTGGCATCAGACTCAAGGATGATGGGCACTATGAAATGCCACTTCCCTTCAAGAAAGGAAGACCAAACTTACCAGATAACAAGGTATGTGGCATCCACCGTCTCAGATGTCTGGAGAAGAAGTTAAAGGGAAATGAGCAGTACTGCAGAGACTATAAGACCTTTATGGATGAGACAATAGCTTGTGGAGACGCCGAGCTTGTCCCTGAAGAGGATATTAGCAAGACCCCAGCGTGGTACATCCCCCACCATGGGGTGTATCATCCCCAAAAGCCCGGTAAGATCCGTGTCGTTTTTGACTGCTCTGTAAGGTTTCAAGGGACAGCCTTGAATGACCATCTCCTGACTAGCCCAGAGTTAACAAACACCTTGGTGGGAGTTTTGTGTCGGTTCAGAAAGGGTCGTGTGGCAGTTATGTGTGACATAGAACGTATGTTCCACCAGTTCCATGTTAAGCCAGAGGACCAAGATTACCTCAGATTCTTGTGGTGGAAGGATGGAGATCTTAAAGCCCAGCCCTCCATCTATCGAATGAAGGTCCACTTGTTCGGTGCAGCTTCATCACCTGGATGTGCTAACTATGGCCTGAAGCACCTTGCCGCTCAAGGACAAGGACGCTTTAGAGAAGAAACCATCAGGTTCATCCAGAAGAACTTCTACGTCGATGATGGATTGGCAAGTGTAGAATCTGAAAACCAAGCAATCCAACTAGTGAAGGAAGCAAGAGAGCTTTGTCGCACAGGCAAACTTCGATTGCACAAGTTCATCTCCAACAGCAAAGAAGTCTTAGCCACAATTCCTGAGGAACAGTGTGCTAAAGCCGTCAAGGACCTGACCATGATGTTGGGAGAACCACACATGGAAAGAGCACTAGGAGTACAGTGGTGTGTGACTTCTGATGAGCTGCAGTTCAGAGTGGTTGTCAAAGAAAATCCACTTACCCGAAGAGGGGTCTTGTCCACAGTTGCCTCAGTGTACGACCCACTTGGATTTGTGGCACCCTTCATCCTGGTAGGAAAGCAGATCCTGCAGCAGATGTGTCGTGACAAGCTCAGTTGGGATGATCCTTTGCCTGATGACCTTCGACCCCTGTGGGAGTCTTGGTTGCAAGATCTAAAAAACTTGGCTGGTGTGAGAATCCAAAGATACTATCTGCCATCAAGCTTCAAGGTCCAGCATTATGAGCTCCACCACTTCTCTGACGCCAGCATGTCAGGCTATGGAGAGTGCTCGTATCTAAGAGCAGTCAGTACATCAGGGGAGGTCCACTGCTCCTTGGTCATGGGAAAGTCAAGAGTTGCTCCTACTAAAGTCACGACCATACCAAGACTCGAGCTGTCAGCAGCAGTGGTAGCAGTCCGGACCAGTGACATGCTCAAGAAAGAACTAGAAATAGACTGCCAACAAGAATGTTTCTGGACTGACTCAAAGGTTGTACTTGGATACATCAGTAATGAAGCCAGAAGATTTCATGTTTTTGTAACAAATAGAGTTGAACGCATCAAGCTAAGCACAGAGGCCAGACAATGGAGATATGTAGCTTCAGAAGACAACCCAGCTGACCACGCCTCAAGGGGTGTCACAGCAGAACAACTCACAGCTTCTAACTGGTTCACAGGTCCAGACCTTCTTTGGCAAAAAGAGCTACCAACTGGAGTTGTCATGGTGGGAGAGATCGAGAGCAGTGACCCAGAGGTCAAGAAAGCTCAGGTTCATGACACTCAGGCAGAAGAAGCAAAAACAATTTTAGATCGTCTACACAAGTTCTCAGACTGGGCAAGAATGGTGAAGGCTGTTGCCAGACTCAAGCGCCGTGCTAAGGAAATCAAAGGTCTCAAGCCAAAGTCCTGTGAGGCCTCGAACTTGGAGGAAAGGAAAGAGGCGGAGCTGACCATAATCAAGATGGTCCAGGAAGCAACTCTCTCTCAAGAAATTCAACGCCTTAGACATCATAAGGAGACAAAGGTCAAAGACAAAGCCAACCAGTTGCACAAACTATGTCCGTTCCTGGATGATCAAGGTGTAATCAGAGTAGGAGGCCGCTTAGCTAATGCTGCCCTACATCCACATGTGAGGCATCCAGCAGTACTTCCTAGAGACAGTCATGTTTCTGCATTGCTCGTCAAGCACTATCATGAGAGAGTGTACCATCAAGGTCGAGGAATGACCATAAATGAACTCCGATCCAATGGCATATGGATCCTGGGTTGCAGCAAGCTTGTTTCATCCCATATTCACAAGTGCACAAGTTGCAGAAGGTTCCGAAGATGCACAGAGCAACAAAGGATGGCAGACCTTCCAGAAGAGCGGATGGAAACAACTGCTCCATTCACTTACTGTGGAATGGACTGCTTCGGACCATTTCACATTAAGGAAGGAAGAAAGGAGCTAAAGCGTTATGGGCTGTTGCTCACCTGCATGTGTTCAAGAGGAGTTCACATTGAAGCACTTGATGACTTGACCTCAGATGCCTTTATCATTCATCGCCATTCGTGGATCAGTAAGGCAGATAAGGTGTGATCAAGGGACAAACTTTGTCGGAGCAAGGCGTGAGTTCATTGAAGCACTGAAAGAGATGGATCAAGAAGAGCTCAAAGATTTGGGCTGCGAGTTCATCATGAACACCCCTGCCTCAAGTCATATGGGTGGAGTCTGGGAAAGAAAAATCCGCACTATCAGAAGTGTCCTGGCGTCCATTCTAGAACAGTCGTCCAGACAACTTGACTCCTCTTCCCTACGAACATTTCTATATGAGGTTATGGCGGTTGTGAATAGCAGACCTCTAACCACTGATCATCTGAACGATTCTACCAGTCCAGAGCCCTTGACACCAAACCACATCTTGACCATGAAATCCACAATCATTCTCCCTCCTCCTGGAAAGTTTGTCAAGGAGGATCTCTACCTCCGCAAAAGATGGCGCAGAGTTCAACTCTTAACCAACAACTTTTGGGTACGATGGAAAAAGAGTATCTCCTGAATCTCCAACACAGACAGAAGTGGACCAAAGATCGCAGAAATGCAAAGGTCGGTGACATTGTTCTGTTACAAGATGCTGCCACACCACGAAACCAATGGAAGCTAGCAAGAGTCATCGAGGTCTATCCTGTAAGTGATGAAAGAGTGAGGAGACTCAAGTTACTCATCAGTGACTCCTCCCTGGATGGAAGAGGAAAGCGTACAGCCAAACCTGTTTACCTGGAGAGACCCATTCAGAAAACAGTTACATTGCTAGAAGCAGACTGATGGTTCTATCATACACTCACACACAGTTTATTAGTTGTTTATTAGGACAGAGTTTCATTTTATTTATTCATGCAGTAGGTTTGTCTCCAAGTTTTAAGAAATCACTTGTGATTTGGTGGGAGTGTAACTGCCTCTGTCGCCAGTTTATTTCATGTATTTGCACTTTTTATTATTTAATTTCTTCTGAATTGTACGTTTACAGCAAGACGGAACTAATTATTGGTTCCGCCCGAGTGTTGTCACCCGAGCGCCTTTAGCGACGCACCGAGAAAACTTTACCGCCAAAAGCGAATTATTTTTTCCACTGTTATCGTGTTTAAGTGCATACTTACAAAGAAAGTATACAGAAGAAGATAAAGGACATTTAAAAGGATGTTTAGCATCTCTGTGTGATAAGCAGCAATGAGGTTTGTTGACTATTTATTTTGCTATGAGGGTGTTTGTGTTTACGTGCGTCATTTTTTGGTGTAAAATACACATAAAGTGTCTAGCTGTATGAGCTTGATTATAACGCCAGATGTGTGAGACATGCATATGGCATTATTTTGTTAATGTATTTTTTCTTTCTTTAAACCAGTTCTCACGGGTTGACCAGCATTAAAGCCCTGTATTCAAATCAAGACCTCTTGCCTCATGCCTGTCACTGGAGGAGCTACACTGACAGAGATCCAGAGTTCCTCTATGGAGATGTGAGAACCTTCCAGAAGGACAACCATCTCTGCAGCACTCCACCAATCAGGCCTTTATGGTAGAGTGGCCAGACGGAAGCCACTCCTCAGCAAAAGGCACATGACAGCCCGCTTGGAGTTTGCCAAAAGGCACCTAAAGGACTCGGACCATGAGAAACAAGATTCTCTGGTCTGATGAAACCAAGATTGAACTTCTTGGCCTGAATGACATGCATCACGTCTGGAGGAAACCTGGCACCATCCTTATGGTGAAGCATGGTGGTGGAAGCATTATGCTGCAGGGATGTTGTTCAACAGCAGGGACTGGGAGCCTAGTCAGGATCAAGGGAAAGATGATTGGAGCAAAGTACAGAGAGATCCTTGATGAAAACCTGCTCCAGTGTGCTCAGGACCTCAAGACCGGGTCGAAGGTTCACCTTCCAACAGGACAACGACCCTAAGCACACAGCCAAGACAAAGCAGGAGTGGCTTCGGGACAAGTCTCTGAATGTCCTTGAGTGGCCCAGCCAGAGCCGGGACTTAAACCCAATCAAAACATCTCTGGAGACCTGAAAATAGCTGTGCAGCGATGCACCCCATCCAACCTGACAGAGCTTGAGAGGATTTGCAGAGAGGAATGGGAGAAACTACCCAAATACAGGTGTGCCAAGCTTGTAGCATCATACCCATTAAGACTTTAGCTGTAATCACTACCAAAGGTGCCTAAACAAAGTACTGAGTAAAGGGTCTGAATACTTATGTAAATGTGATTGTTCAGTTGTTTTTTTTGCAACAATTGATAAAAACCTGTTTTTGCTTTGTCATTATGGGGTAGTGTGTGTAGATTGAAAAAACAACAACAATTTAATCAATTTTACAATATGGCTGTAACGTAACAAAATGTCAAAAAAGTCAAGGGGTCTGAATACTTTCCGAATGCACTGTATATAGACAGGTGTGTGGCTTTCCAAATCATGTCCAACAAACTTAATTAGATAGAACCTGCTCTTACCACGAGAAACAGATTTCCCAATCTTCTCCTCCTCTTCTTCATCTTTAATGTTGACATTCAGCTCCAGTGTTTGACTGCAGTCTTCCAGCTTCACTGATGCCATCTCTGGGTCCTGCAGTAAACTGGGCTCCACTGTAACAATCCGGACCCAGTGACTGTAGGTTTGGACTCAGTGTGGAAGGAGAGAGGCAGGCTGGGTTTGTCCTCACTGTTGATGTTAACCGGCCTCAGACTTACCTGAATCGGCCAGTAGTAATAAAGAGAAGCGGACACAAAAGTTATTGTCTTAAAAGTTCTGGCACTTTCTTTATTCTCTAAAAATATTTTCACTTTTTTCTTGTTCAATTATCTAATCCGGTGTTTGACTTGGACTGAAATTGGTGGCGATACTCATTTTGGGTGCTGGTACTGTTTATATTAAGGTGCAGGAGCTCCACAATACTTTTGAGCTAATACCTAACCTATAGTAGATAAACGCGTAAATGACTCAAAAAACATTTAGTACAATGTTACAGTTTGTTTTAGACAGCACTATGTGCTACTTTCTTTAATAACCTTGTCTTCACTGTATTACTTCAATCAAAAAACAATTGTATTTCCTGTTCACACCATAGCAACATCTATTGATAGAGACAGAAACTACTGAATGTGTCTGAATATTAGTACACATGTAGAAAACTGATAATCATTACATTCAGCTTCAAAACAGTAGTGCGACCGTGAAATTGTCTCCGATGCACCCGCACTGTCCTCACTGAAGTCCGTTGACGCTGACCGAGAGGACGCCGCCATTTTACCAGCTTGTGAATTTTACACAAAACCAATAATATGCTAAACGAACTCAGAAATCTCAAATAAATTGATTATTTATGAAATTACCTTGAGAAAATTATGTACATCCACTCAGACAAACCCAAAATCTCTAGCTATGTGACTTGTAAAATAGTTTTTATCAAGTTCTTTCACTCACTCGGTTTGACACAAAAAATAACACATCAAACCTTTACCAAACGTGATAATACCTTAACGGATGTGTTAACTAGCATGGTATGACATGTTCTTTCGACATTAGAAAGTTTAAACGTGCTATTACATACCTGTAGTAATAAATAGAAACAGACACAAAGGTTATCTTCTTGACTGCACAGTTCTGGCGCTTTTTTTATTGTGAAGAACATGGGATGGGCGCGCCTGCCGGATCTTCCTGTTTCCCCACTACCACAGTTTAACGGTCCGTGCATTCTGGGATCCTTGGGACGGCCATACCAGTGTTGCCAACTCATTTTCAGGGGAAGATGCTAGAGGCAGGTCGACTTGTTGCTAAAAGTTGCTCAATAACGTTGTGATGTTATTGTGTGATGAAGACATTACGTAATAACGTAAAATTGCGTCATTACGTGAAATAATTACTAAAATTGACTGGCCATCTCAGCGACAAATATGATTTGACATTTGTTAGTTTAGATTTGTTTGTTTATTATCACATATTTGTATTTGTAAAAGTAATATAAACACATAACATTTTATATGATCAGATATTTTTATTTATAAACACAACACATTTAATTATTGAACAATTACACATTACACATTATTGAACAATTACATTTGATTTATATTCTTATTAACTAGTAGTGTATTGGTAGTTAGTAAACATGCTACCTAACTGATCAACAATTATAGGTACAAGCTAATAACAAGGTATATATGCTATCTTATTGAACAAGCAACTTAACTCAAATAATGATGTGTGCGCTAGGCATCTCTCTCCAGCTCTCTCCAGGTTGTTGTGCTGCTTGGCTGGCCTGCTGCTGCCTGTGCACGAGCTGAGCGCCTGCTGCTGACGTCACTCACAATGCACTTTTGCAGCCAGCCATGTGTGTTGTGACTGAGTGTGTGACAGAGAAAATCGTTTTAGTGTCATTTAGAGGTAAAATGTGTAAATTTTAGTGTTTGAGTCACTTTTCAAAAGTTGCTAAAAGTTCCAAATAAGTTTTTTAAAAGTAGCTACATTTGTTGCTAGGTGCTGTTTGAAAAAAAAAGTTGCCAGGGTAGTCTGAAAAGTTGCTAAATCTGGCAACAAAATTGCTAAGTTGGCATCACTGGGCCCTACCCCATTACATGAGAACGGGGGTATCTGCTGCTGCCTCCTCCTCCTCCGGGACACTTCTACTTTGCATAGAGTTGATCAATCTGTTGATTGTGGCCTGTGGAATGTTGTCCCATTCCTCTTCAGTGGCTGTGTGAAGTTGCTGTATATTGGTGGGAACTGGAACAAGCTGTGGTACACGTCGATCCAGCCCTCCCAAACATGCTCAATGGTTGACATGTCTGGTGAGTATGCAGGACATGGAAGAACTGGGACATTTTCAGCTTCCTGGAATTGTGTACAGATCCTTGCGACATTGGGCCCTGCATTATCATGCTGAAACATGACGTGATGTCGGCAGGACAATGGGCCTCAGGATCTAGTCATGGTATCTCTGTGCATTAAATTTGACATTGATAAAATGCTATTTTGTTCCTTCTCCGTAGCTTATGCCTGCCCATACCATAACCCTGACTCTAACATGGGGTACTGTGTTCATGACATTGACATCAGCAAACCGCTCGCCCACACAACGCCATACACATGGTCTGCAGTTGTGAGGGTGGTTGGGCATACTGCCAAATTCTCTAAAACAAAGTTGGAGGCGGCTTATGGTAGAGAAATTACCATTAAATTATCTGGCAACAGCTCTGGTGGACATTTCTGCAGTCAGCATGCCAGTTGCATGCTCCCTCAAAACTTGAGACATCTGTGGCATTGTCAGTGGTAGAAAAAGCACCCAATTGTCATACTTGAGTAAAAGTAAAGATACCTTAATAGAAAATGACTCAAGTAAAACTGAAAGTCACCCAGTAAAATACTACTTGAGTAAAATTCTATAAGTATTTGGTTTTAAATATACTTAATTATCAAAAGTAAATGTAATTGTTAAAATATACTTCACTATCAAAAGTAAAAGTAAACGTATTAATAATTTCAAATTCCTTATTAAGTAAACCAGATGATACCATTTTTTATTTTAAATTGTATTTATGGATAGCTGTCACGATCGTTATGAGAAGCGGACCAAGGCGCAGCGTGGTAAGCGTACATCTTTATTAATTAACGTACTTAACACACACGAACAAAACAACAAACCAAACGATACGTGAAGTCCTAGGTTATACACCAAAACAAACCTTACGGAACAAGATCCCACAATAAACAGTGCTAAACAGGCTGCCTAAGTATGGTCCCCAATCAGAGACAACAAGCTACAGCTGCCTCTGATTGGGAACCACCCTGGCCAACATAGAAATACACGAACTAGATCAACAACATAGAAAATACAACATAGACACTACACACCCTGGCTCAACATTTAAGAGACCCCAGAGCCAGGGCGTGACAATAGCCAGGGGCACACTCCAACACTCAGATATCATTTACAAACTAAACGTGTTTAGTGAGTCCGCCAGATCAGAGGCAGTAGGGATGACCAGGGATGTTCCGTTGATAATTGCGTGAATTTGACAATTTTTCTGTCCTAAGCATTCAAAATTTAACGAGCACTTTTGGGTGTCAGGGAAAATGTATGGAGTAAAAAGTATATATTTTTCTTTCGGAATTGTAAGGGATCGGGGGTTGGCTGGGTCTAGACAGAGTCTGACACTTCCCGATCTACAGAGAGGGGGGAGTCATCAGACTCGATCTGGTTCACCTGAGTTCTGAGCACACCTGTCCGTAATTAGGGTAGGATATAAGGTGTGCTCAGAAGTTCAGTCGGTGCGAGGTATTGTTCCATTGTGACTTGCTAAGCGTTTTGTTCCGAGAGAGAGAGAGAGAGAGAGAGAGAGTTTGTTGTTTTTGATTACCTGTGTATCCGACCTGTGCCTTGTTGTTTGACTCCCCGAATTGCTTAATCCTCTACTTGTCTACCCCAGTGATTACCGTTCTCTGATCCTGTGCCTGTGACCTCGACTACGACTAAGCCCGCTCCCTTGGTACCTCTGCCTGGCCCGGTTTTGACCACAGCCCGCCCGACCACAATTAAGCTATTCCCTTGTCTGTACTCTAATAAAGCATCGCTATTCTGCGATTGGATCTTACCACTCTGTCCGAGTATTCATTACAGGAATGTAGTCGAGTAAAAGTTGTCAAAAATATAAATAGTAAAGTACAGATACCCCAAAAAATGACTTAAGTAGTACTTTAAAGTATTTTTACTTAAGTACTTTACACCACTGGGCATTGTGTTGTGTGACAAAACTTCACATTTTAGAGTGTCTCCCTTATGGGGTATCTCATATTGTGACACTCTGGCTCTAGGACTTTTGTATGTGAGCTAGAGTGTATGTTGTTTTGTTGGGGATTTGGGTGTTTTTCTATGTTGGTAGTTCTGTCGGGTGTATTTCTATGTTTGCAGGTCTGTGGGTTGTTTTTCTAGGTGTTGTATGTTGTAGTCAATGACTCCCAATCGGAGGTAACGAGTGTCAGCTGTCGGCTCGTTATCTCTGATTGGGAGCCATATTTAAACTGTCAGTTTTCACCTTTGTTTTGTGGGTTATTGTTCCAAGTTCAGTGTATTGTTACGTTAGGACTTCACTATCGTCTTTTGTTGTTTTTACGTGGTTGCTTTATAAATAAAGTCATCATGTTCACTCCACGCGCTGCGTATTGGTCCGCTCCTTCCGACGATCGTGACAGAATAACCCACCATAAAGGAACCAAAGCAGCGCGTCCAGGAACAAAGGGTCTGGACATGGAAGGAACTGGTGGAAGGTAAAGGGTCCTGGACTTGGGAGGAGATCCTAGATGGTATGGATCGCCGACCATGGAACGAGACGGTGGAGAGGCGACGGCGAGAGGAGCAACGGCATCAGCAGGGCCATCATCGTCGGAAGGACGAGAGGCAACCCCAAGAAATTTTTGGGGGGGCACATGGCTTGGGCGACGGAGCAGCAGGAGGCTGCCACAAGGCAGAGTCAGAGGGCTGCCAGGTTAAGGGGGCTGACGGAGGCAGAGAAGGGACGGATTCAGTGGGCTACCAGGTCAAGGGGGCAACTGGGTAAAGCAGGGAAGGAAAGTGTTGAGGCACGGCGTGAGGTACTGGGGTGTGTAACCAGTTCGGTCCGGCCCGTTCCTAGTCCTGTGGTGCAGCCAGTAGTGTGTGTTCCCCGTGCAGTACGGCCTGTTCCGGTCCCTCGCACTAAGGATACGGTGCGCGTCGCCAGCCCAGCCCGGCCTGTTCCTACTCCTCGCACCAGGGATACGGTGCGCCGCCAACCCGGCCCGGCCTGTTCCGGCCACTCGCACCAGGGATACGGTGCGCGTCGCCAGCCCAGCCCGGCCTGTTCCTACTCCTCGCACCAGGGATAAGGTGCGCCGCCAACCCGGCCCGGCCTGTTCCGGCCACTCGCACTAAGGATACAGTGCGCGTCGCCAGCCCAGCCCGGCCTGTTCCTACTCCTCGCACCAGGGATACGGTGCGCTTCGCCAACCCGGCCCGGCCTGTTCCGGCCACTCGCACCAGGGATACGGTGCGCGTCGCCAGCCCAGCCCGGCCTGTTCCTACTCCACGCACCAGGGATACGGTGCGCTTCGCCAGCCCGGCCCGGCCTGTTCCGGCCACTCGCACCAGGGATACGGTGCGCGTCGCCAGCCCCGCCCGGCCTGTTCCTGCTCTCCGCACTAGGCGTTATGGGAGTCCCCAGGGTCCAGCATGCCCTGTTCCGGCTCCCCGCACTAGGCGTCATGTGCGTTCCCAGGGTCCAGCAAGCCCTGTTGCTTCTCTCCGCACTAGCCCTGAGATGCGTGTCCTCAGCCCGGTACCTCCTGTTCCGGCACCACGCACCAGGCCTACGATGCGCCTCAGACGGCCAGAGTCTGCCGTCTGCCCAACGGGCCTGAACTGTCCGTCTGCCCAACGCCGTCTGAACTGTCCGTCTGCCCAACGCCGTCTGAACTGCCCGTCTGCCCAACGGGGCCTGAACTGTCCGTCTGCCCAACGCCGGTCTGAACTGCCCGTCTGCCCAACGCCGTCAGAGCCTTCCGCCAGACAGGATCAGCCAGAGCCTTCCGCCAGACAGGATCAGCCAGAGCCTTCTGCCAGACAGGATCAGCCAGAGCCTTCTGCCAGACAGGATCAGCCAGAGCCTTCCGCCAGACAGGATCAGCCAGAGCCTTCCGCCAGACAGGATCAGCCAGAGCCTTCCGCCAGCCAGGATCCGCCAGAGCCGTCCAGCCAGGATCCGCCTGAGCCAGCCAGCCAGGATCTGCCCCTCAGTCCGGGTGCTGCCCTTTAGTCAGGTGCTGCCCCTTAGCCCGGTGCTGCCCCTTGGTCCGGTGCTGCCCCTTAGTCCGGTGCTGCCACTTAGTCCGGTGCTGCCCCTTAGTCAGGTGCTGTCCCTTAGACCGGTACTGCCTACTAAGCAGTTTGTGACTGTGGTGGGGTGGGGATCACGACCGGGGCCAGAGCCACCACCGTGGACAGACGCCCACCCAGACCCTCCCCAGAGCGTATGCTGGTGCGCCCGGAGTGCGCACCTTTAGGGGGTACTGTGACACTCTGGCTCTAGGACTTTTGTATGTGAGCTAGAGTGTATGTTGTTTTGTTGGGGATTTGGGTGTTTTTCTATGTTGGTAGTTCTGTCGGGTGTATTTCTATGTTTGCAGGTCTGTGGGTTGTTTTTCTAGGTGTTGTATGTTGTAGTCAATGACTCCCAATCGGAGGTAACGAGTGTCAGCTGTCGGCTCGTTATCTCTGATTGGGAGCCATATTTAAACTGTCAGTTTTCACCTTTGTTTTGTGGGTTATTGTTCCAAGTTCAGTGTATTGTTACGTTAGGACTTCACTATCGTCTTTTGTTGTTTTTACGTGGTTGCTTTATAAATAAAGTCATCATGTTCACTCCACGCGCTGCGTATTGGTCCGCTCCTTCCGACGATCGTGACACATATATCCCAGCTTTACATAGGGTGGTAGATAGGCTTACCCTGGCGTAACGTTTTGATAACAATGTAAATCTCTCTAGGACAAGGTGACTTTGATCAATATATTCGCCTGCAGTTACCCCGCAACTTAAAAAACTGCCCTTTTCTAAAAACAAAATTTCATGAAATAACTCTAAAAGTGTAAACTGTAGCAATTTATTTCCCTTTATAGCTTATTAGCCTAAGCATGACCTTCATCCATGCTGGAATACCCATCCACGACCCATTTTCAATGCCCTGGCTGAGGGAAGGAGGTTCTCACCCAAGATTTGACGGTACATGGCCCCGTCCATCGTCCCTTTGATGCGGTGAAGTTGTCCTGTCCCCTTAGCAGAAAAACACCCCCAAAGCATAATGTTTCCACCTCCATGTTTGACGGTGGGGATGGTGTTCTTGGGGTCATAGGCAGCATTCCTCCACCTCCAAACACGGCGAGTTGAGTTGATGCCAAAGAGCTCCATTTTGGTCTCATCTGACCACAACACAATCACCCAGTTCTCCTCTGAATCATTCAGATGTTATAATAATATAATAATATGCCATTTAGCAGACGCTTTTATCCAAAGCGACTTACAGTCGTGCGTGCATACATTTTTGTGTATGGGTGATCCCGGGGATCGAACCCACTACCTTGGCGTTACAAGCGCCGTGCTCTACCAGCTGAGCTACAGAGGACCATGTTCATTGGCAAACTTCAGACGGCCCTGTATATGTGCTTTCTTGAGCAGGGGGACCTTGCGGGCGCTGCAGGATTTCAGTCCTTCACGGCGTAGTGTGTTACCAAATGTTTTCTTGGTGACTATGGTCCCAGCTGCCTTGAGATCATTGACAATATCCTCCCGTGTAGTTCTGGGCTGATTCCTCACCGTTCTCATGATCATTATAACTCCACGAGGTGAGATCTTGCATGGAGCCCAAGAGCCCCAGGCCGAGGGAGATTGACAGTTATTTTGTGTTTCTTCCATTTGCGAATAATCGCACCAACTGTTGTCACCTTCTCACCAAGCTGCTTGCCGATGGTCTTGTAGCCCATTCCAGCCTTGTGTAGGTCTACAATATTGTCCCTGACATCCTTGGGGAGCTCTCTGGTCTTGGCCATGGTGGAGAGTTTGGAATCTGATTGATTGATTGCTTCTGTGGACAGGTGTCAGAGTGTGCTCCTAATCTCAGCTCGTTACCTGTATAAAAGACACCTGTGAGCCAGAAGTCTTTCTGATTGAGAGGGGGTCAAATACTTATTTCCCAATTTATAACATTTTTGACATGCGTTTTTCTGGATTTATTTTGTTATTCTGTCTCTCACTGTTCAAATAAACCTACCATTAAAATTAGACTGATCATTTCTTTGTTAGTGGGCAAACGTACAAAATCAGCAGGGGATCAAATACTTTTTTCCCTCACTGTATGTTTGTGAAAGTGATGAGTATTGACGTTTCTCAATGTTAAAACAGAGCATAGGAATTGTAGTTTACACAGAGCCAAATGTGGACGAATGTAATGGCTGAAAACCCTACATACGGAGAAGGGATTTTGAGAGCTACTGCACTGAAGTCCGTTAATGGGCATATAGCAGCTATTTCTCAATGCTTGAAATGCATATAATATTAACTTAGAGCACCCCCAGAAAACATTCACAAATTACAAACTCATAGATCCATTTTTATAATACTGTAATATTGTTCTAAAAGTTGAGTTTGAGGTTCTCCAAATCGAATACTAAAACGTATAGTCCAACTTGGTGCGCACCAATTTACCATGGACTGTAGGCTACAGCAGGCTCACCATTTACGATCTTGCTTTAGGGCCTTTCCGGCCGTCTTCGTGGTTATATGCGGGAAGCAGAAATTGTACCATTGTAAGCTAATAAATACTTTTCCAAGTTAGAACTCATGTATATTTATGCAATAAGGCCAGAGGAGGTGTGGTATATGGTCAATATACCACGGCTAAGGGCTGTTAGGCACGATGCAATGCCTCAGTCCCCTAATTGCTATTATAAACTGGTTACCAACATATAACAGTAAAAAAAATATATATATATTTAGTCATACCTGTGGTGTACGTCTGATATACCACGGCTTTCAGCCAATCAGCATTCAGGGCTCGGACAACCCCGACCACCCAACAGTAAAATAATATACTGCACCAACTACATAAATATCTGATAGGGGCCATTATCTTCGGTTATTATAGTCGACTTTAAACGAACATCAAAATGGACGCCATTTTAACAGCTCGTAAGATTATTATTATTTTTTTACACAAAACCAATAACATGTCAAACGAACACAGAAATCTCAAATTGATCCTTTATTAAATTACATTGACGAAAGTATTTACATTCACTCAGACAAATCCCAAATCTCTAGCTATGTGGCTTAATAACACATAACTTTACCAAATGGGAGAATACCTTGAAGTATTTGTTAACTAGCATGTTATGACATGTTCTTTCGATATTAGAAAGTTTAAACGTGCGATTACATACCTGTAGTAATACATTTGAAACGGACACAAAGTTGTCGTCTTGACACCACAGGTCTGGCGCATTCTTTATTCTGAATAATGGGGCGCGCCAATCCGGAACTTCCTGTTCCCCCACTACCACAGTGCAACATCGACATCTATTGGACTGATGGACTAACTACCTCTTATTATTATTTAGTAAAATGACTTTCACGTAATGTGTTTGCCGCCAGATACTGTTCGGTTAGTATCCTGGATAAACACATTAATGTCCATTGAGGAAAAGGGGGACAAACTACATCACACAAAATAAACACATTTTAAAAAAGTCACAGTCCAATCCAAATCACATCACTACACAGGCCATCCTCCTCAGGTAATTTCATTCAAAAAACTAAAATAGTGAATCATTTAAAAAGTTTTTGTTTTTAGATAAAACTATAAATATATATTTATATGTCACCAAATAATTGATTAAAACACACTGTTTTGCAATGAAGGTAAACAATAGCCTCAACAGAACTCTGTAGGGTAGCACCATGGTGTAGCCAGATGACAGCTAGCTTCCGTCCTCCTCTGAGTACATTGACTTCAATACAAAACCTAGGAGGCTCATGGTTCTCACCCCCTTCCATAGACTTACACAGTAATTTTGACAGCTTCCGCAGGACATCCTTCAACCTATAAGGGCTTTTGCAGCTAGCTAGCACTGCAGTGCATAAAATGTGGTGAGTAGTTGACTCAAAGAGAGAGAAAGACAATAGTTGAACAGTTTTGAACAAATGAATTTCTTCAAAAACGAAGGAGGAACGAGAGAGATATTTTGTCATTTTTTTCAGTTTCACTTCCAGTGGGGAAAAAAAGTATTTGGTCAGCCACCAATTGTGCAAGTTCTCCCACTTAAAAAGATGAGAGAGGCCTGTAATTTTCATCATAGGTACACGTCAACTATGACAGATAAAATGAGGGGAAAAAATCCAGAAAATCACATTGTAGGATTTTTAATGAATTTATTTGCAAATTATGGTGGAAAATGAGTATTTGGTCAATAACAAACGTTTCTCAATACTTTGTTATATACCCTTTGTTGGCAATGACACAGGTCAAACGTTTTCTGTAAGACTTCACAAGGTTTTCACACACCGTTGCTGCTATTTTGGCCCATTCCTCCATGCAGATCTCCTCTAGAGCAGTGATGTTTTAGGGCTGTCGCTGGGCAACACAGACTTTCAACTCCCTCCAAAGATTTTCTATGGGGTTGAGATCTGGAGACTGGCTAGGCCACTCCAGGACCTTGAAATGCTTCTTACGAAGCCACTCCTTCGTTGCCCAGGCAGTGTGTTTGGGATCATTGTCATGCTGAAAGACCCAGCCACGTTTCATCTTCAATGCCCTTGCTGATGGAAGGAGGTTTTCACTCAAAATCTCACGATACATGGCCCCATTCATTCTTTCCTTTACACAGATCAGAAATGCTGATTTGTAGAATGCTTCTACACCTGCATTACTAGCTGTTTGGGGTTTACTGGTTTCTTACACACTTAAATTGGATCAGTCGTCCTGGTCCCTTTGCAGAAAAACAGCCCCAAAGCATGATGTTTACACCCCCATGCTTCACAGTAGGTATGGTGTTCTTTGGATGCAACTCAGTATTCTTTGTCCTCCAAATACGACGAGTTGAGTTTTTACCAAAAAGTTATATTTTGGTTTCATTTGACATTCTCCCAATCCTCTTCTGGATCATCCAAATGCACTCTAGCAAACTTCAGACGGGCCTGGACATGTACTGGCTTAAGCAGGGGGACACGTCTGGCACTGCAGGATTTGAGTCCCTGGCGGCGTAGTGTGTTACTGATGGTAGGCTTTGTTACTTTGGTCCCAGCTCTCTGCAGGTCATTCACTAGGTCCCCCGTGTGGTTCTGGGATTTTTGCTCACCGTTCTTGTGATCATTTTGACCCCACGGGGTGAGATCTTGCGTGGAGCCCCAGATCGAGGGAGATTATCAGTGGTCTTGTATGTCTTCCATTTCCTAATAATTGCTCCCACAGTTGATTTCTTCAAACCAAGCTGCTTACCTATTGCAGATTCAGTCTTCCCAGCCTGGTGCAGGTCTACAATTTTGTTTCTGGTGTCCTTTGACAGCTCTTTGTTCTTGGCCATAGTGGAGTTTGGAGTGTGACTGTTTGAGGTTGTGGACAGGTGTCTTTTATACTGATAACAAGTTCAAACAGGTGCCATTAATACAGGTAACGAGTGGAGGACAGAGGAGCCTCTGTAGTGTCGAGTCAATGTTGCTAATTATGCTGTAACAAAGGAGTCCGCTTATACTGAGCTTTGATCATAAGTTTTATTCATATCACAAGATTTCAGCATACGTTTACAGATGTCTAGAGCATCCGGAGAGCAGAGTCCCAAAAGAATATGTCTGCTCTAATGTTCTTTGTTCAAACCCAGTACTTATAATATTCCCCAAAATATGGGTGGCTCCCTCTACTGTCCAATCCCCTGTCTACAACACACAGACTCCCTGTCTGTTCTATGGGATGTAACCCTAAAACAACTCCCTCTGAAACTGAATAAACATCCTCTCAGGTTCCACTTGAAAACATTAGCAAAGTCATAATTCATCATACACTACACCCCTTAAAGAAGAAGTTACAGGTCTGTGAGAGCCAGAAATCTTGCTTGTTTGTAGGTGACCAAATACTTATTTTCCACCATAATTTGCAAATTAATTCATTAAAAATCCTACAATGTGATTTTCTGGAGAAAAAAAATCTCAATTTGTCTGTCATAGTTGACGTGTACCTATGATGAAAATTACAGGCCTCTCTCATCTTTTTAAGTGGGAAAACTTGCACAATTGGTGGCTGACTAAATACTTTTTTTCCCCACTGTACATGACACAATACGTGACATAAGTAGAATACAGAACACTTAAAACATTAAAGGACATTTTTCATGATGGAAATTGAAATATAAAAATTTGATAATTTCTTTTTTGGGGAAAACCATTTAAGAGCTGGAGTTATTATGCAGTCTGATAGCAGTGGGTAGAGTGGCGTTTCGCAGGCGGTTTGTACGGGCAGTTATACAGGACAGCTTGTGGCTGTTTCTCAGGACCCTGGTGGTGCAGTTACCTCTTCTTGGAGGGAGCAGGTCATTCAGTGGATGGTCAAGAGTGTGCATGTGCTTCACCAGGTGCACTGCAGCCTGTTCTCGCCTGCTCTGCAGTGACGGGAGCTGTGGTTGGACTGCTCCACCTCTGGAGATGATCCTCAAGGCCCTCCTCTGCACCCTGTCTAGTTGGGCCTGCTGCTTTTTACTGCATCCAACTAACAGCACTCCACCGTATTCCAGACAAGGCCTGGCCAGTGTAGTATAGACTGTGACCAGATCTTCAGTAGGACATTACTGGCAAGAAATGTCAAAAAGGTGCTTTTTGGCCTTTTTCACTGACTGCTCCAGGTGTCACCACTGAGGTTAGAGTCTAGATGAAAACCAATATACTTGGTTGTTGTTACCACTGGTACTTTCTGTCCTCCTAGGATTAGTGGTGCAGGTTGTGGATGGTCTCTAGAAAAACATATTTGAATTTCCACAGACTTTTTCCCATTCAGGACCATGTTGTTGGATGTGGCCCACTCTTCCAGCTGCTGTATCTCCAAGCCCATGGAAGTGTCCTCTTGGATGCTGGTTAATGGTATGGCTCGGGACAGCCCTACATCGTCTGCATACCCAGTGTCCAGAGTGTCACTGAAGACAACTTTTCGGGTGGACATGTGAAGGAGAAATAGATATGGTGAAACCACGTCACCTTGTGGAACACCAGAGGTGACCTCTGACCAAGGGCTAAATGTGCCAGTTGCCATCACCCTCTGCCCTCTTTCGGTGGTGTAGCTGTGGAGCCAGGCTAGTAACCTTGGACAAAGTTCAATGTCAGACAGATGTTGCAGGAACTTTGCGTGATCTACTCGATCAAAGGCTTTGGACACATCAGCAAGTAACACACTCACCATTGTTGGGTTTATGGAGTCTGTAGCTGTCAGCCAGGAGTATGTGGCTTTCACAAGGGCGGTAGTAGTGCTGGACTTTGGGAGGTAGTCATACTGATTCGTGCACTCAGATAACACCTCCTACTGGCAGGGGACAGTTTTAACAATGTGTTTGATGACAGGGGCTAGATCTTCTGCATGCTCTTTTAGTAGCCAGGCTGGAATGCCATCAGGCCCACAAGCTTTACGTGGGCTGAGTCTGGTCAGAGCTTGCTTTAACTGGCCAATGCTGCACAGCTCAACCTGTCTTGTAGACATGGGCAGGGGGAAGATGGCAAGAGGTGTGGTACTTGTCCATGCCTCAGCAAAGAAGCCATTGAAAACGTCAGCCACGTCGTCGTCTTCAATTCCCTCAACCTATATTCTCCCTCCTGATGTTTTCTTTGGTCCCAGTCCTTTGTTAATGAAGTCCCACCATTCCTTAGGGTTTTTCTTTCTTAGGTCCTGGATTTCAGTTTTGTAGTAGCTTGTCTTTGCTTCCTTGATAAGCATTTGCACTGTGTTTCTGTATTTTCTCCATGTCATTGTTTCTCCCCATCTGTTGAAAATATTCTGTATTTTCCTGATGGCAGCCTTTATTATTTCAGTCATCCACGGCTGATCCAGTGTTGTTGTTTTCTTATTTCTTATTGACATGCATACATCAAGTGCAGTTTGAATGCAGGAGTTGAACGTCTCCACCTTTGCATCGATGCTCTCCACCTCATATGGCAGAACAGTAAGTACTGGCCATACATTGTGCAAAGGTCTCCTTTCTGTTCTGGGTTACCAGATGTCCCTTTTCCCCCTGCACCTCACGTCTCCCTCCTGATGTTGTGTTTTGAGAGAACAGCAGACATTTGTGATCACTGGATCCGACAGGATTAAGTACAGTGGGTTGTGTTGATCAGATCTAGGATGGAGTCCTCTGTGGTCTTGTCTTTGACCACTACCACTTCTTATGTATACGTTGGTGTCTTTTAAATTGCCCAATCTGTAGAATCTCGTCTCACAGTCAGTGCAGTAATAAGTCTTCTCTCCAGTGTGTAACCGTTGGTGTGTTTTTACGTTGCCAATCGGGAGAAACTCTTGCCATATTAAGAGCAGAAGTAAGGATTCTCTCCTGTGTGTATACGTTCATGTTGTTTTAAGTTGCCAAGTAGAGAAAAACTTGCCCCACAGTCAGAGCAGGAGTAAGGCTTCTCTCCTGTGTGTATACGTTTGTGTTGTTTTAAGTTGCCAAGTTGAGAGAAACTTGCCCCACAGTCAGAGCAGGAGTAAGGCTTCTCTCCTGTGTGTGTTCTCTGATGAACTATTAGCGCAGTTGATGTTGTGAAGCATTTTCCACAGTCAGAGCAGGAGTAAGGATTATCTCCTGTATGTATACGTCCATGTTGTTTTAAGGTGCCCTGATGAGAGAAACTTGCTCCACAGTCAGAGCAGGAGTAAGGCTTCTCTCCTGTGTGTGTTCTCTGATGAATTTTTAGACCATTTGATGTTGTGAAGCATTTTACACAATCAGAGCAGGAGTAAGGCTTCTCTCCTGTGTGTGTTCTCTGATGAACTATTAGCGCAGTTGATGTTGTGAAGCATTTTCCACAGTTAGAGCAGGAGTAAGCCTTCTCTCCTGTGTGTATCCGTTCATGTTGTTTTAAGGTGCCCAGTTGAGAGAAACTCACCCCACAGTCAGAGCAGAAGTAAGGCTTCTCTCCTGTGTGTGTTCTCTGATGAACTGTCAGAGCCTTTGATGTTGTGTAATTCTTCCCACAGTCAGTACAGGAATACAGATTCTCTCCTGTGTGTATTTGTAGGTGTATTTTTAACTTTGATAGAATTGAGAAACTCTCCTCACAATGTGGGCAGTGGTGAGACCTCCTAGCTCTGTGATCTTCCTGCTGTTGCTCTCTGGATGTAGAGAATGTCTCAACATGGTCTCCTGTGTGAACAACAATAGAAGAACCAGTTAGTTGGTGTGATATACATGTCAATCAAATGTGTTTTATTAAGCCCTTTTTACATCAGAAGTTGTCACAAAGTGCTTTACAGAAACCCAGCCTAAAACCCCAAAGAGCAAGCAATGCAGATGTAGAAGCCATATCATCCTCCACTCACTATCACAAGGGTTATTCTCTCCACTCACATCACAAGGGTTAGTAACTACACAGACTCATTTCATAGAACTTTAAAACATTGGCAGTTTGTCTACATAACTTCTTTAGTCTACTCTCTGAGCACTCCAGATAGCCCAGTGAATAAAACAAATGCTGGCAATACTGGTGTCAAACCATGTAAGTGTCAGTAGCATGAAATAATATCTACCTTCTCATTGAAATAGTTAATCATGAAACAGTTCTACTGCAACTTTTCATGCACATTGGGAAGTTGGAATGAATAACACAAACTTAGTTTGATAGAACCTGCTCTTACCCTGAGAAACATATTTCCCAATATTCTCCTCCTCTTCTTCATCTTTAATATTGACATTCAGCTCCAGTGTTTGACTGCAGTCTTCCAGCTTCACTGATGCCATCTCTGGATCCTGCTTAGCAAACTGAGCTCCACTGTCGCAATCAGGACCCAGTGACTGTAGGTTTGGACTCAGTGTGGAAGGAGAGAGGCAGGCTGGGTTTGTCCTCACTATAGATGTTACCGGCCTCAGATTTAATTCTAGTCGTCCTGTAGTAACAATGAGAAACAGACACAAAAAGTTATTGTCTTGACAGTTCTGGCACTTTCTTTATTCTCTAAAAATATATTATATTTATATTCAGTGCTTGACTTGGACTGAAATAGGTGCCGGTACTCATGTTGGGTGCCGGTACTGTTTATATTTAGGTACAGGAGCTCCACAATACTGTTGAGCTAACATTCTATAAGAGGAACAGGAGCTCAAGCACTAGATATTCAGGAAAATAGCAGTGCTGCCTAAATAAAAGTACCTATATCAGATGGCTTTTCTCATTTATGCATTTACAGTACCAGTCAAAAGTATGGACACACCTACTCATTCCAGGATTTTCTTTATTTTTACTATTTTCTACCATTGTAGATTACAAATATTCTACAAAACTGTCCTCAAGGCAAATGGTGGCTACTTTGAAGAATCTAAAATCTAAAATATATTTGATTTGTTTAACACTTTTTTGGTTATTACATGATTCCATGTGTTATTTCATAGTTTAGATTCTTCACTATTATTCTACAATGTAGAAAATAGTACAAATTAAGAAAAATCCTTGAATGAGTAGGTGTGTACAAACTTTTGACTGGTACTGTAAATGCATAAATGAGAAAAGCCATTTAGTACAAGGTCACTGTTTGTTTTAGGCAGCACTATGTACTATTTTCCTGAATAACTGTGTCTTCACTGTATTATTTCAATCAAAAGACTATTGTATTTTCCGTTCACACCATAGTAACATTTATCGACAAATACAGAAACAACTGAATGTGTCTGAATATTAGTACACGTAGAAAACTGATAATCATTACATTCAGCTTCAAAACAGTAGTGCAACCGTGAAATTGTCTCTCTGATGCACTGAAGTCCGTTGACGCTGACCGAGTGGGCGGTACCATTTTACCAGCTCGTTAATTTTACACAAAACCAAAACAAACTTGGAAATCTAAAATAAATGGATTCTTTATGAAATCACCTTGAGGAAATGATGTACATCCATTCAGACAAACCCAAAGTATCTAGCTATGTGACTTGTAAAGTAGTTACCAGGTTTACTCAGTTTGACATAAAAATAACACATCAAACCTTTACCAAACGTGATAATACCTTGACGGATTTGTTACCTAGCATGGTATGACATGTTCTTTCGATATTAGAACGTTTAAACGTGCTATTACATACTGATATTACATCTTTTATAAAGTATTAGTTAATGTTTGGAAGTATTAGTTAATGTTTGAGAGCTGCAAAAGGATTTGGAGGATGACATACATTCCATGTATTTATTTCTGTCACTGGTGGGTGCCAGAAGGTATGCGGGCCAAGATAGCTGGGGGGCCACTGGTGCTAATCTTAGAAGGAGTACGTGATGGAATATCCTGACTAGGGTGCAACACGATACCATATAGGGTGATCCTATATGTGGCGGAAAAGCATTATATAAACTAAGAGGTTTTCTATGTAAGTCATTCAGATGACAATAGGTTACGCCCGTACCGCTTGTCATAAGAATCTGGTACTGTAATATTAAATACTTAGAACCAACTCTCCATTTAAGTGTTGAACTATTCTCTTGCATACTGAATTACTTGATGCCAGAGAAACTCGTCATAACACATACCTACAGTAATAAAAAGAAACGGACACAAAGGTTATCTTCTTGACATCACAGTTCTGGCGCTTTCTTTATACTGAAGAATGGTGCGTGCCTGCCTGGAACTTCCTGTTCCCCCACTACCACAGTGCAGCCACAGATAGAACAATGAGACAGATATTTCACTGGATGTATAATTGTGAAGCATCCGGTTGGCGTTTCCACTCACTACCAAATATGGTAGTGAGAGGAAGCCCACTGGCCGGCAGTGGGAGAAGATGGAAGGAGATGGATTTTGGCCGATATTCTGCAAATGTTCTAATCGATGAAACATCTGATCTTAATACAGTTCTGTTCCCAAAACTAAAACATGTTATGCACAGAGTGGACAAAGTTTTGTGGACTTACCTGTTGCAAATACTTTTTTCATCAATTTAGAAGGAGCGCAAAGGCGAATTGAGTTATTGCACAGGAGCACTTCACAGAGGAGGCATTCCCTAACAGAAATATGCAGATGTGTGCTAGAACACGCCAATAGGATCTCGCTAGCTCGTGCTTGGCTCTGCCCACTATGACTCATCTGTTCCCATTGGAAACAACCAGTTGTGGTCTATCTTGGTTTAGTTATAAAAAATCATTGGTGCAACCATCCGTGCGTTCAGGGATCCTTGGGATGGCCCTACCCCATTATATGAGAAGGGCGGTGCTTAATTTGAGCTGGATCCTCCGGTACCTCTCAGTTTTGTAGTCTTTCGTTCCGGAACCCATTTGCCAGGATCAGGTAGCCTACCTCTTGTGGCAAGAAAAATAATTTCCACTGTTTGCAATGTAAAAATCCTAATAAAGGAAATCAGAGTAATTACATTTGGATTCCTCTGTAATTGTCATGCCCCCTAAAAAACAGATAATGTGAAAACGTGCATGATATTCTAAGAATTGGTTAATGTTGGGCCGTCCCGGGTTTATGGTTTGCGCAACATTGTAGCCTAGACCAAGGCGTGGCCATTGCTGTGGTGAGAGAGAGAAGCACGCCTGTATCTCTCACAGAAATACAATGACATTCACTTTCTATGTTCTCTCTCCCTCTCTGTGCTTTTATAGACATAAGCCGGCAACTCTCTTCTCTCCAGCATTGCACTTCATCATTTATCTCCTAATAGAATAATAGCTGTGGGAAGTGTGCTGGAGGTGATGCAGCACTCTGCAGTCTGTTCAGAAAGATATTAAATCATTCCCAATACTACACCAGGAGTAAGACTAGAATTTCGCCACAGAGTAGCCATAGCTAATTTTAAAATCCTGGTGTGTGTAGCCAAATCACAAGGCACGCCTAACGTGTGGCAAATCTGTCAGTTAACAGCATGCAGCCAAAACAGGCCTTTCGCAAATATTTCTAATACAATCGCTGGAAAACACAGGTTGTAAAGCAAATGGATCCTGCTGAAAACAAAATACTAGTGTCTGTATGTTACCAAGTTATCAACTTCCAAATAGGCCTATTGAGCGAACAGCATTGTTTAAAAAAGTAAAGCAAGAGAGAGATAAGCTTTTGGCCGGTGAGTGAGCTGCACATCATTGGGTGAGTCAGTGAAACCGGAAAGCTTTTTTAGGACTATATCTTCCTCCTCATATTGTGCAATGAGTTTCTCTGCACACTTAGGGGCCTCGGCTATTGATGGATTCAAGACAAGGTCGTTTTTATTGAGCTCAGTCTCAAAGTAGCCTGTCATTTTGGTCATTTGTGAGATCCATTTCTGCAGTACAATTGACAACCATTGCTATAAATGCTAAAACCCCACCTTACTGAAGCACATATTCTTCCCATCACTCTCTTGGTCTCTGCCTACTCACACGAATCCTCTCAAGATCCCTCACCCTGTATCCATCTTCCTCTACCACTCTCTTCACTGCTTCGGCATACAACACTTTCTGTACTACTGTAACCCTGGCAACCTCAATCTGCCTTTCTCTCACCTGACACCTCAGATCTCCAGCCCGTTAGCACCCCCACAACTAACACACAGAAATTTCTCCACTGATACCACACATTTCTCATCTCATGCCCTCCTGCACACTTGTCACATCTAGGCATCTCACACCTACACACTGCTGCAACAGGCCCATAAACTTCACCCCTAAAACACTGTAGTATTTACGGAACAAAATCGCTCACGGGATAACTGACACTTCCTACCTTGACCTTATCTGGCAGAAACTATGCATCAAAATCCAGCATGACAAATAATGTATTCTCTGTTTCCCCACGCTCTACACCGGATCTACGTCTCACCAAACGGAGGGCGTCACAGACACCTGGAATCTTCCATTTCAACTGCTCATCCTCAACACTTAAACCTATCCCTGTTATCACTCCTTTCAATGCCACCCTGTTCCGGAGAGTAATTCAAATCACAATTCCTGTCTCTAATCACGTAATCCGCAGCGCCCGCTTCCTCTGGACAGAGGAGAAACAATAAATCATCACGAGTCCACTCAGAGTTACCTTCACCAACTCAACAGTCCCCAACCTCTTCTCCACCTAATCTGACACCACATATGGATCCATTCTCTCTACAAATCTCAGTCCCACTGGGCCAGAATCATCCTTAGAACGAGGCCCGAACTCGGAGTTCCTCACCGCAGGTAATTCATCCCTCACTCTCGCCAGGTCCTCTGACTCTAACGTATCCCTCTTATACACTAGACGTACCTCCCTCACATACCCTGCCACCACGTTTCATCCCTCTCGTCACGTTCACTTTCCTCCTGTAGCTCTAAAAGTTCTGTGAGATCTTCCATTCCATATTCATTCAACACATATTCCACTTTTCTCCTTTGTCCACCATCTTCTCCTTCATCAGATCTTCCAGAAGGTTTGTGCATCCCCCATTCCACTTTTTTTCTTGTCCGCCATCCTACCACATGTCTCAGCTCATCCACACCCCACTAGCTTCGGGTAGCTGCACACCAATGGAGTACCACAGTATAAATGATAATACCCATAAAACCTAGCAGTCAAACAGGGAAATGGTTCCAATCATTTTCCCACCATTCATTTTTCTCATAGGGGATTTTAGAAACACTTAAAATAAGGGCTGTGTTTCGTGTAGGCTTATCCTGGCGTGGCGTTTTGATAACTGTGTAAATCTCTCTAGGACAAGGTGACTTTTATCAATATATTGGCCTGTATTTACCCCCACAAAAATGAAATGGTAATTAGCTGTTAATGTGGCTATCATAAAGAACTACAATTGCCATGATGATCTGGACAAAATTGCCAAATCGAGTCAAAGGTAAGGATCTCTGGGTTAACTATCTAATGTTAGCTAAATGTAATAATGAATAAATAGGCTACATTTATTTAAAATGGACAATTCTGTGAACTGTCTTGTGCAAGTTTTAAATTGACACAATACCTGTTATCAAAGGTGTCAGCTAGAGATGACGTGCTGGAGATTGCAGTGATTTGTTGTTTTGCATGATGTCTACTTTGATGATAATTAGCGTTTTAATCGAAGAGGAAATAGAGCCGAATATGTTGCTAAAAGTCACGCCAGGGTAAGCCTACACAAAACACAGCCCTTATTTTAAGTGTTTCTAAAATGAATAAAAAAGGAAAAATGATTGTAACCATTTAGGTATTATGACACATTTTTGCACACAATTAAAAAATATATATATAAAAACTGTATTCAGACTTTACTCAGTACTTTGTTGAAGCACCTTTGGCAGTGATTACAGCCTTGAGTGTTCTTGGGTATGACGCTACAAGCTTGGCATACCTGTATTTGGGGAGTTTCTCTGCAGATCCTCTCAAGCTTGTCAGGTTAGATGGGGAGTGTCGCCACACAGCTATTTTCAGGTCTCTCTGTACTTTGCTCTGTTCATCTTTCCCCCGTTCCTGACTAGTCTCCCAGTCCCTGCCACTGAAAAACATCCCCACAGCATGATGCTGCCACCACCATGCTTCACCGTTGGGATGGTGCCTGGATTCCTCCAGACGTGACGCTTGGCATTCAGGCCAAAGAGTTCAATATTGGCTTCATCACACCAGAGAATCTTGTTTCTCATGGTCTGAGAGTTCTTTAGGTGTCTTTTGGCAAACTCCCAGCGGGCAGTCATGTGCCTTTTCATGAGGAGTGGCTTCCGTCTAGCCACTCTACCATAAAGGCCTGATTGGTGGAGTGCTGCAGAGATGGTTGTCCTTCTGGAAGGTTCTCCTATCGCCACAGAACTCTGGAGCTCTGTCAGAGTGACCACTGGCTTCTTGGTGACCTCCCTGACCAAGGCCCTTCTCCCCCGATTGCTTAGTTTGTCCGGGCAGCCAGCTCTAGAAAAAGTATTGGTGGTTCCACACTTCTTCCAATTAAGAATGATGGAGGCCTTTCAATCATATCCTTGGACTAAAATGATTGACACTCCGGTGCAAGCCTAACATCATGTGCAAAGGGCCTTTGGGTAACGTAGCACATATTCAATGATATCTATTTTTCTCACGTAGGCTGTTCATTTCTGATCTTTGATACTTTTTTTGGTTTATAAACATATCATGGTATACTACGTTAACGCTATACGTATGGGCCATATTGTTACTTGGTAGCTACTAGCAGCAGACCCTGTGTTGTGGATCATCTACCACTATTTTGGACGGTCCATACTGTAATGTTAACGTTAGTCTCAGGCTTCACTAACTAGCGTTACTGTTTAAGGTGGAGCTATTCTTTGCTACTTTTCAAAGAAATACTACGTGATATTTCACGTCATCTTGCTAGAGAGGCCTTTTGTTGTGATATTTCACATAACATCTTGCAATATATGGATATATATAATAGGATAAAGTAATCCTTCTACCCCCCCCCCCCCCGCAAAAAAATTGTAAAGTGGTTATCCCACTGGCTATAGGGTGAACGCACCAATTGGTGAGTCGCTCTGGATAAGAGTGTCTGCTAAATGACGTAAATGTGCCCTTGAGCAAGGCACTTAACCCTAATTGCTCCTGTAAGTCGCTCTGGATAAGAGCGTCTGCTAAATGACTAAAATGTAAATGTAAATGTAAATATGTATTTTGTTTGTGAGAAGTAATGGCAGAGAGAAGGCAGGAGATACTTTGTTTTGTTTAGCGTCGCTTAGGTTAGACTGCTCCCTTTAATGGATCAGTCGTCCACCAAGCTACACTCTACGATCAGGGTGAGAGGAAGCGTTGGGTGTCTCGGTTAGGGAGACCGTGGAATGGGGTTCAGTGTTTTAATGTTAGGATATACTTATGTTTGTTTGTTCTAACAGAACTTTACATATTTTCCTCACTACAAAATATTCATGCGGTCCTTGTGGTTCCTAAACATATTTTAGATATGCCTTTATGCTATAGCTTATTCCATGTTTACATCTTTGGTTAAATGACTTCAAATGAAACATTTAAATTTACTTCAAATCAAATTTTATTTGTCACATGCGCCGAATACAACAGGTGCAGACATTACAGTGAAATGCTTACTTACAGCCCTTAACCAACAGTGCATTTATTTTAAACAAAAAAAGTAAGAATAAAACAACAACAAAAAAAAGTGTTGAGAAAAAAAAGAGCAGAAGTAAAATAAAGTGACAGTAGGGAGGCTATATATACAGGGGGGTACCGTTGCAGAGTCAATGTGCGGGGGCACCGGCTAGTTGAGGTAGTTGAGGTAATATGTACATGTGGGTAGAGTTAAAGTGACTATGCAAAAATACTTAACAGAGTAGCAGCATCGTAAAAAGGATGGGGTGGGGGGGCAGTGCAAATAGTCCGGGTAGCCATGATTAGCTGTTCAGGAGTCTTATGGCTTGGGGGTAGAAGCTGTTGAGAAGTCTTTTGGACCTAGACTTGGCACTCCGGTACCGCTTGCCGTGCGGTAGCAGAGAGAACAGTCTATGACTAGGGTGGCTGGAGTCTTTGACAATTTTGAGGGCCTTCCTCTGACACCGCCTGGTATAGAGGTCCTGGATGGCAGGAAGCTTTGCCCCAGTGATGTACTGGGCCGTACGCACTACCCTCTGTAGTGCCTTGCGGTCGGAGGCCAAGCAGTTGCCATACCAGGCGGTGATGCAACCAGTCAGGATGCTCTCGATGGTGCAGCTGTAGAATTTTTTGAGGATCTGAGGACCCATGCCAAATCTTTTTAGTCTCCTGAGGGGGAATAGGCTTTGTCGTGCCCTCTTCACGACTGTCTTGGTGTGTTTGGACCATGATAGTTCGTTGGTGATGTGGACACCAAGGAACTTGGAAGCTCTCAACCTGTTCCACTACAGCCCCGTCGATGAGAATGGGGCGTGCTCAGTCCTCTTTTTTTTCCTGTAGTCCACAATCATCTCCTTTGTCTTGGTCACGTTGAGGGAGAGGTTGTTGGCCTGGCACCACACGGCCAGATCTCTGACCTCCTCCCTATAGGCTGTCTCATCGTTGTCGGTGATCAGGCCTACCACTGTTGTGTCGTCGGCAAACTTAATGATGGTGTTGGAGTCGTGCCTGGCCATGCAGTCATGGGTGAACAGAGAGTACAGGAGGGGACTGAGCACGCACCCCTGAGGGGCCCCCGTGTTGAGGATCAGTGTGGCAGATGTGTTGTTACCTACCCTTACCACCTGGGGCGGCCCGTCAGGAAGTCCAGGATCCAGTTGCAGAGGGAGGTGTTTAGTCCCAGGATCCTTAGCTTAGTGATGAGCTTAGAGGGCACTATGGTGTTGAATGCTGAGCTGTAGTCAATGAATAGCATTCTCACGTAGGTGTTCCTCTTGTCCAGGTGGGAAAGGGCAGTGTGGAGTGCGATAGAGATTGCATCATCTGTGGATCTGTTGGGGCGGTATGCAAATTGGAGTGGGTCTAGGGTTTCTGGGATTATGCTGTTGATGTGAGCCATGACCAGCCTTTCAAAGCACTTCATGGCTACAGACATCAGTGCTACGGGTCGGTAGTCATTTAGGCAGGTTATCTTAGAGTCCTTGGGCACGGGGACTATGGTGGTCTGCTTGAAACATGTTGGTATTACAGACTCCCTCAGGGACATGTTGAAAATGTCAGTGAAGACACTTGCCAGTTGGTCAGCACATGCTCGGAGTACACGTCCTGGTAATCCGTCTGGCCCTGCGGCCTTGTGAATGTTGACCTGCTTAAAAGTCTTACTCACATCGGCTACGGAGAGCGTGATCACATAGTCATCCGGAACAGCTGGTGCTCTCATGCATGCTTCAGTGTTGCTTGCCTCGAAGCGAGCATAGAAGTGGTTTAGCTCGTCTGGTAGGCTTGTGTCACTGGGCAGCTCGCGGCTGTGCTTCCCTTTGTAGTCTGTAATAGTTTTCAAGCCCTGCCACATCCGACGAGCGTCAGAGCCAGTGTAGTATGATTCAATCTTAGACCTGTATTGACTCTTTGCCTGTTTGATGGTTCGTCGGAGGTCATAGCGGGATTTCTTATAAGCGTCCGGGTTAGAGTCCCGTTCCTTGAAAGCGGCAGCTCTACCCTTTAGCTCAGTGCGGATGTTTCCTGTAATCCATGGCTTCTGGTTGGGGTATGTACGTACGGTCACTGTGGGGACGACATCATCAATGCACTTATTGATGAAGCCAGTGACTGATGTGGTGTACTCCTCAATGCTGTCTGAAGAATCCCGAACATGTTCCAGTCTGTGCTAGCAAAACAGTCCTGTAGCTTAGCATCTGCGTCATCTGACCACTTTTTTTATTAACTGAGTCACTGGTGCTTCCTGCTTTAGTTTTTGCTTATAAGCAGGAATCAGGAGGATAGAGTTATGGTCAGATTTGCCAAATGGAGGGCGAGGGAGAGCTTTGTATGCGTCTCTGTGTGTGGAGTAAAGGTGGTCTAGAGTTTTTTCCCCTCTGGTTGCACATTTAACATGCTGGTAGAAATTAGGTAGAACGGATTTAAGTTTCCCTGCATTAAAGTCCCCGGCCACTAGGAGCGCTGCATCTGGATGAGCGTTTTCCTGTTGATTAATGGCCTTGTACAACTCATTCAGTGCAATCTTAATGCCAGCATTGGTTTGTGGTGGTAAATAGACAGCTATGAAAAATATAGATGAAAACTCTCTTGGTAAATAGTGTGGTCTACAGCTTATCATAAGATACTCTACCTCAGGCGAGCAAAACCTCGAGACTTCCTTAGTATTTGATTGTGTGCACCAGCTGTTGTTTACAAATATACACAGACCGCTACCCCTTGTCTTACCAGAGTCGGCCGTTCTGTCCTGCCGATGTAGCGTATAGCCTGCTAGCTGAATGTTATCATTGTTGTCGTTCAGCCACGACTCCGTGAAACATAAGATATTACAGTTTTTAATGTCCCGTTGGTAGGATAACCGTAATCTTAAATCGTCTACTTTATTTTCAAAAGATTGAACGTTGGCTAATAGGATTGATGGAAGAGGCAGTTTACTCGCTCGCCGTCGGATCCTTACAAACTGTCACGGTTTCGGCCGAGGCTGCTCCTCCTCCTGGTTCGGCAGGCTTCGGCGTTCGTCGTCCCCGGAATACTAGCTGCCACCGTTGTATGTTTCGTGTATTGATTGCTTTAGTCTGTCTGGTACACCTGTGTCTGTTTGTGTCCTAATTACGTGTCCTATAAGTTCCCTGTTTTGTGTTAGTTAGATTGTGTGTTGTTGTTCGCCTGTCGTTGTGCTGCGTGTTTTGTTTCTTGCTTGTTGTTTTAGTGTTTTACGCATTGTGCGTATATGCTCGCCTCTGATTGTTTTTGAGGTAGTTTGTTTACCGTTTCCTTTTTGGATTTTTGAGTAAACTCTGTTGGACTGAGCCTCGGTGTCCTGCGCCTGACTTCCACACCACATACACCTCACCACATGACAGAACAACACACCCAACATGGAGTCAGCAGGAACAGCGGCGGCACCCGATTCCCTGGAATACCGGATTAATTCCCAGGGCGCCATGATCCGGCAACTCGGGGCCGCCATGGACGAGGTGTCCAACAGACTGCGCCGTTTGATGAATCGGTAGGTGCCCACGCCTTCTCACACCATCCCAGCACCAACGGCCAGTCCTCCTCTCTCAGCACCGGAACCCAGTGGCATTCGGCTCTCGCTCCCGAGGGCATATGACGGTTCTGCAGCCGGGTGTCAGGGCTTCCTCCTACAGGTAGAACTTTACCTTGCCACTATACACCCGGCGCCCTCGGGATACGAGAGCGTCTCCGCCCTCATCTCCTGTCTCTCCGGAAAGGCGTTGGAGTGGGCCAACGCCGAATGGAGGGGAATAGACGCCGCCACCATCACCTACGCAGAGTTTTCCCGCAGCTTCAGGACTGTCTTCGATCATCCACCTGAGGGGAAAGCGGCGGGAGAGCGTCTATTCCACCTCCGACAGGGGAAGAGGAGCGCACAGGAGTTCGCACTGGAGTTCCGGACATTAGCAGCGGATGCGGGATGGAATGAGAGGGCCCTCATTAACCACTATCGGTGTAGCCTACGAGAGGACGTTCGTCGTGAGATGGCCTGCAGGGACACCAACCTGTCGTTCGACCAGCTGTTGGACATCTCCATCAGTCTAGACACCCTGCTGGCTACCCGCGGACGTCCCGAGTGGGGGTCGTCCATTCCATCCTCCAGCACCTCCGAGCCTATTCCTATGGAGCTCGGGGGTGCTGGCGCTAGAGAGAGGAGGAGGGAGAACCCGAGGAGGGCCACCTCCTGCACCAACTGTGGCCGTGGAGGACACACCGCGGCCAGGTGCTGGGGAGGGTCTTCTGAGAGAGGGGACAACAGGTCACGCACTGGGGAGTCATTTCAGGTGAGTAGGCGCCCCACTTACCCAGAGCTCTCTGTTGGTCACATGAGTATTCCTGTGCGTTTTCCACAGGTGGCACCTCATTCCCAGCATAAGGCGCTAGTAGATTCAGGCGCAGCTGGGAACTTTATTGATCGGGCATTTTGTGCTAGGTTAGGAATTCCCCTTCGGCCGGTAGAAGTTCCATTCCCTGTCCATGCATTAGACAGCCGGCCGTTGGGGTCGGGTCTGATCAGGGATGTCACAGCACCGATGACGATGACTACGCAGGGGGGTCATGAGGAGATCATTCAGTTCTATCTGATTGACTCTCCTGCACACCCAGTGGTGTTGGGGCTTCCCTGGTTAAGCACCCACGATCCTACCATAGCGTGGCAACAGAGGGCTCTTATGGAGTGGTCTGCCCAGTGTGTAGGGAGATGTCTAGGTGTTTCCATAGGGGCGACCTCGGTAGAGAGTCCGAACCAAGTGCCCGCACTGCGCATTCCCCCAGAGTATGAGGATTTAGCACTAGTGTTTAGTAAATCAAGGGCAGCACGGCTACCTCCTCATAGACAGGGGGACTGTGCGATAAATATCCAGACTGGAGCAGCTCTTCCCAGGAGTCATGTGTATCCCCTGTCTCAAGAGGAGACTGCGGCTATGGAGACTTACATAGCTGAGTCCTTGGCACAGGGATACATACGGCCCTCTACTTCTCCGGTCTCCTCGAGTTTCTTCTTTGTGAAGAAGAAGGACGGGGGATTGCGCCCGTGTATTGATTACCGTAGTCTCAATCAGATCACAGTAAAATACAGTTACCCACTTCCACTGATTGCGACGATGACGGAGTCATTACGCGGAGCGCGGTTCTTCACAAAGTTGGATCTCAGGAGCGCGTACAATTTGGTGCGCATTAGGGAGGGGGATGAATTGGAAACAGCATTTAGCACCACCTCGGGTCATTACGAGTATCTCGTCATGCCGTACGGGTTAATGAATGCTCCTTCAGTCTTCCAATCCTTTGTTGATGAGATTTTCCGGGACATGCATGGGCAGGGTGTAGTGGTGTACATTGACGACATTCTAGTGTACTCTTCTACACGAGCCGAGCATGTAGCCCAGGTGCGCCGAGTATTGAGACGACTGTTGGAGCATGACTTGTATGTCAAGGCAGAGAAATGCCTGTTCTTCCAGGAGTCCGTCTCCTTTTTGGGTTATCGGTTGTCCGCGTCTGGCGTGGAGATAGAGGTAGATCGGGTATCGGCTGTGCGTAATTGGCAAACTCCAACCACCGTAAAAGAGGTGCAGCGGTTCTTGGGTTTTGCTAATTACTACCGGAGGTTTATCCGGGGCTTTGGACAGGTTGCAGCTCCCATTACGTCCCTGCTAAAGGGGGGTCCGGTGCGCTTGCAGTGGTCAGCTGAGGCGGACAGGGCATTTGTCAAGCTGAAGAACCTGTTCGCCTCGGCCCCGGTGCTGGCGCATCCGGATCCCTCTTTGCCTTTCCAAGTAGAGGTGGACGCGTCCGAGACCGGTATTGGGGCAGTCCTGTCACAACGGTCCGGCACGCCACCTAAGCTCCGCCCCTGTGCGTTCTACTCCAAGAAGCTCAGCTCGGCGGAGCGCAATTATGACGTTGGGGACAGGGAGCTGTTAGCTGTAGTCCAGGCCCTAAAGGTGTGGAGGCATTGGCTTGAGGGGGCTCAACACCCTTTCCTCATTCTGACTGATCACCGTAACCTGGAGTACATCCGGGCAGCTAGGAGATTGAACCCTCGTCAGGCTAGGTGGAACATGTTCCTGACCCGGTTTGTTTTTAAGATCACATACATCCCTGGGTCCCAGAACGGTAAGGCAGATGCCCTGTCCCGGCAGTATGACACAGAGGAGAGGTCCATTGAGCCTACTTCCATACTGCCGGAGTCTTGTCTGGTGGCTCCGGTAGTATGGGAGGTCGATGCGGAAATCGAGCGGGCGCTGCGTACCGACCCTACTCCCCCCGAGTGTCCTGTGGGGCGGACGTACGTTCCGCTCGAGGTTCGTGATCGGCTTATTTCTTGGGCTCATACATCACCCTCCTCTGGACATCCTGGTATTGGTCGAACGGTGCACTGCCTTAGTGTGAAATACTGGTGGCCAACGTTAGCCAGGGATGTGAGGGTTTATGTCTCCTCCTGCTCGGTATGTGCCCAGTGTAAGGCACCTAGACATTTGCCCAGAGGTAAGTTACATCCTCTGCCCGTTCCACAACGACCATGGTCCCACCTCTCGGTAGATTTTGTGACCGATCTACCCCCTTCCCAGGGTAATACCACCATTTTGGTCGTTGTGGATCGGTTTTCTAAGGCCTGTCGTCTCCTCCCACTGCCGGGTCTCCCTACTGCCCTACAGACCGCCGAGGCCCTCTTTACCCACGTGTTCCGGCACTATGGGGTCCCCGAGGATATTGTGTCCGACCGAGGTCCCCAGTTCACCTCCAGAGTCTGGGGGCTTTCATGGAACGCCTGGGGGTCTCGGTTAGCCTTACCTCGGGGTACCATCCAGAGAGCAATGGGCAGGTTGAACGTGTGAACCAGGATGTGGGTAGGTTTTGAGGTCCTATTGCCGGACCGGCCGGAGGAGTGGTCGAGGTATATCCCCTGGGCAGAGATGGCCCAGAACTCTCTCCGCCACTCCTCCACCGGATTAACACCTTTCCAGTGTATTTTAGGGTATCAGCCGGTCCTGGCACCGTGGCACGAGAGCCAGACCGAGGCCCCTGCGGTGGACGAGTGGATTCGGCGCTCGGAGGAGACGTGGGGACGCTGCCCATGTCCATCTGCAGCGTGCCATCCGTCAACAAAAGGCGAGCGCCGATCGCCACCGCAGTGAGGGGCCGGTGTACGCACCGGGAGATCGAGTCTGGCTCTCGACTCGAAACCTGCCCCTCCGCCTGCCCTGCCGGAAGCTGGGTCGGCGGTTTGTGGGGCCCTTCAAAGTCCTGAGAAGATTGAACGAGGTGTGTTACAGATTACAACTACCTATTGAGTACAAAAATATTAACCCCTCGTTCCATGTGTCTCTTCTCAGGCCGGTGGTAGCTGGTCCACTCCAAGAGGAGGAGATAGGAGAGACCCCTCCACCCCCTTTGGACATCGAGGGGGCACCGGCGTACAGGGTCCGGACTATATTGGACTCGAGGCGCCGGAGGAGTGGTCTCCAGTATCTCGTGGAGTGGGAGGGGTACGGTCCGGAGGAACGGTGCTGGGTGCCTAGGAGGGACATTCTCGACCCATCCCTCCTGACAGAGTTCCACCGTGGGCATCCCACGCGCCCGGGTCCGCGTCCTCCTGGCCGTCCCCGAGACCGGGGTCGGCGCACGGCTGGAGCCGCGCGTCAAGGGGGGGGTACTGTCATGGTTTCGGCCGAGGCTGCTCCTCCTCCTGGTTCGGGCAGGCTTCGGCGTTCGTCGTCCCCGGAATACTAGCTGCCACCGTTGTATGTTTCGTGTATTGATTGCTTTAGTCTGTCTGGTACACCTGTGTCTGTTTGTGTCCTAATTACGTGTCCTATAAGTTCCCTGTTTTGTGTTAGTTAGATTGTGTGTTGTTGTTCGCCTGTCGTTGTGCTGCGTGTTTTGTTTCTTGCTTGTTGTTTTAGTGTTTTACGCATTGTGCGTATATGCTCGCCTCTGATTGTTTTTGAGGTAGTTTGTTTACCGTTTCCTTTTTGGATTTTTGAGTAAACTCTGTTGGACTGAGCCTCGGTGTCCTGCGCCTGACTTCCACACCACATACACCTCACCACATGACACAAGGCACCCCGCTCTTCGTCCGCGATATCTCTGTCTCTTCCTCACGCGAATGACAGGGATTTGGGCCTTGTCGGGTGTCTGTATGATATCCTTCGCGGCCGCCTCGTTGAAGAAAAAATCTTCGTCCAATACTAGGTGAGTAATCGCTGTCCTGATATCCAGAAGCTCTTTTTGGTTATAAGAGACGATGGCAGAAACATTATGTACAAAATAAATTACAAATAACGCGGAAAAACACACATAATAGTACAATTGGTTAGAGGGCTGTAAAACCGCAGCCATCTTCTCCGGCGCTGTTTATCTACTTTGTGGAATGTCTGTGGAGTTTGTAAACTATCCAAGCTTAAAACAGGTTATTACTAGGCTTAAACAACTTCATTCATCTATTGTGTTCCTACAAGAAACTCACTTGTTGAAGGATGAGCTACTTAAAGTATGCAGGAGATGGCAAGGGCAAGTAATAGCATCCTGTTTCTCCTCTCATTCTCATGGTGTTATGGTTTTAATTCACTAATCTGTTTCGTTTCAAGTGGATACTATTATAACTGATACAGCTGGTAGATACATTTTGATACAGGGAACTCTTGAATAAGCATATTCATCTGGATAATGTTTATGGTCCTAATGAAGACAATCCCAAATTCTTTGAGAATGTATTTCTATTGATAGCCTCCATTCCTGTTAAAGTCCTAATGGCAGGGGACTTTAATTGCACTCTTGATCCTCATCTAGATCGCTCCTCTGGTTTAGACACTTCCCACCCGCAGAGTAGAAAGTCATTTTGTAAATGTGATCGTTCAGTTGTTTTTTGCAACAATTGATAAAAACCTGTTTTTGCTTTGTCATTATGGGGTAATGTGAGTAGATTGATGAGGGAAAAAAACAATTTAATCAATTTTACAATAAGGCTGTAACGTAACAAAATATCTAAAAAGTCCAGGGGTCTGAATACTTTCCGAATGCACTGTATATAGACAGGTGTGTGCCTTTCCAAATCATGTCCAACAAACTTAATTAGATAGAACCTGCTCTTACCATGAGAAACAGATTTCCCAATCTTCTCCTCCTCTTCTTCATCTTTAATGTTGACATTCAGCTCCAGTGTTTGACTGCAGTCTTCCAGCTTCACTGATGCCATCTCTGGATCCTGCTTAGCAAACTGGGCTCCACTGTCGCAATCAGGACCCAGTGACTGTAGGTTTGGACTCAGTGTGGAAGGAGAGAGGCAGGCTGGGTTTGTTCTCACTATTGATGTTACCGGCCTCAGATTTAATTCTAGTCGTCCTGTAGTAATGAGAAACAGACACAAAAAGTTAGTGTCTTGACAGCTCTGGCACTTTCTTTATTCTCTAAAAATATATTCTCTTTCTTCTTGTTAAATCATCTAATTCAGTGCTTGACTTGGACTGAAATAGGTGCCGGTACTGTTTATATTTAGGTGCAGGAGCTCCACAATACTGTTGAGCTAACATTCTATAAGAGGAACAGGAGCTCAAGCACTAGATATTTGAGGTGCCGGTACTTAACCTATGGTATATTTTCCCAAAATCACATACAGTACCAGTCAAAAGTTTTAGGACACCTACTCATTCCAGGGGTTTTCTTTATTTTTACTATTTTCTACATAGGATAATAATATGAAATAACACATATGGAATCATGTAGTAACCGAAAAATTGTTAAACAAATCAAAATATATTTTATGTGAGATTCTTCAAAGTAGGCAACCTTTGCCTTGATGACAGCTTTGCACACTCTTGGCATTTCAATTAACAGGTGTGCCTTGTTAAAAGTTAATTTGTGGAATGTCTTAATGTGCTTGAGCCAATCAGTTGTGTAGGGACAAGGTAGGGGTGGTATCCAGAAGATAGGCCTATTTGGTAAAAGACCAAGTCCATATTATTGCAAGAACAGCTCAAATAAGCAAAGAGAAACAACAGTCCATCATTACTTTAAGATTCTTCAAGTGCAGTCGCAAAAACCATCAAGCGCTATGATGACACTGGCTCTCATGAGGACCGCCACTGGAAAGGAAGACCCAGAGTTACCTCTGCTGCAGAGGATAAGTTCATTAGAGATACCAGCCTCAGAAATTGCAGCCTAAATAAATGCTTCACATAGTTCAAGTAACAGACACATCTCAACATCAACTGTTCAGAGGAGACTGCGTGAATCAGGCCTTCATGGTCGAATTGCTGCAAGAAACCACTACTAAAGGACACCAACATGAAGAAGAGACTTGCTTGGGCCCAAAAACATGAGCAATGGACATTAGACTGGGGGAAATCTGTCCTTTGGTCTTATGTTTGGTTACTACATGATTCCATATGTGTTATTTTATAGTTTAGATGTCTTCACTATTATTCTACAATGTAGAAAATAGTAAAAATTAAGAAAAACCCTTGAATGAGTAGGTGTGTCCAAATGTTTGACTGGTGCTGTATATTTGCCACTGCTTGACAAAAAAAAGATAACTTATAGTTAGATAGAACCTGCTCTTACCATGAGAAACAGATTTCCCAATCTTCTCCTCCTCTTCTTCATCTTTAATGTTGACATTCAGCTCCAGTGTTTGACTGCAGTCTTCCAGCTTCACTGATGTCATCTCTGGATCCTGCAGTGCAAACTGGGCACCACTGTCACAATCAGGATCCAGTGACTGTAGGTTTGGACTCAGTGTGGAAGGAGAGAGGCAGGCTGGGTTTGTCCTCACTGTTGATGTTACCGGCCTCAGACTTAATCTGAGTCGTCCAGTAGTAATATAGAGAAACTGACACAAAAGTTAGTCTTGACATATCTGTCACTTTCTTTATTCTCTAAAAATATATTAGATCAGGTAGCTAAGCATTGACAACAAACCATTTATTAATTTCACATTAGACACAAATTGCACACTTTAAATTAAACCATGTAAGTGCACTTAACCTATAGTAGATTTCAGAAATTCTCATAAATGACTGAAAAACCATTTAGTACAAGGTTGCAGTTTGTTTTAGGCAGCACTATGTAATATTTTCCTGAATAACCTTGTCTTCACTGTATTATTTCAATCAAAACCAATTGTATTTCCCGTTCACACCATAATAACAATTATAGATAAAGATAGAAACAACAGAATGTGTCTGAATATATGGAAAAAGGAAAGGGGTCTGAATACTTTCTGAATCCACTGTAAGGAATTGGCAACTCGTTCTCATTCTGAGAAATAAGGTAGGCCACTTGATTTCAACATCTGAACAAAGTGGACAGGCTAACATGCTTTTCAAACAGTTGGAGACAGACAGAATGGTGTGTTCATAACAACTCAACTGTTCAACCTTGTTAGCAAACAGATCCAAGTTGGCTAAACCTGAAATATAAAGATCAGCTGGCTAATCACTAGCACTTGAGAGATTGTTGATGAGACCTGTGTTCATTTTCTATAGCCTAATGCCTGCTACAATAAATTAGTCAATTTGTAACAAAAAATTGCATTTTCATAGATCAACTTGAAAGCCAGATCAGAGATTATTGCCAACAAAAAATAGCAGGTTAAACAATTTTTTATAAAACAATACAATAATTAGTGGGTCTTATTGGTTGTGGATGGCTTATATTTAGCCTAGGTATAACTTCACAAGCCCTGAATTCATTAGATTATAGCTGACTGTTTGAAATGCAGTGTATTTGACCTTTAATTGTACAAGCTTACTTAGAGAAAAACAAAATCGAGATATATATCGTGAATCGCCCATAAGTTTAAAAAAACTCAAGATACAGCTGTATGATTTTTAGTCCATATAGCCCAGCCATAACAGAGTACATTAGAGTAAAGTTGTCAGCTTCCTGCCTCCTGTTTGTCTCCGGGCCTCTAGAGGTCATCTGTGTTCCCCTCTGCCTTAGTTCTTCCTCGTGTGTGTCAGCTTCCTGCCTCCTGTTTGTCTCCGGGCCTCTAGAGGTCATCTGTGTTCCCCTCTGCCTTAGTTCTTCCTCGTGTGTCCTAATTAGCTTGATCCAGGTCACCTGTGCCTTGTTTCCCCTTGTGTATTTTAGCTGTGTGTTTTCCCCTTGTTTCTCACTTGGTTATTGAGTCCTGGCTATGTGTCTCCTGCTTTGTCCCACCGTGTCTTTTCAAGTAAGCTGTTCTAAGTTGTCTTTAGTTTGTTTTTCTCCCCTCGTGGAGCTATTTTGTTTTGCCTCCTGTTTTGTTGCATTAAATCTACTTGCCTGGAGTATTGCCTTGGGTGTTTCATTTGGGTCCAACTACCCCTCCTCTGTGGCTAAGGGGTAGAACCCCCAGCTCTCCACATCTGTGACCGGAGTTCAAGCCCGGCTTGTGACAAAAGTAGAATACAATACAGTATGTTATACTGTACTATACTCTGTACTGTTGTACTGTACTGAACTAAACTTCTCTTTCCTGTACTCTGCTGTACTGTACTTTCCAATCTTGTGAAACAGTAGCTATGTTTCCAATAACTTGTCCAGTGCTTTGTTTCTCGACATTAAGAAAAAGTTTGCATAGAAAATAGATACGACAATGGGTGTGTTTCCATGTAACTATCCTGTGTCGATAAAAACAGCTGGACGTAATGACTCACCATGTACCATCAAAATGATTTGGCAATCATTTATTTAAAAAACACTGTTTCAATCCTCACTTGTCAGAATAAAGAAACTTTGACAAAAGAAAAATCCACCCGTCCAACGATTAAAAATGTTTTCGAGCTTTAGAATATTTCTCCTATATCTGCCGTCTCCATTACACACATCGCAAAGATTATTTTAGCAACATTGCTTTTGTCGAATGCAGCTGGGTCAATGGAAACCTGGCTAATGTCTGAGTGATTGGTTCAGATTTGGTCTGGTCTAATGTTTGACCCAATGGTTGGGCCAAGTCAGTTAAGAACAAATTCTTATTTACAATGACGGCCTACCCCGGACGACGCTGGGCCAATTGATTGGGACTCCAATCACGGCCGGATTGTGATACAGCCTGGAATCCAACCAGGGTCTGTAGTGACAGATGCAGTGCCTTAGACCGCTGCGCCACTCGGGAGCCCTGTGACTAATCATTTTGGCTATTTAAGCTCTGAAAAGGCCTATCAGCTACCCAACTTTATCAGGAGTTATCCTGAGCCTATTTGCAATGAGAAACAATGCATTTGCACAGCGGTAAAATGCAGAAGTATTTAATTTTTTGCTATGATCATCTCATCAAAAATGTACAGAGACAAACTTGAAACCACTGATTATCATGACAATTTAGCTGACGGGGTTAAACTCCCGGACAACAGTGGTTTCAGAGTCCTACAATAGAGTGAAGACGCTAATATTTGTGTAAACTCTACATAGTTGTGTTCTGTGGATGTCACTGAGTAGGCTGAACAATACATAGGTAGGGCTGTACAGTGCAATATGAATGTCCAATACAAACAGCATACTCAACTGGCGTAACGCGGTAAGGACCAAGAACGGGGTCAATATGGACCACAGGTCACAAAATAATTATATAATAATACTGTTTTGGTTGGGCTTCAACCCCTGGTATCATATAAACACACATAAGACATGGAAACATGTAGAATTGCTTAAAAAGAGCAACAACTAAAAATCTCAGCCCCATCGTAAAATGTGTAGAATTGCAGGATATTAGCTTTAAAACTGCTAAATGTTCTCTCCGCCAACAAGAGGGTTGTGAACAGTTTGGGGTCACAAGTTGGGGGTTTGTTACTACGCCAATAAATGACAATATCCATCCGGACCTTTGCCACCTAGGAAATTTGTTTGACCGGACCTTCTCAAATAGTACTGGAGTTCCCCTGCAATAGACTGACTGGGAAGGTGATTTTTCACAGTCAAAGTCCTGCAATAAGAGCTAAGACGCTAATATTTGTATAAACTCTTGATAATTGTTTTCTGTGGGTGTCATCCGTTCCATGGGTGCACAATCCAACCGGTTTCATAAGTGCATATAAGAATGCCCCCAATGCAATTATGTGGTCTAATACCTCCACAGTGGGATTTCAACCGTTTTTTCCCCTGTTTATTTTCAAAATAATTAGTTTTTGTAATTAATTTTAAATTAAGTAACAACGTTTGACATGATCCCAATATTTTGTATCAGTTTGCATCACTTTCAATGAGGGCCTTTTATTTTGAGGGCTAACAGCAAATTCCACTATTGTGGCTAATCATTATTATGACTAGCTTCACATACATAGGGACAAGCGGGTACCAGGGCTGCGTCCAGCAGGAGGACAGAGACGTTGGCCACGATCAGATACAAATGTATTATGTAGAACAAACATGCCTCTGATTCTAATGAATCATGTCACTTCTATTCGGGGTATTTCTATCTGCAACTTTCCAAAACGTTATTGTACTGAACATGCCCAGGCGAAACGCACTGACCTATATACGAACCTGGAAAGCCTCACAAATAAAAACGTGTAATGGACCCCGCGCCATGTGCTTGTAAAATATATTTTATCACGTTCTTCAATCACTCAGACTGACACAAACATTACACAAAACCTTTCCCAAACGTGATAATACCTTGACTGATTTGTTATCTAACATGTTATGACGTTATTTCGATATTAGGCAGTTTAAAAGTGCTATTACATACCTGTAGTAATAAAGAGAAACGGAAAGCACAGTCCTGTCGTTTTCTTTGTTCTGAAGAATGTTGCGCGCCTCCCCTCCCCGTGTTTCCAACTACCACAGAGCAACGGCGACATCTTCTTCTTCTGTGGGTTTTATGGCAGACTACATCCAAAAGTTGCATTGCCGCCACCAACTGGACGGTTTGAAACGACAAAATAAATTAAATAAAAAATGCATCCATACGTAATAGTGATACTAACTTACTCCACCCTAATAAAAATAGTACATTGCCAAAACAAACAAAACTCCAATTTCTTCCTTCCTTTAAATCTCCATATCTCCCTTCTCAGTCTCTAGGACCTGAGATGGTGGTACGGCTTTTGCCAATATTCCATGCAACTCTTTTGCCAATAAAACTTTCAGCCCCAGGAACCGTTCTGCCGCAACCACAATGATTTCTATCTTCCTAGATCTTTTCGCCACCTTGGCAGTGCCGTTAATCACCATTGCGATAAAGGCTACAAAGTCCACCTTTTTAACCTTTAAAATGTCAGGATCATCTTGTTGAAAGGCAACCCCTGCAGCTTGCATTGAAGGCTTATCCACCACCATTATATTTACTGTAAAGATAACCCCCAACAACTACAATGATTCAGTAGATCAATAATGTTACAGTACTCTAGCATGTCTCACATCTGCTTATGCTGACAAAACATGTTAGTGAATAGGTCAGATTTAGCTTTGTGATGCTCATTTAAACTTCCTGTCTTGTTCAGCTTCAGAACAACAGTAAAAATGTCACTTGAAACAGTTTTTTCGAAATTCATTACACAAAAGAGAAGAGCTTGACTAGTACAAATTCATATACACACTATTTTTCATTGGCAGATAAATTAAACAGGTTTGAATTAAGCCTTAATGACTATTAATGACTAAAATAACTAATCTAGTTTTAAAATACAATTTAATAAACAAAAAGTATCCACCCAAACTAACTGGTGAAAACTGATCATCACACCATCTCTATCTGATACATGTTGTGTCTGCTAGCTCATTCCCACAGAAAACTGCAGAGGGAAGCAGTACCACCCAGTCAAACAGCCTCACAGAGGATATTCAACCCTAAGGGAAAATCCAAGGTCATCTCAATATCTTTACAATAGAAGCTAACAAAACACACCAAAACTGACCAGGTGAACACTGATCAGTAAAGTAAAGAGAGGCTAACATTCTATAACGTTCCCTTTCCTCTGCACAGTTCTCTCACAGTGAGAAACAATAGGATTACAATAGAGTGTGCTACGATTTCTTGAGAATTAAGTGATGGAATGATTTTAATCTTAGCTAGTCAGACAACTGATGAGGATTCTCACATTTACAGTGGGGGAAAAAAGTATTTAGTCAGCCACCAATTGTGCATGTTTTCCCACTTAAAAAGATGAGAGAGGCCTGTAATTTTCATCATAGGTACACGTCAACTATGACAGACAAATTGAGATTTTTTTTCTCCAGAAAATCACATTGTAGGATTTTAATGAATTTATTTGCAAATTATGGTGGAAAATAAGTATTTGGTCACCTACAAACAAGCAAGATTTCTGGCTCTCACAGACCTGTAACTTCTTCTTTAAGAGGCTCCTCTGTCCTCCACTCGTTACCTGTATTAATGGCACCTATTTGAACTTATTATCAGTATAAAAGACACCTGTCCACAACCTCAAACAGTCACACTCCAAACTCCACTATGGCCAAGACCAAAGAGCTGTCAAAGGACACCAGAAACAAAATTGTAGACCTGCACCAGGCTGGGAAGACTGAATCTGCAAAAGGTAAGCAGCTTGGTTTGAAGAAATCAACTGTGGGAGCAATTATTAGGAAATGGAAGACATACAAGACCACTGATAATCTCCCCTCGATCTGGGGCTCCACGCAAGATCTCACCCGTGGGGTCAAAATGATCACAAGAACGGTGAGCAAAAATCCCAGAACCACACGGGGGGACCTAGTGAATGACCTGCAGAGAGCTGGGACCAAAGTAACAAAGCCTACCATCAGTAACACACTACGCCGCCAGAGACTCAAATCCTGCAGTGCCAGACGTGTCCCCCTGCTTAATCCAGTACATGTCCAGGCCCGTCTGAAGTTTGCTAGAGTGCATTTGGATGATCCAGAAGAGGATTGGGAGAATGTCATATGGTCAGATGAAACCAAAACAGAACTCTTTGGTAAAAACTCAACTCGTCGTGTTTGGAGGACAAAGAATGCTGAGTTTCATCCAAAGAACACCATACCTACTGTGAAGCATGGGGGTGGAAACATCATGCTTTGGGGCTGTTTTTCTGCAAAGGGACCAGGACGACTGATCTGTGTAAAGGAAAGAATGAATGGGGCCATGTATCATGAGATTTTGAGTGAAAACCTCCTTCCATCAGCAAGGGCCTTGAAGATGAAACGTGGCTGGGTCTTTCAGCATGACAATGATCCCAAACACACCGCCCGGGCAACGAAGGAGTGGCTTCATAAGAAGCATTTCAAGGTCCTGGAGTGGCCTAGCCAGTCTCCAGATCTCAACCCCATAGAAAATATTCGGAGGGAGTTGAAAGTCCGTGTTGCCCAGCGACAGCCCCAAAACATCACTGCTCTAGAGGAGATCTGCATGGAGTAATGGGCCAAAATACCAGCAACAGTGTGTGAAAACCTTGTGAAGACTTACAGAAAACGTTTGACCTGTGTCATTGCCAACAAATGGTATATAACAAAGTATTGAGAAACTTTTGTTATTGACCAAATACTTATTTTCCACCATAATTTGCAAATAAATGCATTAAAAATCCTACAATGTGATTTTCTGGATTATTTTTTCTCATTTTGTCTGTCATAGTTGACGTGTACCTATGATGAAAATTACAGGCCTCTCTCATCTTTTTAAGTGGGAGAACTTGCACAATTGGTGGCTGACTATATACTTTTTTCCCCACTGTATGTGGCCATGTTGAGAGAAACTCTTCCAACAGTCAGAACAGGAGTACCAGATCCCTTGATATTTTACAGATCTTCCCACAATCAGAGCAGGGAAATAGATTCTCTCCTGTGTGGATTTTTAGGTGAATTTTTTTGCTTTGATAGAATTGGGAAAATCTCCTCACAATGTGGGCAGTGGTGAGACCTCTTAGCTCTGTGATCTTCCTGCTGTTGTTCTCTGGATGTAGAGAATGTCTCAACATGGTCTCCTGTGTGAACATCAGAAGAACCAGTCAGTTAGTATGATTTACATCAATCACATTTATTTTATAAAACCCTTTCTACATCAGCCGTTGTCACAGAGTGCTTTACAGATACCCTAACCTAACGTATCAGGCGTAAAAGAAACGCCTAAACCAGGTCCACAGAAACCAGAAGCTTCCGGTTTTCAGGCTTTGCCTTCCTCTCTGCCTTTTCCCTGAAACACGGATGCTTCCGGTGTTTGTTGACTCCGCTGAGGGTGCAGGTACCGAGACTAAAACCCCAAAGAGCAAGCAATGCAGAAGCACAGTGGCTAGGAAAAACTCCCTAGAAGGAAGGAACCTAGGAAGAAACCTAGAGAGGAACCAGGCTCTGAGCAGTGGCCAGTCCTCTTCTGGCTGTACTGGGTAACAAATGACTTTATATAAGTATGCTGCACAATACAGGGGAATAAAACTATTCTAAAGTGTTACAAGCCATATCATCCTCCACTCCCTATCATAAGGGTTAGTAACCATCAGGGCTGGGGTCAATTCCATATCAATTCAAATTTTTTAATTTGACTAATTCATCAGACACTCTTATCCAGAGTGACTTACAATAGTGCATTCATCTTCAGATAGCTGGGTGAGACAACAACGCATCACAATCGTATCAATTACATTTTCTAGGGTGCAGAAAGGGAGTATAGTAGGGTCGTAAAGATGGTAGGTTGGAGGAGAGATGGAGAGAAAATGAAACAAAGTAGGGGTCAGAGACTTGGAGGGGGGTTGCAGTGAGATTAGTAGGAGAACAGCCTCTAATGAAGATGGGGTCACGCAGTGGGAGGGGACTGGGAAAGGCTGAGGTCAAAAGAGGAAAGGTGTTTCCAGTAAACCAATTTTCCTGATTGAAAAATATTGAAGAGAATTGGAATTAGAATGACAGTGTACTTCCTGAATTGACTGGAATTTAAATGGAATTGACACCAACCCTGGCAACTACACAGACTAATTTCATAGAACTTTAAAACACTGGCAGTATGTCTACTTCACTTCTTTAGTCTACTCTCTGATCACTCCAGATAGCCCAGTTAATAAAATCATCATCATCGAAACAGTTCTATAACAACTTTTCATGCACAACGATAAAACAAGCTTTGTTGTGTTGAGTTCTTCAGGGGTGTCAGAATGACAGAATGAACTTATGGAGGTCTTACTTTTGAAGATAACTCCTAGATGTAGATAGTACTATAGTGGCGGGCCCAACCCCAGACTTCTCTTTTATCAACCCAAAGGTTTTACTGTCTTCTCAGGAATTCAGCCTTCTCTGTGTTGCTCCCCACATCCCCCTATTCTAAATGATGCATTATCTCACCATCCCCCATTATTAATTATGCATTATCTCACCATCCCCCATTCTGAATGATGCATTATCTCACCATCCCCCTTTCTGAATGATGAATTATCTCACCATCTGTCACGGTTTCGGCCGAGGCTGCTCCTTCTCCTTGTTCGGGCAGGCTTCGGCGGTCGTCGTCTCCGGAGTACTAGCTGCCACCGTTCTATGTTTCATGTTCGTTTGGTTTTGTCTCTTTGTAACACCTGTCCCTTGTTTGTGTTTGATTGTGTTCCCTATTTAGTTTCGTTTGTTTGGGTCAGGTGTTATGCGTGATTGTTAATTGTCAGCCTGCCTCCGAGGAGTTTGTATCTCTCGTTGTTGTATTTTTCGAGAGTTCGCACTGCGTGCGCTTTTCTTGTTTTTTCCGCACTGTGTTTGTGCGTAATTGTTCGCGCCGCCCGGTTGGGTTGGCGACTCACTTTTCCTGTGTTGGACCTTACTAAAGTCTGTTGAAGTCATCCTTGTTCCTGCGCTTGATTCCTTTCACTCATCCACACACACCACTCTGACAGAATCACGCATCATTCCATGGAATCAGCAGGAGCGACCGCGCCAACAGCAGGTATGGAGGAACGTCTTCGTGGGCAGGAGGACCGGATTAACCAGGTCTGTCATGCCCTGGAGGGGGTGATGAACACTCTCCACCGATGGGAAACCAGCGGGGTACCCACGACCCCACCTACCGAACCATCCCCATCGGTCAGTCCTCCTGTCCCATCTCCGGAACCCAGTGGGATTCGGCTCTCGCTCCCGAGGGCGTACGACGGCTCCACTGCCGGGTGTCAAGGGTTCCTGCTGAAAGTGGAGCTCTACCTCGCCACCGTACACCCGGCGCCCTCGGGACACGAGAGCGTCTCAGCCCTCATCTCCTGTCTCACCGGCAAGGCGTTGGAGTGGGCCAACGCCGAATGGAGGAGAATGGACGCCGCTACCACTACCTATGCGGAGTTCTCCCGCCGCTTCCGTGCTGTGTTTGACCATCCACCAGAGGGGAAGGCGGCGGGGGAGCGTCTGTTCTACCTCCGATGGGGATGAGGAGCGCCCAGGACTTTGCCTTGGAATTCCGGACTCTAGCGGCCGATGCAGGGTGGAATGAGCGGGCCCTTATAGACCACTTCCGTTGCAGCCTCCGGGAGGACGTCCAGCGAGAGTTGGCGTGCAGGGACACCTCGTTGACCTTTGACCAACTTGTCGACATGGCCATTCGGCTGGACACCCTGCTCGCCACCCGTGGACGTCCCGGGTGGGGTTCGCCCATTCCACTCTCCAGCACCTCCGAGCCGAGCCCTATGGAGCTCGGGGGTGCTGGCGCTAGAGAACGGAGGAGTAGGAACCCGAGGGGGGCCGTTCCCTGCACTAACTGTGGCCGTGGAGGGCACACCGCGGCTAGGTGTTGAGGAGGGTCCCCCAGTGGAGGAGAAGGCAGGTCACGCATTGGGGGGTCCCCCCAGGTGAGTAGGCGGCCTACTCACCCAGAGCTTTCTGTCGTTCACCTAACCTTGCCTGTTTGTTTTCCACAGGTGGCACCTCGTTCCCAGCATAAGGCGCTGGTAGATTCAGGCGCAGCTGGGAATTTTGTAGATCGCCAGTTTTGTATAGAGTTAGGGATTCCCCTCCTTCCAGTTGATAAGCCTTTCCCTGTTCATGCCCTAGATAGCCGTCCGTTAGGGTCTGGGTTGATTAGGGAGGTCACAGCACCCCTTCAAATGATGGCGCAGGAGGGTCATGAGGAGACGATTCAGCTCTATCTGATTGACTCTCCTGCGTATCCGGTAGTGCTGGGCCTTCCCTGGTTGATGACCCATGACCCTACTATTATGTGGCGAGAGAAAGCTCTTAAAGGGTGGTCTGCCCAGTGTGAGGGGCGGTGTCTGGGTGTTTCCATAGGGGCGACCTCGGTGGAAAGTCCGAATCTAATGACAGCACTGCATATTCCCCCGAGTATGAGGATTTGAAACTGGTGTTTAGTAAAACTAGGGCGGCGCAACTGCCGCCTCATAGACGGGGGATTGTGCGATAGATCTCCAGTCAGGAGCAGCTCTCCCGCGGAGCCATGTGTATCCCTTGTCTCAAGAGGAGAGGAAGGCAATGGAGACGTACATCGCTGAGTCTCTGAGACAGGGATACATACGGGCCTCCACTTCACCCGCTTCCTCGAGTTTCTTTTTTGTAAAGAAAAAGGATGGAGGTCTGCGCCCGTGTATTGATTACCGCGGTCTCAATCAGATTACGGTGAAGTACAGCTATCCACTTACTCTGATTGCGACTATGACGGAGTCACTGCACGGTGCGCAGTTCTTTACAAAATTGGATCTCAGGAGCGCATATAACTTGGTGCGCATTAGAGAGGGCGATGAATGGAAGACAGCGTTTAGCACGACTTCCGGACACTACGAGTATCTAGTCATGCCATATGGGTTGATGAATGCTCCCTCAGTCTTCCAATCCTTCGTCGATGAGATTTTCCGGGACATGCAGGGACAGGGAGTAGTCGTGTACATCGACGACATTCTGGTGTACAGTCCTACCCGAGCAGAGCATGTAGCCCTGGTGCGCCGAGTATTGAGGAGGCTGTTGGAGCATGACCTATATGTCAAGGCAGAGAAATGTCTGTTTTTTCAGAAGTCGGTCTCCTTTCTGGGTTACCAGTTGTCTGCGTCAGGGGTGAAGATGGAGGTAGACCGGGTGTCAGCTGTGCGTAATTGGCAGACCCCAACCACTGTGAAGGAGGTGCAACAGTTCTTGGGTTTTGCAAATTATTACCGGAGGTTTATCCGGGGTTTTGGACAGGTGGCAGCTCCCATAACGTCTCTGTTAAAGGGGGGTCGTCCGGTGCGCTTGCGGTGGTCAGCTGAGGCGGACAGGGCTTTTGGGAGACTGAAGGACCTGTTTACCTCGGCGCCGGTGTTGGCGCATCCGGATCCCTCTTTACCTTTCCAGGTAGAGGTGGATGCGTCAGAGGCCGGTATAGGGGCCGTTCTTTCCCAACGTTCTGGCACACCCCCTAAACTCCGTCCCTGTGCGTTTTATTCTAAAAAGCTCAGTCCGGCGGAGCGGAATTATGACGTAGGAGACAGGGAGCTGTTAGCCGTGGTACAGGCCCTAAAGGTGTGGCGGCATTGGCTCGAGGGGGCTCAACACCCTTTCCTCATTCTAACTGACCATCGTAACCTGGAGTACATCCGGGCAGCTAGGAGACTGAACCCTCGCCAGGCCCGCTGGACTATGTTTCTAGCCCGGTTTGTGTTTAAAATCACGTACATCCCTGGGTCCCAGAACGGGAAGGCAGATGCTCTGTCTCGGCGGTATGACGCGGAGGAGAGGTCCGTTGAGCCCACGCCCATACTACCAGAGTCTTGTCTGGTTGCACCGGTGGTGTGGGAGGTTGATGCCGAGATCGAGCGGGCGTTACGCACCGACCCAAGTCCTCCACAGTGTCCAGTGGGTCGGACGTACGTTCCGCTCGAGGTACGCGATCGCCTCATTTGTTGGGCTCATACGTCCCCCTCCTCTGGCCATCCGGTATCGGCCGGACAGTGCACTGCCTTAGCACGAAGTACTGGTGGCCAACGTTAGCTAGGGATGTGAGGATTTATGTCTCCTCATGTTCGGTGTGTGCCCAGTGTAAGGCGCCCAGACATTTGCCCAGGGGTAAGCTACAACCCCTGCCTATTCCACAACGACCCTGGTCCCACCTCTCGGTGGATTTTGTTACCGACCTTCCCCCCTCACAGGGGAATACTACCATCCTGGTCGTTGTGGATCGGTTCTCGAAGGCCTGTCGTCTCCTTCCCATGCCGGGTCTACCCACTGCCCTACAGACCGCTGAGGCTCTGTTTACCCATGTCTTCCGGCATTACGGGGTACCCGAGGATATAGTGTCTGACCGAGGCCCCCAGTTCACCTCCAGAGTGTGGAGAGCGTTTATGGAACGGTTGGGGGTGTCGGTAAGCCTTACCTCGGGTTACCACCCGGAGAGTAATGGGCAGGTTGAACGTGTTAACCAGGAGGTGGGTAGGTTTCTGAGGTCTTATTGCCAGGGCCGGCCGGAGGAGTGGGCGAGATACGTTCCGTGGGCCGAAATGGCACAGAACTCTCTCCGCCACTCCTCCACCCAACTAACCCCTTTCCGGTGTGTGTTAGGGTACCAGCCGGTTCTGGCACCTTGGCACGAGAGCCAGATCGAGGCCCCTGCGGTGGATGAATGGGTACGACGCTCGGAGGAAACATGGAACGCTGCCCACGTACATCTGCAGCGGGCCATCCGTCGGCAGAAAACGAGCGCCGATCTCCACCGCAGTGAGGGGCCTGTGTACGCACCTGGAGATCGAGTCTGGCTCTCGACCAGAAACCTGCCCCTCCACCTGCCCTGCCGGAAGCTGGGTCGGCGGTTTGTGGGGCCATTCAAAGTCCTGAGGAGGTTGAACGAGGTGTGTTACAGGTTAGAACTGCCTATTGACTATAGGAATATTAACCCCTCGTTCCATGTGTCTCTCCTCAGGCCGGTGGTAGCTGGTCCACTCCAGGAGTATGAGATAGAGGAGACTCCTCCGCCCCGTTGGACATCGAGGGGCTCCGGCGCACACCGTGAGGTCCATCCTTGATTCGAGACGCCGGATGGGGGGTCTTCAATATCTCGTGGAGTGGGAGGGGTACGGCCCGGAGGAGCGGTGCTGGGTGCCAAGGAGGGACATATTGGACCAGTCCCTGCTGACCGAGTTCCATCGGGGTCATCCTGCGCGCCCTGCTCCGCGTCGTCCCCGAGCCCCGGGTCGGCGCACTGCTGGAGCCGCGCGTCAAGGGGGGGGTACTGTCACGGTTTCGGCCGAGGCTGCTCCTTCTCCTTGTTCGGGCAGGCTTCGGCGGTCGTCGTCTCCGGATTACTAGCTGCCACCGTTCTATGTTTCATGTTCTTTTGGTTTTGTCTCTTTGTAACACCTGTCCCTTGTTTGTGTTTGATTGTGTTCCCTATTTAGTTTCGTTTGTTTGGGTCAGGTGTTATGCGTGATTGTTAATTGTCAGCCTGCCTCCGAGGAGTTTGTATCTCTCGTTGTTGTATTTTTCGAGAGTTCGCACTGCGTGCGCTTTTCTTGTTTTTTCCGCACTGTGTTTGTGCGTAATTGTTCGCGCCGCCCGGTTGGGTTGGCGACTCACTTTTCCTGTGTTGGACCTTACTAAAGTCTGTTGAAGTCATCCTTGTTCCTGCGCTTGATTCCTTTCACTCATCCACACACACCACTCTGACACCATCCCCCATTCTGTCACACCTCTGAGCTTCTGTTGTGATAACATACTGTAGGTCTGATATCTGATTGGAAGTTAACTCAACTGTAATGTTATTGATCAACAACTCCGATTTTGAATCCAAACATGGTCAAATGGTTATAAAAGGGTCTTAGCTTCAATGTGTCTTTCTCTTTTGTTCTTGACCTGCTGTGGTGAGATATATACTGTGTGTACAAAACATTAGGAACACCTTCCTAAAATTGAGTTGCACCCCCTTCTGCCCTCAGTAAAGCCTAACTTTGTCAGGGCATGGACTCTACAAGGTGTCGAAAGCCTTCCACAGGGATGCTGGCCCATGTTGACTCCAATGCTTTCCATAGTTGTGTCAAGTTGGCTGGATGTCCTTTTGGTGGTGGACCATTCTTGATACCCACGGGAAACTGTTGAAACTGCGGGAAACTGCGTTGTAGTTCTTAACACACTCAAACCGGTGCGTCTGGTACCTACTACCATACCCTGTTCAAAGCACTTAAATATTTTTTTTGCCCATTCACCCTCTGAATGAAACATATATACAAAAAATCCTTCTTTAACCCGTCTCCTCCCCTTCATCTACACTGAAGTGGATTTAACAAGAGTCATCGATAAGGGATCATAGCTTTCACCTGGTCAGTCTATGGCAGGGAAAGAAGCAGGTGTTCCTAATGTTTAATACACTCAGTGTACACCGTCTTTCTCTCTACCTCTCTCCCATGAGCTGTGGGCCATGACACAAGCTATGGATTCTCTCTATCCCATGAGCTATGGGCCATGACACAAGCTATGGATTCTCTCTATCTCATGAGCTATGGGCCACGACACAAGCTATGGATTCTCTGTCTTTCTCTTCCTGTCTGATCATGTTTAGATACTTCATGTTTTGTTAATGTCAGTATTTACTTGTAACTTAGGCTTTATGCATTGGGCAGAAGGTAACTGAATGGTTGCTGGTTCGAATCCCCGAGCCGACTAGGTGAAATATCTGTCGATGTGCCCTTGAGCAAGGCACTTAACCCAAGTTCCTCTAAAAATTAAAGAAATGTAAGTAAATCGTTAATTTTACAATGTCATTAAATCTATTTACCTTTAGTATTCCACTATCAGACCAATTCTTGCTAGTCAACATCAACTCATTGCCTAATGCTTGCTTGCATATTTTAATCATCTTCATGGTGTCAGATAAACATTTTAGTAGACTTTGTTAATACATAAATTGAAGTATTTTCATGAGTAGCAGGTGAGGTGTACTGTACATTGTCACGGTTTCGGCCGAGGCTGCTCCTCTTCCTTGTTCGGGCAGGCTTCGGCGGTCGTCGTCTCCGGAGTACTAGCTGCCACCGTTCTATGTTTCATGTTCATTTGGTTTTGTCTGTTCATAACACCTGTCCCTTATTTGTGTCTTAATTGTTTCCCTATTTAGTTTCGTGTGTGTGGGTCAGGTGTTATGCGTGATTGTTTGTTGTCAGACTGCCTCTGATGGTTTATTTCTCTCGTGTTTGGCGTGTCCCGAGAGTTCGCACTGCGTGCGCTTTTCCTGTGTATTTTCGCACTGTGTTTTGTGCGTAATTGTTTGCGCCACCCGGTTGGGTAGGCGACTATTTTTGTTCACGTGTTGAACAGTACTATAAAAGACGGTTGTAGTCATCCTGGTTCCTGCGCTTGATTCCTTCCACTCATCTACACACACCACTCTGACAGAATCACGCATCATATCCATGGAATCAGCAGGAGCGACCGCGCCGACAGCCGAGATGGCTGAACGTCTTCGTGGCCAGGAGGACCGCATCAACCAGGTCTGTCATGCCCTGGAGGGGGTGATGAATACTCTGCACCGATGGGAGACCAGCGGGGTTCCCACACCTCCACGAACCGAACCAGCCCCATCGGTCAGCCCTCCTGTCTCATCTCCGGAACCTAGTGGGATTCGGCTCTCGCTCCCGAGGGCGTACGACGGCTCCACTGCCGGGTGTCAAGGGTTCCTGCTGCAGGTGGAGCTCTACCTCGCCACCGTACACCCGGCGCCCTCGGGACACGAGAGCGTCTCAGCCCTCATCTCCTGTCTCACCGGCAAGGCGTTGGAGTGGGCCAACGCCGAGTGGAGGAGAATGGACGCCGCTACCACGAACTATGCGGAGTTCTCCCGCCGCTTCCGTGCTGTGTTCGACCATCCACCAGAAGGGAAGGCGGCGGGGGGCGTCTATTCTACCTCCGACAGGGGATGAGGAGCGCCCAGGACTTTGCCTTGGAGTTTCGGACCCTAGCGGCTGATGCAGGGTGGAATGAGCGGGCCCATATCGGCCATTTCCGCTGCAGCCTCCGGGAGGACGTCCAGCGAGAGTTGGCGTGCAGGGACACTTCGTTGACTTTCGACCAGCTTGTCGACATGGCCATCCGGCTGGATACCCTGCTCACCACCCGTGGACGTCCCGGGAGGGGGGTTGCCCATTCCACTCTCCAGCACCTCCGAGCCGAGCCCTATGGAGCTCGGAGGTGCTGGCGCTAGGAAACGAAGGAGGAGGAGCCCGAGGGACCCGGCCCTTGCACCAACTGTGGTCGTGGAGGGCACACCGCGGCTAGGTGTTGGGGCGGGTCCTCCAGTGAGGGAGAAGGCAGGTCACGCATTGGGGGTCCACCCAGGTGAGTAGGCGCCCTGCTTACCCAGAGCTTTCTGTCGTGCACCTAACCTTGCCTGTTTGTTTCCCACAGGTTGCACCTCGTTCCCAGCATAAGGCGCTGGTAGATTCAGGCGCAGCTGGGAATTTTGTAGATCGCCAGTTCTGTATAGAGTTAGGGATTCCCCTCCTTCCAGTGGATAAGCCTTTCCCCGTCCATGCCCTAGATAGCCGTCCGTTAGGGTCTGGGTTGATTAGGGAGGTCACAGCACCCCTTCAGATGATGGCGCAGGAGGGTCATGAGGAGAGAATTCAGCTCTATCTGATTGACTCTCCTGCGTATCCGGTAGTGCTGGGTCTTCCCTGGTTGATGACTCATGACCCTATTATTAGGTGGCGAGAGAAAGCTCTTAAAGGGTGGTCTGCTCAATGTGAGGGGCGGTGTCTGGGTGTTTCCATAGGGGCGACCTCGGTGGAGAGTCCGAATCTAATGCCAGCACTGCAGATTCCCCGAGTATGAGGATTTGGCACTGGCGTTCAGTAAGACTCGGGCGGCGCAGCTGCCGCCTCATAGGCGGGGGGATTGTGCGATAGATCTCCAGTCAGGAGCAGCTCTCCCGCGGAGCCATGTGTATCCCTTGTCTCAAGAGGAGAGAAAGGCTATGGAGACGTACATCTCTGAGTCTCTTAGACAGGGATACATACGGGCCTCCGTTTCACCCGCTTCCTCAAGTTTCTTTTTTGTAAAGAAAAAGGATGGAGGTCTGCGCCCGTGTATTGATTACCGCGGTCTCAATCAGATCACAGTGAAGTACAGCTATCCACTTCCTCTGATTGCGACTATGACGGAGTCGCTGCACGGTGCGCAGTTCTTTACAAAATTGGATCTTAGGAGCGCATATAACTTGGTGCGCATTCGAGAGGGCGATGAATGGAAGACAGCGTTAGCTACGACTTCCGGACACTACGAGTATCTAGTCATGCCATATGGGTTGATGAATGCTCCCTCAGTCTTCCAATCCTTCGTCGATGAGATTTTCCGGGACATGCAGGGACAGGGAGTAGTGGTGTACATCGGCGACATTCTGGTGTATAGTCCTACCCGTGCTGAGCATGTAGCCCTGGTGCGCCGAGTATTGAGGCGGCTGTTGGAGCATGACCTATATGTCAAGGCAGAGAAATGTCTGTTTTTCCAGAAGTCGGTCTCCTTTCTGGGTTACCAGTTGTCTGCGTCAGGGGTGAAGATGGAGGTAGACCGGGTGTCAGCTGTGCGTAATTGGCAGACCCCAACCACTGTGAAGGAGGTGCAACGGTTCTTGGGTTTTGCGAATTATTACCGGAGGTTTATCCGGGGGTTTTGGACAGGTGGCAGCTCCCATAACGTCTCTGTTAAAGGGGGGTCCGGTGCGCTTGCGGTGGTCAGCTGAGGCGGACAGGGCATTTGGGAGACTGAAGGACCTGTTTACCTCGGCGCCGGTGTTGGCGCATCCGGATCCCTCTTTACCGTTCCAAGTAGAGGTGGACGCGTCAGAGGCCGGGATAGGGGCCGTTCTTTCCCAGCGTTCTGGCACTCCACCTAAACTCCGTCCCTGTGCGTTTTACAGTAAGAAGCTCAGTCCGGCGGAGCGGAATTATGACGTAGGAGACAGGGAGCTGTTAGCCGTGGTACAGGCCCTAAAGGTGTGGCGGCATTGGCTCGAGGGGGCTCAACACCCTTTCCTCATTCTAACTGACCATCGTAACCTGGAGTACATCCGGGCAGCTAGGAGACTGAATCCTCGCCAGGCTCGCTGGACTATGTTTCTAGCCCGGTTTGTGTTTAAAATCACATACATCCCTGGGTCCCAGAACGGGAAGGCAGATGCTCTGTCTCGGCGGTATGACGCAGAGGAGAGGTCAGTTGAGTCCACGCCCATACTACCGGAGTCTTGTCTGGTTGCTCCGGTGGTGTGGGAGGTTGATGGTGAGATCGAGCGGGCGTTACGCACCGACCCGAGTCCTCCACAGTGTCCTGTGGGTCGGACGTACGTTCCGCTCGAGGTACGCGATCGCCTCATTTGTTGGGCTCATACGTCCCCCCTCCTCTGGCCATCCGGGTATCGGCCGGACAGTGCACTGCCTTAGCACGAAGTACTGGTGGCCAACGTTAGCTAGGGATGTGAGGATTTATGTCTCCTCCTGTTCGGTGTGTGCCCAGTGTAAGGCGCCCAGACATTTGCCCAGGGGTAAGTTACAACCCCTGCCTATTCCACAACGACCCTGGTCCCACCTCTCGGTGGATTTTGTTACCGACCTTCCCCCCTCACAGGGGAATACTACCATCCTGGTCGTTGTGGATCGGTTCTCTAAGGCCTGTCGTCTCCTTCCCATGCCGGGTCTACCCACTGCCCTACAGACCGCAGAGGCTCTGTTCACCCATGTCTTCCGGCATTACGGGGTACCCGAGGATATAGTGTCTGACCGAGGCCCCCAGTTCACCTCTAGAGTGTGGAGAGCATTTATGGAACGGCTGTCCCAGACCTGCTGTTTTCAACTCTTTAATGATCGGCTATGAAAAGCCAACTGAGAGACCTGAGCCCTAGGACCATACGTCGGGACTACCGGCCGTGGTGACTCCTTGCTGTCCCCAGTCCGCCTGGCCTTGCTGCTATTCCAGTTTCAACTGTTCTGCCTGCGGTTATGGAACCCCTACCTGTCCCAGACCTGCTGTTTTCAACTCTTAATGATCGGCTATGAAAAGCCAACTGAGATTTATTCCTGATTATTATTTGACCATGCTTGTCACTTATGAACATTTTTGAACATCTTGGCATGGTTCTGTTATAATCTCCACCCGGCACAGCCAGAAGAGGACTGGCCACCCCTCATAGCCTGGTTCCTCTCTAGGTTTCTTCCTAGGCTTTCGCCTTTCTAGGGAGTTTTTCCTAGCCACCGTGCTTCTACACCTGCATTACTAGCTGTTTGGGGTTTTAGGCTGGGTTTCTGTACAGCACTTCGAGATATTAGCTGATGTAAGAAGGGCTATATAAAATAAAATTGATTGATTGATTGGGGGTTTCGGTAAGCCTTACCTCGGGTTACCACCCGGAGAGTAATGGGCAGGTTGAACGTGTCAACCAGGATGTGGGTAGGTTTCTGAGGTCATACTGTCAGGGCCGGCCGGAGGAGTGGGCGAGATATGTGCCCTGGGCCGAGATGGCACAGAACTCTCTTCGCCACTCCTCCACCCAACTAACCCCTTTTCAGTGTGTATTAGGGTACCAGCCGGTTCTGGCACCATGGCATGAGAGCCAGATCGAGGCCCCCGCTGTGGATGAGTGGGTGCGGCGCTCGGAGGAGACGTGGGACGCTGCACACGTCCATCTGCAGCGTGCCATACGTCGACAGAAGACGAGCGCCGACCTACACCGCAGTGAGGGGCCAGTATACGCACCTGGAGATCGAGTCTGGCTCTCAACCAGAAACCTGCCCCTCCGCCTGCCCTGCCGGAAGCTGGGTCGGCGGTTTGTGGGGCCATTTAAAGTCCTGAGGAGATTGAACGAGGTGAGTTATAGGTTAGAACTACCTGTTGATTACAAAAATATTAACCCCTCGTTCCATGTGTCTCTCCTCAGGCCGGTGGTAGCTGGTCCACTCCAGGACTTTGAGATTGAGGAGACTCCTCCGCCCCCGTTGGACATCGAGGGGCTCCGGCGTACACCGTGAGGTCCATCCTGGATTCTAGACGCCGGATGGGGGTCTTCAATATCTCGTGGAGTGGGAGGGGTACGGTCCGGAGGAGCGGTGCTGGGTGCCAAGGAGGGACGTATTGGACCAGTCCCTACTGACCGATTTCCATCGGGGTCATCCTGCGCGCCCTGCTCCGCGTCGTCCGGGTCGTCCCCGAGCTCGGGTCGGCGCACGGCTGGAGCCGCGCGTCAAGGGGGGTACTGTCACGGTTTCGGCCGAGGCTGCTCCTCTTCCTTGTTCGGGCAGGCTTCGGCGGTCGTCGTCTCCGGAGTACTAGCTGCCACCGTTCTATGTTTCATGTTCATTTGGTTTTGTCTGTTCATAACACCTGTCCCTTATTTGTGTCTTAATTGTTTCCCTATTTAGTTTCGTGTGTGTGGGTCAGGTGTTATGCGTGATTGTTTGTTGTCAGACTGCCTCTGATGGTTTATTTCTCTCGTGTTTGGCGTGTCCCGAGAGTTCGCACTGCGTGCGCTTTTCCTGTGTATTTTCGCACTGTGTTTTGTGCGTAATTGTTTGCGCCACCCGGTTGGGTAGGCGACTATTTTTGTTCACGTGTTGAACAGTACTATAAAAGACGGTTGTAGTCATCCTGGTTCCTGCGCTTGATTCCTTCCACTCATCTACACACACCACTCTGACATACATATGATCACTAAAGAACCTACTCTTACCATGAGAAACAGATTTCCCAATCTTCTCCTCCTCTTCTTCATCTTTAATGTTGACATTCAGCTCCAGTGTTTGACTGCAGTCTTCCAGCTTCACTGATGCCATCTCTGGATCCTGCAGTGCATACTGGGCTCCACTGTCACAATCAGGACCCAGTGACTGTAGGTTTGGACTCAGTGTGGAAGGAGAGAGGCAGGCTGGGTTTGTCCTCACTGTTAATTACATTTACATTTACATCATTTAGCAGACGCTCTTATCCAGAAAGCGACTTACAAATTGGTGCATTCAACTTATGATAGCCAGTGGGACAAGCACTTTTATTTATGGGGGGTGGGGGAGGGGGTAGAAGTATTACTTTATACTATTCCAGGTATTCCTTAAAGAGGTGGGGTTTCAAGTGTCTCCGGAAGGTGGTCAGTGACTCCGCTGTCCTGGGGTCTGTAAACTCTGGACAGATTTGAACAATTGCTGCCTAAAATGCTGTGGTGCTTATTAACACAACAGGAAATATTGTGTTACATGAATTCTCAGCTCTTTCATTCTGAATATTCATATCAATGACTCACCCTCAAATGGACCATCAATACCAGAGTTCTACAATACTATTTACATAATCAACTGGACATTACAACAGCCTGAACCTCAATATAGTCCTGGGCATATATTGAACTCTAACAATGGGGGATGGAAAGGGTCTGTTGAAATGAATACTATAGTGGTGTGAGAAAGGTAACACAAGCTTCCTCTCTGGTTCCGCTCCCCAATAGTAAGTGGGTCATTTTAAAACACATAAAAATGAAAAAAAGACAAATAATATATTTGTTGTTTTATTTAATTGTTACCAAAGAAGAAAACCTGTCTAAGTCCTTTATACTGAAAACATCTATTCATATGCATTATAGAAAATACTGGGGACTAGCAAATTGGATTGTCCCAATGGTGATGTGTAGAGGTGTAGTGACATGTTTTGACTAGATAAATAATATAGAAGAGAAATTGGCTCAGTTAAAATGTTTCTAGTCAAAAATGTATATTTGGGTGCCGTGTTCAAAAGGCATATTTTGTATTTATATTGCATTTTTTTATTAAACTTTTATATGAACATTTTCCCCAGTGATAAAACACAGTGCTAAAGGTTTTAAAACAGAGGCAGCCATATGCCTGTAGATTACATCACCATAATCAAGCACTGGGATTTGGAGTGGGTCTAGGGTTTCCGGGATGATGGTGTTGATGTGAGCCATGACCAGCCTTTCGAAGCGCTTCATGGCTACCGACGTGAGTGCTACGGGGCGGAAGCCATTTAGGCAGGTTATCTTCGCTTTCTTGGGCACAGGGACAATGGTGGTCTGCTTGAAACATGTAGGTATTACAGACTCGGTCAGGGAGAGGTTGAAAATGTCAGTGAAGACACCTGCCAGTTGGTCTCTGTTTTCAAGTCATGGACAAAATGTCTCTCTCTGTTTGTAAGTCATGGATATAATATGCCTCTCTCTGTTTGTAAGTCATGGATATAATATGTCTGTCTCTGTTTGTAAGTCATGGATATAATATGTCTGTCTCTGTTTGTAAGTCATGGATATAATATGTCTCTCTCTGTTTGTAAGTCATGGATATAATATGTCTCTCTCTGTTTGTAAGTCATGGATATAATATGTCTCTCTCTGTTTGTAAGTCATGGATATAATATGTCTCTCTCTGTTTGTAAGTCATGGATATAATATGTCTCTCTCTGTTTGTAAGTCATGGATATATAATATGTCTCTCTGTGTAACAACAATTATTCTCTATCACCTCCTCTCTTAAGTGGCTGTACAACTTCTAAGCCCTTGAACCTCAAGTTGGCACACAACATAACCGACCACATTAAAGCTTCTGGCTACAGGGGATTTCTAGTCACCAGTTTTGATGTTGCTCTTTCAGCTTTCAATTTTCTCTTAGACTTTCCAACATAATAATAGCCACATGGGCACATCAGGAAATATACCACACATTTTGTTTTACAGGAAATTCTACCCAGGACATACATTTTATTTCCAGTATGAGGGTGAAGAAAGAAATCCCCCTTGGTCATCACATTACAGTTCTCACAATGATTTGAGGGGAGGGTGGATAGGAAATGCTGAGGGGGAACATATTCATCTGCTCTTACTAGGCTGTCCTTTAGGTTTCTAGCATGTTTAAAAGAGAATCGAGAGATAATCTGAAAAGCCCGGCCCACAGAGGGATCCCAGTCCTAAATAGAAGTCGGAGATCAAACTCCTGGTTCTCCCCTGTTCCTTCCACACGCCCTCCCATTGTACTGTATGTATGAACACATTTTGAACAATGGCTGCCTAAAATGCTGTGGTGCTTACAAACACAATAGGAAAGGTTGTGGTAGACGTGGGCCATCACAGGTGAGTTCACAGCTCTTTTACTCTGAGCATTTATATCAATGACTCACCCTCAGATGGACCATAAATGCCAGGGTTCTACAAGACTGTTTACATAATCAACTGGGCATTTCAACAGTCTGTCCCTCAATATAGTCCTGGGCATATATTGTTTATCTTACTATTGTTATAACTGCTAACTTTTTAGCATTTGTGGCACAAATCCATTGCAAGTCAATGGTACGTATACAGTCACAGTGAAAGTCTACACACCCCTTTACATTTTGCAAGCTTAAATCTTAATAGAGATTAAATGTAGTTTTTATCCTGCCGACCTACAAAAACTATTCCACATTTTCAAAGTGTAAGAAAATTGTAGAACAATTTTCCTTCTAAAGATATCCAATAGTTTTGATTACATATATTTTCACACCCCATGAAACAGTTCTACAGCATCTGTACATGTGTGTTGTGGCTTGTAACTTGCTAGCTAGCAGTTTAAGACCTGGTTTGAATCCTAATCAACCCATCCAATGTGAGTACATGTTGAAGTACAGTAGATTAATAAAGCTACAGTACTGCAGCTGGTGACAAAGCTGCGTATATTGAAAAAGCTTGTTAGTGCATAGGTCAAATGTATCTTTGTGATGCTCATTTCAGGTATTTTTTCCAGCTAGACAAACACTAAATATTTCACTTAAAACATCGTTTTGTTGTATTTAATGATAGAGAAGAGAAGAGTTTGACCAACACAGATTCATGTCTAATCTTTGAGGACGTGTCTACATTGTTAGAGTGGTCACATGCCAATCTGTTCCATATAATAGACAGTCTTTGGGACAGTGGAAAGCTGCATGGCCCCTTGGTTGTTGCTAAGCATGCATTGTTCTTCTATGGTGTTTATTGGTGGTGTTCAGACCAACATTAAAGGTACATCACTGCCACCTTCTGGGCTGGAGTGTGATAGAGACGTGGTTCTGTCCTGGTGAGATCACAGGGTCAAAGAAAACTTGGTATGACTGTAGTCACTCCAGGCACTCAGCCCATGATAACCATTCATACTGTCAGATATAATATGGAAGAACTGAATACAACCATAAGAACCATTCATACTGTCAGATCTAATATGGAAGATCAAAATGTAGACATCTGTGCCATTGTGTTGTGTAACAAAACTGCACATTTCAGAGTGGCCTTTTATTGTACCCAGCACAAAGTGCACCTGTGTAATGATCATGCTGTTTAATCAGCTTCTTGATATGCCACAACTGTCAGGTGGATTGCTTATCTTGGCAAAGGAGAAATGCTCACTAATTGAGATGGAACCAAATTTGTGCACTAAATTTGAGAACAATAAGCTTTTTGTGCGTTCGGAAAATTTCTGGGATCTTTTATTTCAGCTCATGAAACATGGGACCAACACTTTACATGTCAAGTTTATATATTTTTTCAGTATAATTCTATAAGACAATTAACTAAATACGTAGTCATTTCATTTTAATTGTCACATGCTTGGTAAACAACAGGTGTAGACTAACAGTGAAATGTTGACCAACAATAGAGAACACAATACAACAATTATAATAACAGGAAAAAGATTGTAGCACAAGGAATTAATACACGATGAGCAATGGTAGCTTGGCTATATACATGGGGTGCCAATACCTAGTCAATGGTAGCTTGGCTATATACATGGGGTGCCAATACCTAGTCAATGGTAGCTTGGCTATATACATGGGGTGCCAATACCTAGTCAATGGTAGCTTGGCTATTTACATGGGTTGCCAATACCTAGTCAATGATAGCTTGGATATATACATGGGGTGCCAATACCTAGTCAATGGTAGCTTGGCTATTTACATGGGTTGCCAATACCTAGTCAATGATAGCTTGGCTATATACAGTGCATTCTGAAAGTATTCAGACCCCTTGACTTTTCCCAAATTTGATTATGTTACAGCCATATTCTAAAATTGATTAAATAGTTTTTCCCCTCATCAATCTACACACAATACCCCATAATGTCAAATCAAAAGACAGGTTTTTATAAGTTTTTCCTAATTTCTTAATAAAAAAAGGGAAATATCAAATTTACATAAGTATTCAGACCCTTTACTCAGTACTTTCTTGAAGCACCTTTGGCAGCGATTACAGCATCGAGTCTTCTTGGGTATGACACTACAAGCTTGGCACACCTGTATTTGGGGAGTTTCATCCATTCTTCTCTGCAGATCCTCTCAAGCTCTGTCAGGTTGGATGGGGAGTGATGCAGCACAGCTATTTTCTGGTCTCTCCAGAGATGTTCAATCGGGTTCAAGTCTGGGCTCTGGCTGGGCCAGGTGAACCTTCGCCCCAGTCTGAAGTCCTGAGCGCTTTGGAGCAGGTTTTCATCAAGGATCTCTCTGTACTTTGCTCCGTTCATTATTCCCTTGATCTGGACTAGTCTCCCAGTCCCTGCCTCTGAAAAACATCCATGCTTCACCGTAGGCATGGTGCCAGGTTTCCTCCAGACGTGACGCTTGGCATTCAGGTCAAAGAGTTCAATCTTGGTAACATCAGAAAAGAGAATCTTGTTTCTCATGGTCAGAGTCCTTTAGGTGCCTCTTGGCAAACTCCAAGCGGGCTGAACTCTGGAGCTCTGTCAAAGTGATCATCGGGTTCTTGGTCACCTCCCTGACCAAGGCCCTTCTCCTCCGATTGCGCAGTTGGCCGGGCGGACAGCTCTAGGAAGAATCTAGGTGGATCCAAACTTCTTCCATTTAAGAATGACCACTGTGTTCTTGGGGACCTTCAAGGCTGCAGACATTTTTTGGTACCCTTCCCCAGATCTGTGCCTCGACACAATCCTGTCTCGGAGCTCTACGGACAATTCCTTTGACCTCATGGCTTGGTTTTTGCTCTGACATGCAATGTCAACTGTCGGATGTTATATAGAAAGGTGTGTGCCTTTCCAAACCATGTCCAATCAATTTAATTGATCTCAGGTGGACTCCAATCAAGTTGTAGAAAAAATCACAAGGAAGATCATTGGAAACAGGATGCACCTGAGCTAAATTTCGAGATTCATAGCAAAGGGTCTGGAATACTTATGTAAATAAGGTATCTTTTTTTAATTTCTAATAAATTTGCAAAAATGTCTAAACCTGTTTTCGCTTTGTCATTATGTGGTATTGTGTGTAGATTGATGAGGGATTATATACACATTTTGAATTAATTTTACAATAAGGCTGTAACGTATTTTCTTGTAGAAAAGTCAAGGGGTCTGAATACTTTCAGAATGCACTGTATAGACACTAACTATTTCACTTTAAACACTTTGTTATATTTATGCACAAGAGAAGAAGAGGTTGCCCAGCACAAACTCATGTACAAACATCATTTTTCATTACATATTTGTAATTTAGCAGATGCTCTTATCCAGAGCGACTTATAGGACCAATTGGGGTTAATTGCCTTGCTCAAGGGCCCAATGACAGATTTTGGACCTAGTTGGCTCAGGATTCAAACCAGTGACCTTTCAGTTACTGGCCCAACACTCTTAACCGCCAGGCTACCTATTAAATACATAACACAATACGTGACATAAGTAGAATACAGAACACTTGAAACATTACAGGACATTTTTCATGATGGAAATTGAAATATTAAAATGTGATTAAAAAAAAGAGTTTTTGGGAAAACCATTTAAGAGCTGGAGTTATTATGCAGTCTGATAGCAGTGGGTAGAGTGGCGTTTCGCAGGCGGTTTGTACGGGCAGTTATACAGGACAGTTTGTGGCTGTTTCTCAGGAGCCTGGTGGTGCAGTTACCTCTACTTGGAGGGAGCAGGTCATTCAGTGGATGGTCAAGAGTGTGCATGTCCTTCACCAGGTGCACTGCAGCCTGTTCTCGCCTGCTCTGCAGTGACGGGAGCTGTGGTTGGACTGCTCCACCTCTGGAAATGATCCTCAAGGCCCTCCTCTGCACCCTGTCTAGTTGGGCCTGCTGCTTTTTACTGCATCCAACTAACAGCACTCCACCGTATTCCAGGCAAGGCCTGGCCAGTGTAGTATAGACTGTGACCAGATCTTCAGTAGGACATTACTGGCAAGAAATGTCAAAAAGGCGTATCGAGGCCTTTCTCACTGGCTGCTCCACTTGTCACCACTGAGGTTAGAGTCTAGATGAAAACCAAGATACTTGGTTGTTGTTACCACTGGTACTTCCTGTCCTCCTAGGATTAGTGGTGCAGGTTGTGGATGGTCCTCTGACCAAGGGACTGTAGCTGTCAGCAGTCTGTAGCTGTCAGCAGAAGTGTGTGGTTTTCACAATGGCGGTGGTAGTGCTGGACTTTGGGAGGTAGTCATACTGACTAGTGCACTCAGATAACACCTCCTACTGGCAGGGGACAGTTTTAACAATGTGTTTGATGACAGGGGCTAGATCTTCCGCATGCTCTTTAGTAGCCAGGCTGGAATGCCATCAGGCCCACATGCTTTATGTGGGCTGAGTCTGGTCAGAGATTGCTTTAACTGGCCAATGCTGCACAGCTCAACCTGCCTTGTAGATATGGGCAGGGGGAAGATGGCAAGAGGTATGGTGCTTGTCCATGCCTCAGCAAAGAAGCCATTCAAAACATCAGCCACCTCGTCATCTTAAATTCCCTCGACCTGTATTCTCCCTCCTGATGTTTTCTTTGGTCCCAGTCCTTTGTTAATGAAGTCCCACCATTCCTTAGGGTTTTTCTTCTTTAGGTCCTGGTTTTCAGTTTTGTAGTAGCTTGTCTTTGCTTCCTTGATAAGCATTTGCACTGTGTTTCTGTATTTTCTCCATGTCATTGTTTCTCCCCATCTGTTGAAAATATTCTGTATTTTCCTGATGGCAGTTGATATGAAGAGTGTTTGATCCAATATTATAAAGATTGTAAATTGTATGTAGAGAGGATAAGAAGAGTGATGAGCAGAGGGTCGGTGTGCCAAGATAGATTGGGGTCCACTAGTGCTAATCTTAGGATTGGTGCGTGATGGAATGGACTGGCTAGGGTGAGATATGACACCAGGGAGAGGAATGATATGTAGGAAGTGAGTGGCAGCTAGTAATAGTTAGCAACTGGGAAGGATAAAAGTAGACTTGAAGAGCACTATATAGGCTGAGAGAGAGTCTATGTAAGTCAGTCATATGATAAGAGGCAAAGCGCGTTCGTCTTATTATGTGATCCAGTACTGAAATAAATGTACATCAAACTTCCATCTGAGTGTCTGCTACTTTCTCTTACATCATGACCTTTTAAGCTCAGCTGTTGTTTTAAAACATTTTCTACAGTCAGAGCAGTGGTAAGGCTTCTCTCCTTTATGTTTACCTTGGTGTCTTTTTAAAAATGGGCCATTTGAGAGAAAATCTTTCCACAGTCAGAGCAGGAAAACGGCTTCTATCTCGTGTGTGTTCTCTGATGAACTTTTAGCTGAGATGATGTTCTGAAGCATTTTACACAATCAGAGCAGGAGTAAGGCTTCTCTCCTGTGTGTGTTCTCCGATGAACTTTTAGCTCAGTTGATGTTGTGAAGCATTTCACACAGTCAGAGCAGGAGTATGGCTTCTCTCCTGTGTGTATACGTTCATGTTGTTTTAAGGTGCCCAGTTGAGAGAAACTTGCCCCACAGTCAGAGCAGGAGTAAGGCTTCTCTCCTGTGTGTATCCGTTGGTGTGATTTTAAGCGGTCCTGTACAGAGAAACTCTTGCCACAGTCAGAGCAGAAGTAAGGCTTCTCTCCTGTATGTATACGTTCATGTTTTTCTAAGTGGTCCGTCCAGTCGAGAGAAACTCTTCCCACAGTCAGAGCAGGAGTAAGGCTTCTCTCCTGTATGTATACGTTCATGTTGTTTTAAGGTAAACAGTTGAGAGAAACATGCCCCACAGTCAGAGCAGAAGTAAGGCTTCTCTCCTGTATGTATACGTTCATGTTGTTTTTAAGATAAACAGTAGAGAGAAACGTGCCCCACAGTCAGAGCAGAAGTAAGGCTTCTCTCCTGTATGTATACGTTTATGTTTTTCTAAGTGGCCCAGTGAAGATAAACTCTTCCCACAGTCAGAGCAGGAGTAAGGATTCTCTCCTGTGTGTGTTCTCTGATGAACCTTTAGCTCAGTTGATGTTTTGAAGCATTTTACACAGTCAGAGCAGGAGTAAGGCTTCTCTCCTGTGTGTATAAGTTCATGTTGTTTTAAGGTGCCCAGTCGAGAGAAACTCTTTCCACAGTCAGAGCAGGAGTAAGGCTTCTCTCCTGTATGTATTAGTTCATGTTTTTCTAAGTAGTCCAGTCGAGAGAAACTCTTCCCACAGTCAGAGCAGGAGTAAGGCTTCTCTCCTGTGTGTGTTCTCTGATGACCTTTTAGAGGAGTGGATGTTGTGAAGCATTTCCCACAGTGCGTGCAGGAGTAAGGCTTTTCTCCTGTATGTATACGTTCATGTTGTTTTAAGGTGCCCAGTCGAGAGAAACTCTTTCCACAGTCAGAGCAGGAGTAAGGCTTCTCTCCTGTATGTATAAGTTCATGCGTTTTTAAGTGGCCCTGTTGAGAGAAACTCTTCCCACAGTCAGAGCAGGAGTAAGGCTTCTCTCCTGTGTGTATACGTTCATGTTTTTTAAAGTTGCCCTGTTGAGAGAAACTCTTCCCACAGACAGAGCAGGAGTAAGGCTTCTCTCCTGTGTGCACTCTCTGATGAACTGTCAGAGCCTTTGATGTTGTGAAATTCTTCCCACAGTCAGTACAGGAATACAGATTATCTCGTGTGTGTACTTGTAGGTGTATTTTTAACTTTGATAGAATTGAGAAACTCTCCTCACAATATGGGCAATGGTGAGACCTCTTAGCTCTGTGATCTTTCTGCTGTTGCTCGCTGGATGTAGAGAATGTCTCAACACGGTCTCCTGTGTGAACAACAACAGAAGAACCAGTCAGTTGGTGTGATATACATGTCAATCAAATGTATTTTATGAAGCCCTTTTTACATCAGCAGTTGTCACAAAGTGCTTTATAGAAACCCAGCCTAAAACCCCCAAAGAGCAAGCAATGCAGATGTAGAAGCCATATCATCCTCCACTCACTATCACAAGGGTAAGTAACTACACAGACTCATTTAATAGAACTTTAAAACATTGGCAGTTTGTCGACTTCAAAAGTTTTAGAAAATCTACTCATTCCAGGAGTTCTCTATTTGTATTATTTTCTACATTGTAGATTACAAAGATTCTACAAAGCTGTCATCAAGGCAAAGGGTGGCTACTTCTAAGAATCTAAAATATATTTGATGTTTAACACTTTTTTGGTTACTACATGATTCCATATGTGTTATTTCATAGTTTAAATGTCTTCACTATTATTCTACAATGTAGAAAATAGTAAACATTAAGAAAAACCCTTGAATGAGTAGGTGTGTCAAAATTTTTGACTGGTATTGTAAATGCATAAATGACAAAAGTCATTTAGTACAAAGGTCACAGTTTGTTTTAGGCAGCACTATGTACTATTTTCCTGAATAACCTTGTCTTCACTGTATTACTTCAATCAAAAACCAATTGTATTTTCCGTTCACACCATAGTAACATTTATCGATAAATACAGAAACAACAGAATGTGTCTGAATATTAGTACACATGTAGAAAACGTATAATCATTACATTCAGCTTCAAAACAGTAGTGAAACAGTGAAATTGTCTCTCTCCGTTGACGCTGACCGAGTGGGCGGCAACATTTTACCAGCTCGTTAATTTGACACAAAACCAAAAATGCTAAACAAACTCGAAAATCCAAAATAAATGGATTCTTTATGAAATCACCTTGAGGAAATGATGTACATCCATTCAGACAAACCCAAAGTATCTAGCTATGTGACTTGTAAAATAGTTACCAGGTTTACTCAGTTTGACATAAAAATAAAACATCAAACCTTTACCAAACGTGATAATACCTTAACGGATTTGTTACCTAGCATGGTATGACATGTTCTTTCGATATTAGAACGTTTAAACATGCTATTACATACTGATATTACGTCTTTTATAAAGTATTAGTTAATGTTTGGAATATTGAGAGCTGCATAAGGATTTGGAGGATGACATACATTCCATGTATTTATTTCTGTCACTGGTGGGTGCCAGAAGGTATGTGGGCCAAGATAGCTGGGGGGCCACTGGTGCTAATCTTAGAAGGAGTACGTGATGGAATATCCTGACTAGGGTGCAACACGATACCGTATAGGGTGATCCTATATGTGGCGAGGAGTGACACTCAATAATGGTTGGCAACTGTTGGATGGAATTAGCTCTGAAAAGCATTATATAAACTAAGAGGTTTTCTATGTAAGTCATTCAGATGACAATAGGCTACGCCCGTACCGCTTGTCATGTGAATCTGGTACTGTAATATTAAATACTTTGAAAGATTACAGTACTGGCGCTTTCTTTATACTGAGGAAGGAAGGAGATGGATTTTGGCCGAAATTCTGCAAATGTTCTAATCGATGAAACATCTGATCTTAATACAGTTCTGTTCCCAAAACTAAAATCTGTTATGCACAGAGTGGACTAAGTTTTGTGGACTTACCTCTTGCAAATATTTTTTAAAATCACGTTATTTAGAAGGAACGCAATGGCGAATTGAGTTATTGAACACGAGCGCTTCACAGAGGAGGCGTTCCCTAACAGAAATATGCAGATATGTGCTTGAACACGCCAATAGGATCTTGCTAGCTCGTGCTTGGCTCTGCCCACTATGACTCATCTGTTCCCATTGGAAACGACCAGCTGTGGTCTATCTTGGTTTAGTTATAAGAAATAATTGGTGCAACCGTCCGTGCGTTCAGGCATCCTTGGGATGGCCCTACCCCATTATATGAGAAGGGTGGTGCTTAATTTGAGCTGGATCCTCCGGTACCTCTCAGTTTTGTAGTCTATGGTTCCGGAACCCATTTGCCAGGATCGGGTAGCCTACCTCTTGTTGCAAGAAAATTAATTTCCACTGTTTGCAATGTAAAAATCCAAATAAAAGCAATCAGAGTAATTACATTTCGATTCCTCTGTAATTATCATGCCCCCTAAAAGAACATAATGTGAAAACGTGCATGATATTCTAAGAATTGGTTAATGTTGGGCCGTCCCAGGTTTATGGTTTGCGCAACATTGTAGCCTAGACCAAGGCGTGGCCATTGCTGTGGTGAGAGAGAGAAGCACGCCTGTATCTCTCACAGAAATACAATGACATTCACTTTCTATGATCTCTCTCCCTCTCTGTGCTGTTATAGACATAAGCCGGCAACTCTCTTCTCTCCAGCATTGCACATCATCATTTATCTCCTAATAGAATAATAGCTGTGGGAAGTGTGCTGGAGGTGCTGCAGCACTCTGCAGTCTGTTCAGAAAGAAATTAAATAATTCCCAATACTACACCAGGAGGAAGACTAGAAATTCACCACAGAGGATCCATAGCAACAATTTTTTTAAATAGCCTAGCTGTGGATTGTGTGTAGCCAAATCACAGGGCATGCCTAACGTGTGGCAAATCTGTCAGTTAACAGCATGCAGCCAAAACAGCGAATTGAGCGAACAGCATTGTTTAAAAAAGTAAAGCAAGAGAGAGATAAGCTTTTGGCCGGTGAGTGAGCTGCACATCATTGGGTGAGTCAGTGAAACTGGAAAGCTTTTTTAGGACTATATCTTCCTCCTCATATTGTACAATGTGTTTCTCTGCACACTTAGGGGCCTCGGCTATTGATGGATTCAAGACAAGGTCGTTTTTATTGATCTCAGATTCTCAGTGTCAAAGTAGCCTGTCATTTTGGTCATTTGTGAGGTATTCAAAAAGATTCTGCAAAAGTGTCGTCATCAAAACTGATGTAGAATTGCATGAAATCCATTTATAAAAAGAACACATTTTTCCCGGACTCTAGGCTAGAAAAAATTTACTCCATGTGTGTAAATTCTGCAAGCGGCTCCACACCACTGCTCTATGCCCGTACGCGAAAGCCATGATAATGCATGCAATTCTTTATTATAAAGGTTGTTTGTTTTTATCCGTTCTGGTACCTCAGAGCCCCCCAGGTCACCCCCCTCTCGGGCTCACTTTTGGTTCCGGCACCGCCCAGTTTACAAATGAAGCACTGGAGAAGTGGGTAGCTGCCACTGCCTCCTCCGGGACACTTCTCCTTTGCATAAAGTTAATCAGGCTGTTGATTGTGGCCTGTGGAATGTTGTCCTACTCCTCTTCAATGGCTGTGCAACATTCCTGGATATTGGGGGGAATTGGAACAAGCTGTGATACACGTCAATCCAGACCACCCCAAACATGCTCAAAGGGTGACATGTCTTGTGAGTATGCAGGCCATGGAAGAATTGGGACATTTTCAGCATGTTCAATTGTGTACAGATCCTTGCGACATGGGGCCGTGCATTATCATGCTGAAACACGACGTGATGGAGGTGGATGAATGGCAGGACAATGGGCCTCAGGATCTTGTCATGGTATCTCTGTGCATTCAAACTGCCATCGATAAAATGTAATTGTGTTAGTTGTCTGTAGCTTATGCCATCCCATTCCATAACCCCGATACCACCATGGGGCACTCTGTTCACAACATTGACATCAGCAAATGGCACGCCCACACAACGCCATACACGGTGGTCAGCAGTTGTGAGGCTGGTTGGGCATACTGCAAGATTCTCTAAAACATCATTGGAGGCAGCTAATGGTAGAGAAATTAACCTAACATTCTCTGGCAACAGTTCTGGTGGACATTCCTGCAGTCAGCATGCCAATTGCATGCTCCCTCAAAACTTGAGACATCTGTGGCATTGTGTTGTGTGAAAAACCTGCACATTTTAGAGTGGCGTTTTTTGTATTTGTTAGGGATCCCCATTAGATGCTACCAAGCACCTCCTCAGCTACTCTTGTTCCCAGCACAAGGTGCACCCGTGTAATGATGATCATGCTATTTAATCAGCTTCATTATATGCCACACCTGTCAGGTGGATGGATTATCTTGGCAAAGGAGAAATGCTCACTAACACTAAACAAATTTGTGCACAACATTTTAGAAATAAGTTTGTGTCTAGAACATTTCTGGGATCTTTTATTTCACCTCATGAAACATGGGACCAACACTTTACATGTTGCGTTTATATGTTTGTTCAGTGTATACAGTATATATTTTTTAAAATCATACAAACTATCAATAACAACATTTAAATTAAATCAGCCTGCTTTTCTGTTTTAATCAGGTCCCTACACAGGCTCAGAAGGATCCTGTGAGGGTGGAACATTTTCTGGCTACAGTAGACCTTGCAGGGCTTCTGCCGTGAAGTCTTGGAGGCCCAAAAACTTCTCAGCTACAGATATAATGATGTCCAGCTTCTTGGACTTATTGTGCAGTAAAATTAATAACTGTGGCTATAAATACTAAAAAATCCACCTTCAAAATAAGTGTATCCAGATCACTTGATTGACGTACAACATTTGCAACTGGTTGCAGTGCCTCTACCGCCATATCTATCGGGGCGGCAGGTAGCTTAGTGGGTAAGAGCGTTGTGCCAATAACTGAAAGGTCGCTGGTTCTAATCCCCGAGCCGACTAGGTGAAAAATCTGTCGATGTGCCCTTAAGCAAGGCACTTAACCCTAATTGCTCCTGTAAGTCGCTCTGGATAAGAGCGTCTGCTAAATGACTAAAATGTAAATGTAAATATCTTCTTCAGAACTGTGGCCTCTTGCCCCTATAACTCTCTTCACCGCCTCCACATAGGATATTTGCTGTACAGCCCTGATCCTTGACACCTCAACCTCTTTCACCCTAACAGGGCACTCTGGGAATTCAGGAATATGACCCCCACCACAGTTACAACATTTTACATTCAAATGCTCTTCAATAACATATTCCTTCCGTCTGCAAACACTTGACATGTGGCCAAACTTTTTACATTTCTTGCATTGCATCAGGTTTTACACAACCCCTCTTATGGGGTATATTATATATCCCAACTTTACATAGGGTGGTAGATACTCTTCATCAAACATCAATAATAAAGATGAACTTTGCTCCTTTTTCACATTCTCCATACGGGTCAAGCGACGTGCATTTGCATCCTTCTTCGGGAATCCCAAGTACTTCTCTGCCGCTGCCACCACAGCCTCTATTTTCTGGTATTTTTGATCAATTTCTGCAGTACAATTGACAACCACTGCTATAAATGCTAAAAAGCCCACCTTACTGAAGCAATATTCTTCCCATCACTCTCTCTTGGTCTCTGCCTACTCACAGAAATCCTCTCAAGATCCCTCACCCTGTACCCATCTTCCTCTTCCACTCTCTTCACTTCGGCATACAACACTTTCTGTACTACTGTAACCCTGGCAACCTCAATCTGCCTTTCTCTCACCTGACACCTCAGATCCCCAGCCTGTTAGCACCCCCACAACTAACACACAGAACTTTCTCCACTGATACCACACATTTCTTCATCTCATGCCCTCCTGCACACTGATACTCAAAATCCAGCATGACAGATAATGTATTCTCTGTTTCCCCACGCTCTAAACCGGATCTACGTCTCACCAAACGGAGGTCGTCACAGACACCTGGAATCTTCCATTTCAACTGCACATCCTCAACACTTAAACCTAACCCTGTTACCACTCCTTTCAATGCCACCCTGTTCCGGAGAGCAATTCAAGTCACAATTCCTGTCTCTAATCACGTAATCCGCAGCGCCCGCTCCCTCTGGACAGAGGAGAAACAATAAATCATCACGAGTCCACTCAGTTACCTTCAAAACTCAACAGTCCCCAACCTCTTCTCCACCTAAACTGACACCACATATGGATCCATTCCCTCTACAAATCTCACTCCCATTGGGCCAGAATCATCCTTATCATCCTCGGAACAAAGCCCGAACTCGGAGTTCCTCACCACAGTTAATTCATCCTCACTCTCGTCACGTTCACTTTCCTCCTGTAGCTCTTCTAAAAGTTCTGTGTGATCTTCCATTCCATATTCAATCAAAACATATTCCACTTTTCTCCTTTGTCCTTGTCCACCATCTTCTCCTTCATCAGATCTTCCAGAAGGTTTGTGCATCCCCCACTGCAATCCCCCATTCCACTTTTTTTCTTGTCTGCCATCTTACCACGTTTCTCAGCTCATCCACATCCCACTAGCTTCAGGTAGCTGCACACCAATGGAGAACCACAGTATAAAATGATAATAACCATAAAACCTAGCAGTCAAACAGGGAAATGGTTCCAATCATTTTTCCACCATTCATTTTTCCCATAGGGGATTTTAGAAACACTTAAAATAAGGGCTGTGTTACGTGTAGGCTTACCCTGGTGTGGCGTTTTGATAACCATGTAAATCTCTCTAGGACAAGGTGACTTTTATATATTGGCCTGTATTTACCCCTACAAAAATGAAATGGTAATTAACTGCTAATGTGGCTATCATAAAGAACCACAAATGCCATGATGATCTGGACAAAATTGCCGAATAGAGTCAAAGGTAAGGATCTCTGGGTTAACTATCTAATGTTAGCTAAATTTTGTAATGAATAAATAGGCTACATTTTTTAAATGGACAATTCTGTGAACTGACTTGTGCAAGTTTTAAATTGACACAATACCTGTTAGCAAAGGTGTCAGCTAGAGATGACGTGCAGGAGATTGCAGTGATTTGTTGTTTTGCATGATGTCTACTTTGATGATAATTAGAGTTTTATAATCTGAGAGGATATAGAGCCAAATATATTGCTAAAAGTGACGCCAGGGTAAGCCTACACGAAACACAGCCCTGCAAACAGCTTAACGAGGCTGAAACAGTCTTTCTATGATCAAGGTGAAAAACCTGGTAAATTGCTGGCCTGGCAAATTAAGAAGTAAAATTCAGCCTTTAATGCAATTCATAATTTACAAGGACAATTATCAATGGATCCTGTAGAAATAAACCAAACATTTGCTTCCTACTACAACACACTTTACAACTCTGAATCTCCTGAGAACTGAACTAGTCAGGTCTTGATTTTCCATCTACTTCAGAAGACACTAAATTGGATCTGGAAAAGGAATTGGATGGTGTTGAAATATCTGATGCTATTTTCAATATGAAGGGAGGTAAAGCGGAAGGTCCAGATGGGCTCCCAATAGATATTTAAGGACAAACTTCTAGGTCCACTTTTGGAAAGTATTCAGACCCCTTGACTTTTTCCACAATTTGATTCGTTACAGCCTTATTCTGAAATGGATTAAATAAAAAAAATCCTCATCAATCTACACACAATACCTCATAATGACAAAGTGAAAACAGGTTCTTAGACATTTTTGCAAATGTATTAAAAATAAAAACAGCAGAAATACCTTGTTTACATAAGTATTCAGACCCTTTGCTATGAGACTCGAAATTGAGCTCAGGGGGATCCGCTTGGAGTTTGCCAAAGGCACCTAAAGGACTCGGACCATGAGAAACAAGATTCTCTGGTGTGATGAAGCCGAGATTGAACTCTTTGGCCTGAATGCCAAGCGTCACGTCTGGAGGAAACCTGGCACCATCCTTATGGTGAAGCATGGTGGTGGAAGCATCATGCTGCGGTGATGTTGTTTAGCGGCAGGGACTGGGAGCCTAGTGAGGATCGAGGGAAAGATGATTGGAGCAAAGTACAGAGAGATCCTTGATGAAAACCTCCTCCAGTGCGCTCAGGATCTCAAGACCGGGGCGAAGGTTCACCTTCCAACAGGACAACGACCCTAAGCACACAGCCAAGACAACGCAGGAGTGGCTTCGGGACAAGTCTCTGAATGTCCTTGAGTGGCCCAGCCAGAGCCGGAACTTAAACCCAATCGAACATCTCTGGAGACCTGAAAATAGCTGTGCAGCAACGCACCCCATCCAACCTGACAGAGCTTGAGAGGATCTGCAGAGAGGAATGGGAGAAACTCCCCAAATACAGGTGTGCCAAGCTTGTAGCGTCATACACATTAAGACTTTGGCTGTAATCACTGCCAAAGGTGCTTAAACAAAGTACTGAGTAAAGGGTCTGAATACTTATGTAAATGTGATTGTTCAGTTGTTGTTGTTTTTGCTTTGTCATTATGGGGTATTGTGTGTAGATTGATGAGGGAAAAAAACAATTTAATCAATTTTACAATAAGATTGTAACGTAACAAAATGTCAAAAAAGTCAAGAGGTCTGAATACTTTCCGAATGCACTGTATATAGACAGGTGTGTGCCTTTCCAAATCATGTCCAACAAACTTAGTTAGATAGAACCTGCTCTTACCGTGAGAAACAGATTTCCCAATCTTCTCCTCCTCTTCTTCATCTTTATTGTTGAAATTCAACTCCGGTGTTTGACTGCAGACTTCCAGCTTCACTGATGCCATCTCTGGATCCTGCAGTAAACTGGGCTCCACTGTCACAATCAGGACCCAGTGACTGTAGGGTTGGACTCAGTGTGGAAGGAGTGAGGCAGGCTGGGTTTTGTCCTCACTGTTGATGTTACCGGCCTCAGACTTACCTGAATCGGCCAGTAGTAATAAAGAGAAACAGATACAAAAAGTTATTGTCTTGACAGTTCTGGCACTTTCTTTATTCTCTAAAAATATTTTCACATTTTTCTTGTTCAATTATCTAATTCAGTGCTTGAATTGGACTGAAATAGGTGCCAATACTCATTTTGGGAGCGGTACTGTTTATATTAAGGTGCAGGAGCTCCACAATACTTTTGAGCTAATACCTAACCTATAGTAGATAAATGCATAAATGACTCAAAATGAATTTAGTACAAGGTTACAATTTGTTTTAGACAGCACTGTGTGCTAATTTCCTTAAAACTTGTCTTCACTGTATTACTTCAATCAAAAACCAATTGTATTTCCTGTTCACACCATAGCAACATTTATTGATAAAGACAGAAACAACAGAATGTGTCTGAATATTAGTACACATGTAGAAAACTGATAATCATTACATTCTGCTTCAAAACAGTAGTGCGACCGTGAAATTGTCTCTATCTGATGCACCCGCACTGTCCTCACTGAAGTCCGTTGACGCTGACCGAGAGTAGCCGCCATTTTACCAGCTTGGGAATTTTACACAAAACCAATAATATGCTAAACGAACACAGAAATCTCAAGTAAATTGATTATTTATGAAATTACCTTGAGAAAATTATGTACATCCACTCAGACAAACCCAAAGTCTCTAGCTATGTGACTTGTAAAATAGTTTGTATCACGTTCTTCACTTGGTTTGACACCAAAATAACACATAAAACCTTTACCAAACGTGATAATACCTTAACGAATGTGTTACCTAGCATGGTATGACATGTTCTTTCGACATTAGAAAGTTTAAACGTGCTATGACATACCTCTAGTAATAAATAGAAACGGACACAAAGGTTATCTTCTTGACTGCACAGTAGGCCCTTTTCACGTGACGTCAGACAACTTCCGTTCTGCCGCGATGCAGGTTATGTTTACATCCGGTGTCGCTTAGGAACGCTTAGCTAGTAGCACATCATTATGGAGTTCACCCAGTCCCTTTCACATCTGCCACCAATACGACTTAACGACGTAGAACGACTTGCTGACAAGTGGTCCCTTACTTCAAGATCGAAGCTTGATAAAGGCTACAAGTTCTTCGTTGAAGGTTACCTGTTTGATTATGAAGGTACGTGTTTATCTTTATTTAGCTTAAATTAGCCCTATGCTAGCGAAGGTTATGAGCTGACGAGTTTCAAAAAAGGTCAAAAAGCATACATGTTGGTAGGTTAGTTATTACTCATCTATCCCATCCCATTTTCAATAAATAAAACTGAAGAAGCTTCTAAGATGGATGAGGTTTAAAACGCCAAGTCTTTTCACAGAGAGACCAGTTACTCCAAATCGTAGTATAAAATAGTATTTTTACTTAACTGCCATATACTTTTACTTTTTTTGCCAAACAGATACATGGTTACTCTTATTTGTAATACTAACCAGAGAAGGACGGCAGGCATAGTCGTGATCGTTTGTCACTGCAGGCAAAGCACCCTCTGTGCTGTCAGGCATCTCATGATCAGAATCATCCAGGACAGCAACACCAAGACGCTTTCTTGCTCGCTGGTAAACTGACTCCCGAGCTTGTGAGCCGCCTCCTATATGTGTGAAATTAACCATATGCTTGTCATGATACATTTTGGTAATCACTTTTCAGTCCCTAAAATGACAAAATGTAGCAGCTATATTGCATCAGGATTAAATTATTAAACATTTTGTACAAGTAATATATTATTGGATTACAGTAGTATTACGTTTAACGCTGTCTACCTATCCTTACCCCAATCATTCCAGTGGAATCTAGACGGCACTGATCCCTGTTTAATACGGATCCGTCCACTGGCCGATGTGTATCTATCCTCAGGGGGAAAGTGCTGACTGCAAACAAAGGTGCTCCCACGAAGAATCTTAAAACTTGGTCCCTCATCTCTCCTGATCGCCCTCACCCAACGGGCACGTATTTCTCCATCAACAGGGAAATCGTGAAAACTCAGATACGGGAATTTCTGTTTGTTGTTTGAACAAAATGGTACACTGCAATAGCATCTTCTCGAAGATTGTGCCATGCTTCGGTGTTGGATGGGATACTGTTGCGATACAGACACCGGGAGAAAAGAAACAGCTAAATTAACATTCAGCTTTGACCAGGAATCAATATTTATCTAGCTATCATGCACAACAGTATTTGAATAGGTGAGTTACTATACATTCATGAATAAACTAACTGCCTAACAAAGGGTTAGATAGCTAGCTAAGTAAACTTGTTACATTACAGCCAGGCAGCAATGTAACGCTACCTTTTAACGTTATCGGTATCTGGTACTAAGTTGTTGTTAGCTAACGTTAGCCCACTTTTAAGTAACTAAGGCAGTGAACAATTATGAATTAACAATAACGTTAGCAAGTTACAAACCATTGCATATACGTAAACATTATTACTCTTAACTTTACTAATTTAACTTAAACGTACCTTTTGGAATTTCTTCAAGTAGCTAGCTTGCTAGTTAGTGGTCAACAGTTGTATTTTCGTTGAGAAGTCTCAGGTTACGGGCGAACGGAAGTGAAGTTAACCTGCTACGCGGAAAGGCGGAAGTTAGATGACGTCATCGTGAAAAGGGCCTGTTCTGGCGCTTTCTTTATTGTGAAGAATGGTGCCCGCCTGCCCGGAACTTCCTGTTCCCCCACTACTAACGGTCCGTGCATTCCGAGATCAGATTACAACATTTCATTAAATAACTAAAAAAGTGTAAACTGTAGAAATGTATTTCCCTTTATAGTTTATTAGCCTAAGCATGACCTTCATCCACATCATTTCTCTAGGATTGGAACCGGTTATAACCGAAAAATAATGTAAAAAATAACCGGAAACTAAAGTGTAAATACACTTTTCAGGAACAGCAGTTATTGTAAAAGCATGTAATCCAGGTAATAACCTTATTTTACTTTCCGGGTATTTTTCTCCAGTCCCACAAAATCGCAACAAAGCTCACTCTAGAAACGTATTCCAGTTTCTGCCTGCCAGCTGGAATGGAAATCTTTGCCAGTGGGTGTGCGTGTGGAAACGACCTGATCCTCCCCTCTGAAGCATAGGTTACTGTATCCTACTGACAACGTTACAAGCATGATTCAGAAATTAGGGAGATATGTTTAATTTGAGAAGAATGGATGAACTTTTTCAATGCTAGTTAAGGATACTATAGTCACCACGTTTCACATTGGATTTATTAACGACAAAAAGGTACGACCTGTTTTTAATTCTAGTGCTACACTGCACGGCACAAACAAGGTTGTTAGCTAGCTAACATCTGCTCTGGTCCAACGTTAAACCAACTCTGAAGTTCAGACATTCAAAGTTCCTCCATAGAAGCCGCTCCTCCGTAGGTATAATTCTGTGGGCCTAATTCAGATAATGCAGGTCATAACACGATGCCCAGCTCTTCAATGCAAGCTTTCTCTATCCTCTAACGAGCTGTCCACACCCGCAATATGTCGCACCTTACACTGTGATTGGCAGCACAGTGTGCTCTGAATGATTTTCCTATACAGATACTCTGTGGTGTACTAGTGTATTTATTCTCCCACTTGGATGTCACTTCCACAAGCTTTAAATTGAGGGCCAGGTTGTCAGGATGGGTAATGTACTGTACACATTAATTACAAGTACTCCTAAAAATACACTTCATTTTAACTAGCTAAATCCTGTGTAACAACTAGTAATTGCATTGTACTTGGCTAACATTACATGTTCTATGCTTTGAAATAGAGTCTTATTCTTCATCTGGGATTTGGATTTGTAAAATGTATTATAAAATGTATTTAATATATGTCTAATCAGGCTCAGGTAATATCAGGTTTGTATTTTCATGCTGATCAAAGCTCTAATCAAATCCAGACATTTATAAGCGTTATAATGCTTTTGAATGACACTTCCGGTTTTGGCGGAAAATACAGGGTTACCCCGGAGAAGAGTGATTTATTCTCGGGATGGAACATTTGTATAATATCGAGGAAATATTAAACCCTGATGCGCATACCAGTTGATTCACAAGACACCAACTAAGTAACTTACATATACGGTATCTTCATTAGGCCTAATGGCATTTCATGTCCATGATAGGAAGTTTGTTGTAGTGACTCAGTAAGGCTAATTGTAAAAGTAACCCTCTAAAGTGCCATGTTTGTACAGTTTATTATGTGGAGGAAACATTTAGGCAGCCAGGACCATACACCAGGACCGCTCCGTAGGCCGCACTGTAGGCCTAGCTCTTACTGCAGTCCAGTGCCATGGACATCTTTGAAGTTTGGCCTCTAGTAATTTAGGACGGCAACTTTATGAAAGCCTCTTCACCGTGGTCTTATCGTACAAGGCTCTACAGACATCTGACTCTTCCTGTGTTGGCAGTCTTGGCTTAGTACCACCTACTGTCTGGAGTTCACCATCTGACTCTTCCTCAGCGTGTGTTGGCAGTCTTGGAGGAGTACCTTCTACTGC